>NW_028270147.1:70887159-71193505 GCF_037043375.1 Chiloscyllium plagiosum
AAGCAATAGAAAGCGCTAAGTGACCCCTCAAACAATGGATCACACCTAAGGTCTGCAGTCCTGCCATACCCAGTCATGAATGGTAGTGGCTAAGGAAACAGAACTAGGCTATACAAATGATCCCATCCTTAATGATAGCAAAGCCTAACACATCATTGAAAAGACCAGGATGAAGTGTTTACATCCATCTTCAGCCAGAAATGTGAAGTGGATGTTTTGTCTGGCCTTCTCCTGAGTCCCCAATATCACAGATGACTGTCTTCAAACAATTCAATTCACTCTGCATGATATCAAGAAATAGTTGAAGGCACTGGATTTCGCAAAGGTTGACAACATTCCAGCAATAGTGTTGAAGATCGTTTTTCCAAGACTAGCCACATCTCTAGCCAAGCCGTTCCAGTATCACAACACTGTCATCTACTCAAAGATATGGAAAACTGACCAGGTATGTCCTGTGCACAAAAAGCAGGGCATATCCAACCAATCTAATAGTTCAAATTCAAATTTCTACTCTTTGGACTTCTGGAAGCTGGTGTAGTAGATTAGGTAGGGAGCTTTCAAATCTTCATGCTGTCTCAGCAGCAGCTAAAAAACAACTCCTCAGAAAACATAGTTCAAAAAACAATTATAATCTAGTTTCACATTGGAAGACTGATCATCGCTTCCTGAGGCCTCAGTTATCATTTTGAATAATTGCCATCTGCTTGAACATGGGTTGCTTCCAGACATGCCAGAACCAATTCCCAAGTACTGATTTTGTTCATAAACAACTTCTGCTATCTTTTTACACACAACACTTCTTCTCAGTGTCACTGTGTCTGATGGAACCCTTTTAATTAATAATCAGCTGACAATTAGCCTCTAGGCCTGGATCGCAAAAAAAAGCTTGCTTGGTCTGTTTATTTCCTTTTACCACAGGCTATCCTAATGAGCACAAGTCATTTCTGGTTCACACTCCCCACTTCACAACTCCAAACTAAAGTGGATAAAAAGGATAAAAATTAAAAATAACAAAAAATTCAGTCAGGGCTGCAACACCAGTTAACATCACAAATCGATGCTGATGAAAAATTATTACGAATATCCATTTGACTTTACTTTTCCCAGCAGAAAAGTACAGTCAGAAAATTAGGTCTAAGTTTCAGATTAAAGGAAGTTAAAAGAAAATGAGGAATTCAAGCAAAAGAGTCACAAACACATGGGATAGAATATTGATGAGAAACAAACTATGCTGGGTTAAAAAAAACACTAGATGTATTCTTGCCATTACATGCAAGTCAAACTTTTTAGATTTAAACATATTCATTAAGATCATTTATTGGAAAGTTGGATGGATAGGGTAAAATGGACCAACACTCTTCTCCTAACCACAACCGTTATGTTACTAGATCTCTATCTTACTAGATCCCTACACTGGTCTTCTCAGCACATCCCTCGATGTGTTAAGTTGTGTTATTTTTGAGGAATTTCATTGTCTCATGCCCTATCTTGGCTCACGATGACTTTTCTCACATTGTCTTCCATTGCTCACCTGATTAATTATGCAAATGGACAAAGTGCTGGCCATTGTCGGAACCTTGCACAATATTTCTGGTGCCATAATTAGACCCCCACCATGCACCACTTCAAATGCTGCACGTCAGGAACTGGCTTTCATAATTTGGTGCTTGATGGTTATCGGTCAGTACATAACTTAGAAAGGACAACTGGCACCCCTCTTCACTGGCTCTCCTTCATCTACAACACGTTACTTCTTGAAAGAACTCCTATAAATTAATTAAACATGATTTTCATTTGTTAAAACAATGCCAGGTCTGCCTGATTTCCTCAAACCTATCCAAGTGTCCTGTTACAATATTGTTAATAATGACTTGTAACATTTCCTCTGTGACAGATGTTAAGCTAACTGGCCTTTAGTTTCCCTGCTTCTACCTCCCTCCCTACAAAGGAGTTACATTAGCTAATTTCCAACTTAAAGGAATCTTCCCATAAACTAAAGAATTTTGTAAAATTAAAAAGAACACATCACCTCTCTCACTAGCTACTGCTTTTAAAAGCCTGGGATATAATCCATGAGTAACTGAGGACTTGTCAAACCACAATTTTACCAATTTCCTCAGTACTACTTCCCCACTAAATGTAATCTTATAATATTACAAATTACTAGACTAATACAAATTGCTCTCTGGTTAGTCCCAAAATGTACTGTTCTAAAAAAAAACGACCTCAAAAACATTATATGAACTCCTCATCCAGACTACTACTGTTCAATCTGAGTTTTCCAAATTATTTGTCAGTTAAAGTCATCCATCACTATTGCCACCCTTTTAACACATAGACCCAATACTTATTCTTATATGCTTTGCCCCACATTGTGGTTACTGTTAGGGAGCCTGTAGGACACTGCCGCTAATGACTTAATTCCCCCTTTTATTCCTCACCTCCATCCAAACTGCATCTAGATCTCCTGAACTAAGGTAGTCTCTAACTATTGCACAAATTCCATCCTTGATTAAATAAGCTACCTCTCCACCTTTACCTAGTTCTTTAGTCTTTGAGTGTCATATGTCCCTCAGTATTTAGGAGCCAATCCCTGATAATTTTTAAAAAATATACATTCACAGGATGAGGGTGTTCCTGGCTGGCCAGCACTTATCTAGTTACATCGCTAGTTACCTGAGAGGAAGTGGTGATGAGCTACATTCCTGAACCTCTGCAGTCAATCTTCTGTAGGTAGACCCATAATGCCATTAGGGAGGAAGTTCCAGGAATTTGGCAAAGTGACACTGAAAGAATGGCGATATATTTCCAAGTCTGGCTGGTAAGTGGCTTGGAGAGAAATTTGCAGATGGTGGTCCCATGTATTTGCTGCCCTTGTGGTTCCAAACAATTGGGTCATTTTGTGTTGCATGGTGTCATGTTTCTTAAGTGTTGTTTGGGCACGTTTCCAAGAGCAATATGTTAGGCATCCATTTGCAACAGGCCATTTGGATTTGGTGATGTATATTGAGGCATGTTTAATAAAAGATGTCAGAGTAAATGGTCCCGTAGGGAGCAATGCCCATTACATGGTAGAATTTAGCAGTTAGATTGAGAGGGAAATACATGGGTTGGAAAAAACTGTGCTCAACTTAAATAAGGGTAAGTAGAGAGGAACGAGGGCAGAGCTATCTGGTGTGGACTAGGACAGAGGTTAACAGCAAAGACCTTTCTGGAACAATGGTAGACATTCAAAAAAATAATATGTGGCTCACTTAAAGTATATATGACAGTGAGAAAGAAAGATTCTAGGACAGAGACAAGCCAACTGTGGTTAACCAGGGAAGTTAACGATGCCATCAAACCTAAAGTAAAAACACATAAATGTGGCAAATATTAATGGTAAGCCAGAGAATTGGGAATGTTAAAAAGCAACAATAAATGCAACTGACTGCTTATAAGGATCCACTGGAGATCCGAATGGGATCTTTCAATCTTCAACCCACAAATACATCAGGGCTGTTCCCAATGCAATTTGTGCAAGATCAAACCACTTCATCTTGTTTTCCCGTGACAAGGTCAGTGCTGTAGCCAGGCAGTAGGTATTGTCAGTGTAACTGGCATCCCTCAGGTGCACAGTGCTGTGGACTGTATCCATATTATGCTAAGAACATCATATCATAATGTGGCTGATTTTCTTAATAGGAACGGGTTCCATTTAGTCAAAATCCAAGTCATGTGTGATCACTACCACCATGTATTAGAAATCTGCACCAAGCACCCTGGGAAGCTGCCATGATGCCGATATCCTCGGACAGTTCTTAGGTTCCAGTTTCATTAAAAGGCTGAATGCTGGGACACAAAGGCTACCTTCTCCAACCACGGTTGATGACTCGGTTACACAATCCCCTGATTTATGGAGCAGACAGGTTTCCTCAAGATCTTGTTCAGATGCTTTGGTTGATCTGGAAGAGCCAGTACATTCCAGAGAGGGTGTGCCCCATAATTCTGCACAACTGGAGCAGGCAAAGAGAGGATGTGATGTGCTGTGAAGAACTGGGAGAATGCATCAGTCTTCTGTGGAAGAAGATCAGGATATTGAGCAGGATGAACAGCATGATGAACTGTTGCAGAACCAGGCATAACAAGCCAAACCAGACCTAATTGGCACCCGCTTCAGTGGATGATGATATGATTCCTTCACTTTAAGTTTGTTGCTGTTTCATAGGCAAGGAGCCCTTGTTTAGTCTCAAAAGCAATCTGGCTTCTTGTTTGTTCATTCTTTGCTTCTCCTGTTTAATAAAAATTAACATTGACCGTTTGAAGTTTCCATAACATTTAATCCTCCCATATTCGAGAATGAGAACAGGTTTTGCTACGATGGGCATTAGGGAAAGAGTAGCACTCCTTCAGACAGATTTCTAACATTGTATGGCATTAAGAAAGGATAGCGTCTGTTAGCTTTATTCTTGTAGCTGACAGTCAATCAGAGATGATGATTTGAAATGCCAACATATTTACAAATATGACATTCCATTTACAAATAAGTTATACCTGTGCCACCTACATGACTTCAGAAGGTTTTCTTTTTGCCTTCCATCCTATTATGTCCAGATGCAATCTTGGAGCCTGTCCTATGGTGGAGCCTATTGGCCTTGAAGGTTTGGGCATATGATTCTGATGGCATTCGTGACTAGAGGGCCAAGATAGAGGGGAAATAGAAGCATTGGCATAATGTCGCTATAGACTAGTAAACCAGAACCCCAGGCTTATGTTTTGAGGACTAGGGGTTTGAATCATACCATGGCAGTGGTGAAATTTGAATTCAATGAAAAAATCTAGAATAAAAAATTGAGCTAATACTGACCATGTAACATTGTCAATTTTCATCTGGTTCATTAATGTTCCTTTAGGGAAGGAAACCTGTTGTCCTTTTTTGGTCTGGCCTATGTGTGACTCCAGGCCCGCAGCAATGCAGATGATTCATAATTTTATCATGAAATGGCCCTAGCTAGTCAATTCAAGCAGCAATTAGGGATGGGCCCAATGTCCACAGTCCATGAATGAATGAGAAAAAAGGAGAATGTCCTGTCCAGGTGCAGGCCCTCTCCTCGGCTTCCAGAGAGGTGAGGATTGCAGACAGAATGGAGATGGAGGGGCTGGGAACCTCAGGAATATCCTTGGGAGGAGACTTTGGGCTTCTATATGTAGCCTCTCTTTCACTTGGGTGCGTATTGATAACATCCTGTCTCCATGTGAGAAAAGTGCACCTGTGGTGAGGTCAAAGTCCATCATTTCCCTGTTATCTTGAGGCTGATTCTAAAAAACAATGGTTAAAATAATGGAGTACACATTTACATGCATTTCCACCAGCTACGGAGCATTCTACGGGACATAGCTTTCCATGGCCTCTAACACCCTGTTCCACAGAGACAGCCAGGCACATACAGGTCAGAGCCAGAACACTACTCATGATGCGCCTGGACTTCACCAAACTTCAATCTAGTTTACCAAGTCTCTCCCCGACAAAGCTACTCACTGATCCTATGTCCGCTTATGCATTTTTACAAAACTATTAATGGACAACACCGTGGGGTCATCTTCTGTCTGGGGTTGATCAGGTGCCTAGTCTCCAGTATGTTTCTGAGGCATTTGGTAGTGATATGTTCACTGTAACATGTCTCTAGTCTAATCTAGCTAAAGTGCCCTCCAAGGTGAAAGTAGGAAATCGAAGAGACAGCCTTGCAATGTATATCAGTGCCTTCTTCTTCAAAGATAGAGGAATACCTAGTGTCAGCCAGGTCTGCCCTCCTCTGGGAAAAAGCAGTGTGGATGCCACTGGTGCCTGCATTAGACAAAAGGAAATGAGTTGCTCAGTAGAGGTGGAAGCTTGAACATCATCAGAATATGTTCACAGTGAGTGGTAACTGCAGAACCACACAACACAGCACAAATCCATTTTATTGATGGGACGTGGTAATCTCAGCATCTTCACATAAGTGGCCTCAGTCTTCTCCTGTCAGCTCAAGGATTTTCTTTTTGTAGTGATCAAGTGACCACGGGCCCAAAATTGAACGTTGCAAATTGATCCAAGCCAGACAATCAGGCCCGACAGAAACTTGGCCAAATTAAATTAAACAGCAGTTAGCAACTATCGGCTACAGAGAATCTTGGAAACCAAAGTCAAAGAGGTTACAAATGTTCAGGGGGTCCTAGTTATAACCAGCCTGAATACTGAGTGTTGGAAAAGTATCACTCAGACTTTATGGCACCTTGATGACATGCTCTTTACACTGCTCTGCATGGCAACGGCAAAGGGTGTTGGCATGATCCCATTGGATGCTCTGAACTACACTTATGACCCCATTGGTCAAAGGCCACAGAACATTTGGGAAGGTCCATGGCGAGGGTGGAATAAACATACAAATCCTGGAAGCCAGACCCTCAGCGAAGACACAGCAAGACTCTTGATGGGAGACTGTGCGCAACCCAAGAAGATCCAGGAGATGATCCGCCCTGACCTTCGAGACCTACCCTCATGAAAGAAAGCCTGTCCTCCATCGGAGAGTCAGGAAAACCCAACAACCCAACTCAAACACATGGACTGTTGCATGCAATATCCTTTCTCAGATGGATAAACCTAGATAGCGAATAAATATTGTGGCAATTTGGGAAATGCTCATATGGTGTTTTTTTTTTAAAAAAGAATATTTTGTTAATAAAATCAAATTGAACCACAAATCGAATTCTGTGTCCTTTTGTCTGCCTCACTGACAACGTGCTTGGGTAGAATGTTTTTAATACATAAACTATATTGAATTGTCTGAAGCGTGGAGAACAATGGGGTGAGGAGACAAAGGTCAGCTACCCTGCCCCTGCCACCATCTTGGTCCTTTGAGCCTTATCATGAGCCATTTTCTCCTGCAATGAGACATCAAGAGTGACTGAGTGAGATGGAAATAGCTGTGCAGCTGTTAGGAGCAGGGAGGTATTGAGGTGTTTCGAGTGATTAGGAAAGTTTAGTAGTTGGGGAATGAGAGTCTTTTAGGGAAGATGCTGTATGCAACATTGAGATTGGTAGACGATGAGCCTTGCTAAGAAGTGGGTGCAGTCCTGGAGTTAGAATGAGTCTGAGGTAGCAGAGAGAAGATGGTGCCAATTACCCTGGTGTAGTACAGAAGTTCATTCAGCATGTTCCTCTCAAAAATGGACACCACACTGACCTGGGCAGTTACTTCAGACAAGGCTGGCAGCATCTGGCTATGCTGTCTCCTGGTAGTTCTACGGAAAGAAGATGGCCCTCCTCTCCAAACCCCATCCATCAGGATCTCAATGTCCTTGTTTGCACAACAGGGTAGCAACCTGTCTCTCTAAATCATGTCAAACCGAATTGTATACAACTCAACAATGGCAGTTTCTGACTTGCAGCAGTTGAAATGTTGTGCAACTTGGATCGAAACATGAACCTGTGTGTGACGTGATCAACAGAAGGTTCTTGCACTGTAGCGGTAGAATGAATAATTGATGAGGTGAGCAGTGCAAAACTGCATGAGAAAAGTTGCCAAAGCTTGTGGAGGGAAGCCCTTTATAAAACTCCTTGCAAGTGACATTCAGAAAAATACAGGAAAATTCAACCCAATTAGTTTTAAAACTGTTCCCAAAAGCAACTGTAACCAAAAGCACACAACCAGACTGTGTTATCTTAAGAAACAATCGAAGAATGTTAAATAATTCATAAAGTCCAGGACCATTCACAGCATCCTGAAAAACTAGGAAGGCTGAGAACTTCTGCAGTGCTGAGGAGAGAGAAAGAGGCACTCACAAGGAATTTCAACATAATTGACTTTCTCTGTGGAACAATGATCCAAAAAATTAACACTTGCATTTATTTGATTGTGATAAAAGCTGACAAAGGACAGCCTCTTACAGAACCACTTAAACAATGTGAGAAAGACAGAAACTGCTCATATCAGGGAGACAGAGAGATCCAAGATAAGTCAGCTAAAGGACTTGGAGGGATATGGACTGGGTGCTGGCAAGTGGGACTAGATTAGGTTGGGGTATCTGGTCGGCACGGACAAGTTGGATCAAAATGCCTGTCTCTGTGCTGTGCATCTCTATGACTCTATGACTAAAACAAAATAGAGAACTGTGGATGGTGAAAATCTGACACAAACAGAAATTGCTGGAGAAACTCAGCAGGTCTAGCAGCATCTGTAGAGATAGAGAGCAGGGTCATTGGATTAAAACATTAACTCTGCCATTTCTCCACACATGCTGCTAGATTTGCTGAGTTTCTCCAGCAATTTCTGCTTTTGTTCAAGTATATTATGCTAACAAGAGCTATAATCTATAGTATTTAAAAATGAATAAAAGGAGGCTTCACTACTCCAAAGGCTTATTCTACTTAGTCCATTTTGGAAGAAACCTTAAATTATTCAATTAAAGAAACCATCACATCTATTAAGTCTGAATTCAAGTTTCAACCTATTATTTAGAGACATAGAGTTGTACACTAGGGAAACAGACCATTCAGTCCAACTCGTCCTTGCCGACCAGCTATCCTAAATAAATCTGGTCCCATTTGCCAGCATTTCACCCATGTCACTCTAAATCGTTCCTGCTCGTATACCCCTCCAAAGGCCTTTTAAATGTTGTAATTGTCCCAGCTTCCACCACTTCCTCATTCCATACACACACCATTCCATACATGCCCCTTAGATCCCTTTTAACTCTTTCCCCTCTAACCTTAAACCTCTGCCCTCTAGTTTTGGGCTCCCCTACTCTGGGGAAAAGACCTTGTCCATTTACCCTATCCATGCCCTTCATGATTTTATAAACCTCGATAAGGTCACCCTCAGCCTCCGACCCTCTAGGGAAAACAGCCCAAGCCTGTTCAGTCTGTTCCTATAGTTCAAACCTTCTAACCCGAGCAACATCCTTGTAAATCTTTTCTGAATCCTTTCAAGCTTCACATCATTCCTGTAACAGGGAGACCAGAATTTCATGCAGTATTCCAAAAGTGGCCTAACCAATGTCCTGTACAGCTTCAAGACGATTTCCCAACTCCAATACTCAATGCTCTGTCTAATAAAAGCAAGCATACGTAACACCTTCTTCACTCGCCTGACTACCTGTAACTCCAATTTCAATGAACTATGAACCTGCACTCCAAGGTCTCTTTATTTGGCAACAAGACTTTAATATTAGCTGTATTAGTTCTCCCTTCATTTGCACCTCACATTTATCCAAATTAAATTCTAGCTGCCACTCCTCAGCCAGTCTGCCCATCTGATCAAGATCTTGTTGTACTCTGAGGGAACCGTCTTCTGTCCATTACACCACCAATTTTGATGTCATCTGCAAACCTATTACGCATACCGTTATATTGACATCCAAATCATCTACATAACTGACAAAAAGCAGTGGACCTCACATCAATCTTTGCACCACACCACTGGGCACAAACCTCAGGCTGAAAAGCAACCCACCAATATTAACCTCTACTTTCTACCTTTGAGCCAATTTTGTATCCAAGTGACTAGATCTCCCTATATTCCATGTGATCTGACCTTATGAAAGGGAATCTTTAAGGTTGCCAGGTCTACAATAATATTATTGAATTAATTTCATCTTCCTAAGTTACTTTTATTCCTACTTAACTTTAATGCTGTTTACATTTTATTTAATAACTTGACCACCCTGGACAAAGCATCCTGTTAATTGGCACCCCTTCCGACAACTTCAACCTTCACTCTCTCTGGAGTGATTGCTGAAGAAACTCTCATACGGTAGCAATAAGGTTAAGATGCTGCAACAACTTACTTACCTAGGCCTTTCAATTGCACCTTCCAAACCCATGACCTCTATTACATGTACAGATAGCAGTAACAGTTGCATTGGAAGCACCACCACCTGCAAGTTCCCACCAAGCCACACTTGCACTAAAGTGGTGTTGCTACACTGTCACTGTGTCAGTGGAACCCCCTTGCCAACAACAATCTGGGTGTACCTCCACCACATAAAATGCAACAGTTCTCGAAAGCCAGCTCGCCACCTCATTCTCAGGGACAGTTTGATGTGAGCAATAATAGATGGAGGTGGGTATTGCAAATGCTGGGGATTTGAGTCAAGATTAGAGTGATGCTGCAAAAGCATAGCAGGTCAGGCAGCATCCAAGAAGCAGGAAAAATGATGTCAGGCAAAAGGCCTTCATCAGGGCTTTTGATGAAGGGCTTTTGCCCGAAACGTCGATTTTCCTGCTCCTTGGATACTGCCTGACCTATTGTCCTTTTCCAGCACCATTCTAATATTGACTGTGAACAATAATAGCCAGTGGTGCCTACATCTTATGGAAAGATGAAAAAACAATACACAGAGCCATTATTTAATTGAACAATGGAGGGGTTTTGAGGGACTGAAATGCTTACTCTTACTCCTAAGTTCCTCGGTAGGCATATTAACTGTGGCACCACCTTAAAATTAAACAGTCTTCCACCTATTGTAGTTTAGGCTCATTCATGAAGAATAAGAGAAAGGTACCCAAAAAAAATTGGCACCTTCATATAAATTAAAGAAAAACAAATGGCATTTATATTATACTTTAACATTGCAACATGGCTTATAGCCAATAAATTACTTTTTAAATGTTATCACTAGTATTTTGTTGGCAACAACTATAGCTAATTTGTACGTAGCACAAATAGCAGTGATATAATAGCAGGAATCTATTTTAGATTGTGGGAAGCAATAAACTGCTCCTCTAGAGTCCATAGGGGAAAATAAAGACAAAAAGATTTGGAATTATCTTTCGATACCATACTTATTTGACCTGGTGGGAAACTCAGTGCCATTCTCAATAAAAACTGCAGTTCACTTAACATTATTGTGACCTAATGTGCACATGACAATCTTTTAAGGTAGGAGATACATCACATTTTATTTTGTTTTGTTTTCATTTTATTAAAATAACTGCCTCTCTAAACTTATCCCTCTTGTTACTGCTATGTTGCAATTTTGTCATCCTATTTTCTTATCTTACTCCAAAATCTTTATTCACTGAAATTTAAGCAATTGATTATTTCTCGGGACGTTACAAGGACCTGACATTTCTCTTCTTCAGTCTATCTTGTAAGTCTGACATCATCTAATCAGTACTTTCAGATCTTTTCTCCTTTCACTCTTGCAGATATGCTGTACTTTGGACCCTAATCTCTCACCTGAGTTTCTAAAGATTTTTTTTTAAAGTCTCAGAGGTTAATAAAAATATATCAAATGATCCATGCTGTGCTAAAGTCCTTGCTAATTACATCTGTCAATCTAACTCGACTGCAGACAACGTTTTAGGATTTAGCAATTCAGGGGAATGCATACAGCTAATATAATCTTGGTAGCTTTGCAAAGTTTCATGTTACTTTCACTTAACCTTTAATCTAGCCTACTGGCTCTTGTAATGATTTCAGTGAAACCTTATATTAGTGAGTTAAACAAACATTGAGTCCTAACTTAATATATCTGGTCTTGTGACAAAAATGTATAGTTTTTCTTACAAGAAAGATAGAAAAATGCTAGAGAAATTCAGCAAGACTGGCAAAATCTGAAGAGAGAGAAACAGAGATAACCTTTTGAGTCCAGTAACCCTTTGAAGCAGTTCTGATGAAGGGTCATGAGACATGAAATATTAACTCTGTTTCTCTCTTTACAGATGCTGCCAGAAATACTGAATTTCTTTTATGGAATGAGCTGCCAAAGAAAGTGGTGAGGCTGGTACAATAACAACATTTAAAAAGCATCTGAATGGGTATGTGAATAGGAAGGGTTTAGAGGGATATGGGCCAAGTGCTGGCAAATGGGACTAGATTACTTTAGGATATCTGGTCAAATTAAACAGTCTGTTTCCGTACTGTACATCTCCAAGATTCTATAGCTTCGATTTTTGTTTCACATTTTCTACGTCCACAGTTCTTTGTTTCATTAGATTTTGTTTAATTAGTTCATAGGGTGCCTCTGGCTGAGCCAGCAATTATTGCCAATCCCGAGTTGCCTTTAAGTCAACCATTTGGGCAAAAGTGAGTACTGCAGATGCTGGAGATTAGAGTCAAGATTAGGGTGGTGCTGGAAAAGCACAGCAGGTCAGGCAGCATCTGAGGAGCAGGAAAATCGACATTTCGGGCCAAAGCCCTTTTTTTGACTGAAATGTCAATTTTCCTGCTCCTCAGATGCTGCTTGACCTGCTGTGTTTTTCCAGCACTACTCTAATTTTGACTTAAGTCAATCATATTACTGTCATTCTGGAGTCACATGTAAGTCTAACCAGATAAGGATGGCAGATTTCCTTTTCTAAATGACAGTAGTGAACCAGATGGGTTTTACAACTATCAAAGTAGTGACAAGATCACAATTCTTTACTCCAAATTTTTATTGAATTCAAATTTCACCATCTGTCATGTTGAGTTTTGATTCCATGTCCCTAGAACATTAGTCTGGGATTTTTGGATTAGTAGTTCAGTTATTTTGGCACAACAGCACTGCCTTGTTTAAATAATTATGTAATCTAATTACTTCAGCTTATCTGCCATTTTTTTTGCATCAGACATAAAAATGAGGGCAAAAGAATTGACCATATTTAAGATGTATATTAAACAGAAACTTGTGAAGTCTGCATCGATGCAATTAAAAGAGGAAAGCAAGCTGATTCAGTCTGAGATACATAGCTTCTTTATAAGCATAAGTATCTGACTGTGAAGTTCAGCAGTTGCATGCATGGAAGGGTTAGAACTGGTGGCACTTACATTATAGATATGCACTACATGTGCCAGAAAAATGTACAGTTTTGCATTTGATAGTAAGTAAATATTTAATGTCATGCTAAGTCTTAACTACAGTCAACCAATCTTTCTGGAACTGGAAATAGGGGTGCCAAGAGGATCAATTATATAGTTACTTCAGAGTTTTAATTTGTCTAACATGTCTGGTTAACTATGTAGTGAAGTGTGTTTGAACTCTCCAAAGTCTAGGTCAGAGTTGGAAATTTTTGCAGTGTCACAGACAACAGGAGAATTGCTTGATGGAATTTTTCAGGCAATTCCCACAAAACTTAGCCCGCCTAGACATCTGCAGGGTTCCAGTTTGCAATTTGGGTCTTATGTAAAATTCTGGGTGATCCAGAAATTGAAAGATGTGGACCAATGTTTTGTTAAAAGACTTTAAGATGGAGGAGCAAAATTAGAGCATTTGGCTCATTGAGTCTGCTCACTATTTGGTCAAAGCTGATTTGCTTCTCAACCCTATTCTCCTGTCTTCTCCCAATAACACTGAATTCTCTTACTGATCAAGAGCCTACTATTTCTGTCTTAGAGTCACTCAATGACTTGGCCTCCACAGCCTCCTGTAGTAATGAGTTCCACAGATTTACCACTCTCTAGCTGAAGAAATTTAGATTAGATACCCTACAGTGTGGAAACAGGCCCTTCGGCCCAACAAGTCCACACAGACCCTCTGAAGAGTAACCCACCGAGACCCATTTCCTTCTGACTAATGCACCTAACAATTTAACATGCCAATTCACCTTACCTGCACACCTTTGGACTGTGGGAGCACCCGGAGGAAACCCACACAGACACGGGGAGAATGTGCAAACTCCACACAGTCGCCCAAGGCTGGAATCGAACCTGGGACCCTGGTGCTGTGAGGCAGCAGTGCTAACCACTGATCCACCGTACCACACCTCATCTCAGTTCCAAAAGATTGTGCCTTCACTCTAAGGCTGTGGCCTTGGATTCTAATCTCTCCTCCAACTGGAAACATCTTCTCTGTGTTCACTCTATCCAGGTTTCTCAGTATTCTGTAAGTTTCAATGAGTTCTCCTCTCATCCTTCAAAACTGTGAGTACAGACCATGGGTCCTTGACCACTCCTCATATAGAGTAATAGAGATGTACAGCATGGAACCAGACCATCCAGTCCAACAAGTCCACACCCTTCAAAGAGTAACCCAAACAGACAAATTCCCCTATCCTATATTTAACCTGAACTAATGCACCTTACCTACGCATCCCAGAACACTATGGGCAATTTAGCATGGCCAATTCACCTAACCTGCACATCCTTGTGGGATGAAGCTGGAGCACCTGGAGCAAACCCACAGAGACACGGGGAGAATGTGCAAACTCCACACAGACAGTCACCTGAGGCTGGAATCGAACCCCGGTCCCTGGCGCTGTGAGGTGAAAGGGACAGATATATCTTAATATTTTGGGGTGGGAGGTGATTACTAAGATAGGGACTGGTGAGGAAATATAGGGATTTGAAAATAAACTCATTGCTTGACTGGGAGTCAATTTGGTCAACAAGTACATGGGGTGACACTGAACAGAAGTTTCTCCAGGTTAAGACACAGCCAGTAGAGTTTCGATGATCTCAAGTTCATGGAGGATAGAAAATGGGAGACCTGCTTGAAGTGCTTTGGAATAGCAAAATTGAGAAGTAGATGTGGAGAAAGTAGATGAGTTAGATTGGCAAGTATATTGCAATGCATCATTACAAAATTTATAGATTTTGCTTGCTTCTCAATTGTATGTGCTCTGATATTTATTTGTGCTATCATGAAGCTGGCTGATGTATAAAATATAAGAGGTGGGACGTTATATGAGATGTATGTAAAATCCGATTAACTTCTCGGCTAAAGTATTGTATATATTCAGGTCATCACATTACAGGAAGGATGTGGCCATGCAAGAAAGGCTGTACAGTAGGCTTATGAGGATGTTGCCTGTATGACTGAACAATTTGAAGAAACATTTCATAGGCTGTCTTCTGAAGAATAGGGAAGGTTATGGGGAGATTTAACTGAGGTGTATGAAGGCCCTAGATCTTTTTGATAGGAATGTCCTATTTCCCTTGGCAGAGGAATCAATACCAGAAAGCATTGATTTAAAGTAATTTGCAGAATATTTTGGGGCAGCTGAGAATAAATAATTTAACCCTGATTGTGGTAAGGGTTGAAGCTCATTGTCTGAACAACAAGTAGTGACAGAAACCCTGAATGCATTGAAAACAAAATACTTGGACATAGCTCCTGAAATGCTGCAACCTACAGGATTACACGTCAAGAAACTGAAAAATGTGATTACATTACCATCTTTTATGGTTGGCACAGGAATAATGGACTGAAGACCCTTGTTATAGCCTATAAATCTTCAATACTTCTAAGCTTCCATCCCAATGATGCCATTGATCTCCAATGTTTCTTCCCTGCAGTTGTTAGCTGCAAAACTTGTGGAGAGCCAGCACTGGATCTTCCCTATTTCCTAAGTTTTTTTCCCCTTGTAATGAAGGAAAGAGCATGTCATTCGATGATCTTAATGTCATTGGTTCACCTGATGCACAAGATTTGGTAAAGTGATTGTCAGAGAATGCCATGAATTTACATGAGGATGTGGATGCATGATGGATAGACAAATGGATATGCCTCTGTTGAAATGTACAGAAAGAGAAGGAAGGTTAATGGGTGTGAGGAGCTCTGCAATGGAGTAAGCTAGACAAGGAGTGAGGAATTGATGATAGTAGGATGTAGATCAATTTGCAACCATACTCACTTTCCTGACTTGTTAAGTCTTTAATGCTTCTCTGCAATGAATGCATAAGTTTGGCACAAAGTTCCTGCTGTTCAATTCCTCAGGTACCTCCAGCTTTCTGACAGCAATAGACATATGTTTCTCTTTGCTGACTCCTCATAACCTCCAGCAGTACATTAAATAAGAAATTACCAAAGTGAAGTACAGGTTCAGAGTGTCTTGAATCCATTATCATGGCTTTTCTCTTTTTGCTTCTAACTGAAAACTCCTCTAAATTCCAATGTTGGGCTGGGGCTTTAAGTACAGGAGTTGCTATCCTATTACGTAGGAATTCATCATGCCCACTGTTATGCAATTGGCCCAAACACAAAAGTAAAATGAAATTGAACCAAATGCATTAAAATGCTATGGACGGATGCATTGAACTTAGGACCAGGAAGTTGACAAGGATGAGGAATGAAATGTTGAATGTGTGAGCAAAGAGGACAGAAGCAGCATTCTTGCTATTGCTGGATACTGAACATTTTCTGACATTCCAGCAATGCTTTTAGAATTAAATTTCTCACATTCAGTTTCTCTGCACCTCTTCCCACAGAATTATCACTGAGAGGATTTTCTGTGTCTGGAGTGAATAACATCCCACACATCTTTTATATTTCCAGCACCAAGATTTCCAAGATGATTTAGGATAACTCAGTGAGTGCTGGAGGCATTTCTTTATTGAGAAATACTTTCACAGCATCTCCACCCAGTGTGCATTTCCCCTGGAAGTAGTGCTGCTATCTTTCAGAGGCTTTAGAATAGCCTAATATTCAACCCACTCCATAAGAATTCAGCTGAAGAATAATGTAGTTGCATGTGGCATGATGGTAATTGTTACATGCTTCCTGATAAAACAGGAAATCACGTGCTGTGTGAAGCACCATCCCATTTCCACTTGCCTGTTCACAGGTTTTCTTCAACCTCTCAGGAAAATGTTACATAGAATGTGCACCCAGATCATTACTTCAAAGTACGAATGACTGGTGTAATTGCTTTACCTATTTGAAAGATAAACGATGGGATTGAGCCAGAAATATAGAAGAAATTAAATAGTTTTACACACCACAAATTACTTTTGGAGCCAAGTTGAATACTCCTTCTCATGAACCTGAAGCGAAGATCAAGTTCTAGACTGACTGATGGATGTTCTAGATTTTCACCCAGCCTTAAACCATCATTTAAAGTGCACTTTGGAAACATAGAAGACAGGAACTGCAGTGGGCCATTAGCAGGTCCTTTAAGCCTGTTCTACTGTTCAATATGACCATGACTGATCATCCAACTCAGTATCCTCTTCTCTGTTTCACCCCATATCATTTAATCTTTTTAGCCCTAAGAATTATATCTATCTCTTTCTTGAAAGTATTCAATGTTTTGGTCTTGGCCACTCTCTGTGGCAGGGAATTTCTCAGGCTCACCACTCTCTGCATGAATACATTTCTCCTCATCTCAGCCCTACATGGCTTACCTATATCCCAATTGCGACCCAGTTCTAGACTCCCCAGTCATTCGGAACATCCTTCTTCCCTTTACAGTGTCTAACTCTGTTAGAATTTTATAGGTTTCTTTCAGAAATCTCCCCCCACCCCCTAATTCTTCTAAACTCCAGGGAATATAATCCTAACCAATTCAGTCTCTCTTCCTATGGCAGACTTGCCATTCCAGGAATCAGTCTGGTATACTTTAGTTGCACTCCTGCATAGCTGAAACATCCTTCCTCACATAAGGAGATATAACTTAGATATATTGCATTTAGTTCCCTCATGTATATTATTAATATATATTGTGAATATCTGGAGTCCAAGCACTGATCCCTGCAGTATTCCACTGGTCACTGGCTGACACACAGAAAATGATCTGTTTATTCGTACTGTTTGTTTGCTGTCTGCCATCCAGTTCCCTATTCACATCAGCACACTATCCCAAATCCCCTGCACTTTGATCTTCCATGCTTACATAGGAGCTTATCCAATTTGCTCTGAAAGTCCAAGTAAACCACTTCCATTTGCTTCCCCTTAGCTCTGGTAGTTTCATCCTCAAAAAAATCCAATACATTTTTTTAAGCTGACTGTCCAATCTTGTCACTGTTTACCAAGTGCTCTGCTATTAAACCTGTTACAATTGACAATGACACAATTAATTTGAACAACTTAAGACTTGAGGGAAGTCACATTCTGTATTGCTTTGGTTGCAGGCTGGATCCTGATAGCATATTCAGGCTGCATTAAAAAAAAAGCAACTGTATCATTGCAAAGTGAAAATGTTTTGTACCAACATAAGAGTAATGCTCCCCTTAATAGGTTACATTTTTATTTATGACTTTTGATTTTCATATCACTTGGAAATATATAATTTTAGAACTGGTAACAACTTGACTTTATGGTAAATCACAATCTGACCCCATGGATGGAATCTTATAGGGGCCTGAATGACATGCATTATGGTGTGAAATGTGAAGTTCAGCGAGGCCTATTTCAACAATGGAAACAATTTACTGCATCTTTTAACTCAATTCCAGGCAGCCTAAAGATTCTCGCTGGGAAGCAGCAGATTAAGGGAGATTATCACTTGTTCATGACCTTAATAACTCATTAATATGTATCTTCCTGTCCTGTCACCAGCATTCTCTCTAATTTTCTTTCAGGCTGCACAGGCCTCCAAGGCTGGGTGTGTGATATTGATCTCTGGAAATGGATATTCAATGTTGCCATTGGCATTCTGCACCAATCTCATGTGCAGAACTTTGGAGCTGAGCAGCTTAGAGTGAATATTGCCTCCCACTCACCAGAAAACTCAATATTAAGATTTTTGACATAGAATTCAGTGGGGAAGCTGGGAATGTTCATTTACTGTTTGCTTCAAAGTACCTCCATGTTGGACTCTGGGCATCAACATCTCAGGGCACACTGCATGGGCACTAGACAGACATATCCCATGTCCATGGACTTTGGCATCCAATGTCAACTTTTAAGTGCCCTCATAGCACATCTCCGATCCACTTACATTATAATTCTGCACTTCAGTACTGCACTTCAGGGTGCAACAACAACTTTCATTGCAATGCTGCAGCAAGGACACTGTGTACTCAAGGGCATGCATGCTGCATCTCCAGCCTAGTTGCTTGCTCCCATAGAACCCACTCACTTTGAACACACTTGAATTCTCACAGCATCCCTGCCTTACTTTGCCTTACATTTTTGTTGGAAATGTGTTGCTGGAAAAGCGCAGCAGGTCAGGCAGCATCCAGGGAACAGGAGAATCGACGTTTCGGGCATAAGCCCTTCTTCAGGGCTTATGCCCGAAACATCGATTCTCCTGTTCCCTGGATGCTGCCTGACCTGCTGCGCTTTTCCAGCAACACATTTCCAGCTCTGATCTCCAGCATCTGCAGACCTCACTTTCTCCTTACATTTTTGTACCTTGTCCCTCAGCCGGGAATGCCAGGCTCACAGTAGTGCTGTATTGCTGAGCCAGTTAGTGCAGACACAAAGCCAGGAAGCTTGTCATTGTTGTCAGCAATCTTTAGTCAAGTCAAGGGAGATAGAATTTGGTCAAGGAATCAGGACAGTAAGTCAAGGGCAGCCTCCAATACCAGTCCAGGGGCTTGTACATGGTCAGACATCTTCTCAGGGTGGTCAGAGTCTGGACCCTCTCCTCATAAGCGGTAAATAGCTGAATGTTTGACATTCCACCACCACTAGGTAGTGTGCTGGAAATCTGGCTACACTATTCACAGAGTCATCACAGAAGTTAACATTTTAAAGGAAATATGCAAAATTCCCAAACTGCTTGAAATTCAGGTCCAGACTGATAAAAAGCACTGGCTGGATTTCTGTACTTAACAAGAATTACTAATATAGGCCATTAGATTGTAGTTACAGGTAAACAGGTAAACTCGTTATAACCTTCCTTTTGTTTACAGCAATAGCAATACAACATTAGTACGTCAGTGCACTTCAAGAAGTACTTCATTGGGAAGTGCTATGGGATTACTAAGGGCATTATTTGTTCATCAAAATCCAGAATATTTTAATTGAATGCTTTTTTTTCTTTGAACATGTTTTAATTGGTGAGAATTTGTGACCACTCTAAACATAAAGAAAAATATTGACTCCATTATATTTTCCAAGAAACATTTGTTCTTTATGAAAGCAACTGGCTGTTGCTTGATACCATTTCACAAGCAGCTACATCTCATTTAATTAGTGTCAATAGTGAATGATGGATGTCATGATGAGAAGAAACATGAATGTTTTCACTTTAAACATCAAGAGAGGAAATATCAGTTAAGTTCCCTATTAAGTTACATAACTGATTGGGTCTTGTCTGATCCACAATCAATCTGGTTGGACATCGAGGCCTCTCAAGTAAAATACCCACTTATTAACCTTTTATTTTCAGACAAGAGGAAAATCATTACAGATCACTGTAAAAACCCTATAATACGAAACACAATTAAGGCTTGCAATATAATGCGGCAAAATGAGGGCAATTCACATAAAACATCCCCCTATGCACCGATAGTGGGAGCATGGGGATTCCAACCGGGGTTTACAGATGCCACTTTTAAACTCTGGAGATCCAGGGGTATCTCATGTCTAGGGGACCTATTTAAAGATGGGGTCCTGATGTCTTTTGAACAGCTGCGTCAGAAATTCGGATTACCTAATGGAGACCTCTTTCGATACTTCCAAATTCGAGACTATATACAGAAGAAGACTACGTTATTAGATAGTCTTTATAAATCAGATAGAGAATGTAGTGTCCTACGACCAGTGGGGGTATCTTCCGTCAGTACTATTTATCATTTACTACATGATGAAGTATCAGGAGATATGGACAATCTGCTTAAAACATGGGATCAGGATTTGGGACTAGAAATCTCTGTAGAAACATGGAATGATATTTGGGAAAACGCTAGAAGAATTACTATCTGTAACAGAACCCAGGCTATCCAGCTGAAGATACTTCATAGGGCCCATATAGCACCGGATCGATTGGCAAAATTTAAGGCAGGAGCATCTCCAATGTGTCCCAAATGCAAAATAGAGGTGGGCACTCTTGTGCATTGCCTATGGACCTGTCATAAGATCCGTAGATATTGGACTAAAGTAGCAAGTACCCTGACAGAAATTTTAGGAACGGAAATTAAAGTGGACCCTGTATCTCTCCTTTTGGGTTTTTCGAACTTTCCCTTCCTGGACATGTACGGGAAGAGACTATTTTCTATTCTCTCTTTCTGTGCAAGGAAAAATATTTTGGTGAACTGGGTGGCTGAGGGCCCCCCTGGACTTTCAAATTGGCATAGATTAATTATGGAATGTATTCCCCTTGACTTCCTTACAAATATGGTGCACCGAAAGACCGAATTATTTTATAAAATACGGCAGCCCTTCTTGAATCACATAAATACAGATATTTCAGCTATCCTAACAAGGGCTTTTATTTAATTGAGATTACAAACCTGGCTGGTCCGGGGCCCCTTAGGAGAGGAATCCCGCACGAATACGGGTTTTATTACATTTGATGTTAACACATTCCGAGCATGTAAGAGACTTAAATATACACTCTGGTTAGTTGTAGGTTAGATTAGTAGACAGTTGAGGTTTTTTTTCTTTTTTGGTATATTTTTTCTTTTGTTAAATTTTGGCTATTGTCTATTTGATTTAATTGTATATCAATGCTTGTATTTGAGAGTTTTGTTTATGTTTGTAAACTTGTAAAAATGTTAAATTTCTAATAAAAATATCTATTAAAAAAAATCAAGAGAAACTTAGGTCAGGTCAGCTCTTTCACTTTAGATGAACGATGTTCGGTCTTTCCTCGCCTACAATGGCTCAATATTATGCTAGTTTATGTTGAACTGTTGTGTAAGGTGATCTGGCCTACAGTTAGTATGTGTCGTTGTGGATGCAAGTTACAGTTAGGATTGGTTTTGTCCTTGCATGAAATATTCTCCTGACTTGAAATTTAAGTGTAAAGCTGCACATTGGCACTTTGGTGAGTCAGTGAATGGTGTTCAGCACCCATTCCAATATATGTCACCATCATAAGAGAAGAGAAACTACAGTCAAAAGCCTAGCATTGTTGGGAAATGTTACACTAAACAGCTTTATGCTGCTGTATTGTTATTTAAATATTTGTTCAAAGAACAGTGAAAGTGAACTAAAAAAGTAATATTCCTACACCACAGTCAAAAAACATGAATTATGTGAAAATAGTTTATACTTAATGGGTAAAGATGCAGTGGAATGTTATCACCATCTTCTATCAAATTTAACTTTTTTTTATATGTTCGCAGCAGACAAGGTCACTTGAGCGTGACAGTGTAGACACTTGTGTTTATCTTTGTTCGATGGTAAGGATGCATAACAACTGACGCCTCAGATTCTAGTGGTTAAAGCAGGCCAGAGATATCAGAGCCCAATTCAGTTGAAAAATTATAACCCTAAAGATGCACAAAACCCTGCAGCTTGATATTATCTGTGCATCTGGCACATAACTTTCATGGAAGGCATTCCAGCAAGAGAGCAGGAGAATTCAGACTCCAGTGTGTGATCCTTAATGTTTATCTGTCAGGAAGAAAAAAACATGTTGCCAAAAAGCAGGTTGGAAAACCTGTCCAATTGTAGCAGTCATTTCCATTGAAGTGCTTATGTAGACAGTATTGAGAACAAGAAGCCACTGAGTCAGCACAATGAGAGCCTTATTCTCAAACCTGCTCATTAACTTCATTCCCTCCATTGGATATGAGTTTACAGGGGAGTAGTAATTAAAATGAAACAAATTACCTCCAGTTTGTCCTATAACAGGGACCTACAGCTGGGAAGAAAGCAACACAGGATGTGGAGATTGACACATGCATGAAGCTCAGCCAATTCCTGCTGCCAGGTCAAAAATATACGAACAGAAAACACAGGTGCCAAAAGCTTTTTGTCCAGAACGAAAAGATTCCAAGAACTGTAAAACTTGACGAGGGAATAAATCACGAAATCAATTCCTGTCCCCCATCATATTTTACATAATAATCATTATGATTATTTTGTCTCTTATCTAAGTATGAAAAATAGCTCCTGGAGAAGTTGAAAACTTCCATTGAATTTCTTTTATTTTTTGTGTAGCAACAGGAATAACAGACTGGAAAAACTAAACTAATTGGAAAATGTGATACTGCAACAGAGTTTTCATTATTTCTACTGGCAGCAGAAATTTTGCAGTTGAAATATTCCAAATATTAAATAATATATTTATGCTGGCAGCATTACTTTCTAGTTTCTGTAATTGTGTGTTGCCATACTACCTGTACTTGTTTGCCTTTTACCACTGATTTTGTAAAGTTATTCTCCTTTAGACATCACCAACTCTATTGCTGAGATAATGGTTTTAATCATAACATTGCACTAATTGTATTGTCCAAGTTGGTATATAGACCAGAATGTATTTAGATAATTCTGGGCCTTGGCTAACAATTTTGGATAGTATTGTATTAAAATTTTGCTATAAATGCAGAAATACTAAGTATTGTCATTTACAAACAATAAGACAGAGGGGAAATTGGTACTAAGCAGTAATACTTGGAAATGAATGTACTGGTCATACTGAACCTCCATTCTTAAGTATACAAATCATATCAGACCAGCATGTTTTATTCATCAGTTTTACTGCTTTGTTCCTTCTGGGGTCTCCACTGTAATTTTCCAATTAAACTTTATAATGGAGATAGAAGCCTAGTTGCTTGTAGGCTGGAAACAGCTCTTTTAATCTATGTCTTAGTTAAGAATGCAGAAACTTAATCCTATCTGGCAACCAAGTACATCTGAAAGGAGGTAGATCATTCTTTTGCAGATTCCAAACCTTCTCACAAGATTGGAGGAAGTAGACAAATTTCTTTAACACAGCTTTCTGTAATATCAAGGGATGATTCAGGTGACAAAACCAAACAGGAAGAGTGAATAACTATTTTTCGCATTCCATTTAACTGATGTGTTAGAAGTGGTTAATTGTTTGAGTAAAGAAAATTAAAATAGTTTCATTTCTGGTGTTAAACTTTTGAAATATTTCAGTTAAGACAGAATCAGAGTGAAGAAAATGGTAAGGTCCTGGGGATTGTTGCTGAACAAAGAGACGTGGAGCGCAGGTTCATTCTTCCTTGAAAATAGAGTCACAGGTAGATAGGATAATGAAGAAGGCATTTGGTATGTTTTCTTTTAATGGACTGAGCATTGAATATAGGAGATGGAAGGTCATGTTACAGCTGTAGAAGACATTGGTAAGGCTACTTTTTGAATACAGCATGCAATTCTGGTCTTCCTCCTATCGGAAGGATGTTGTGAAACTTGAAAAGGTTCAGAAAAGGCTTACAAAGATGTGGCCAGGATTGGAGGATTTGAGCTATAGGAGAGGTTGGGGCTGCTTTCCCCAGAGCGTTGGAGACTGAGGGGTGACCTTATAGAGGTTTATAAAATCATGAGGGGCATGGATAGGATAATTGAATAAGTCTTTTCCCTGGGGTGGGGGAGTCCAGAACTAGAGGGCATAGGTTTAGGGTGAGAGGGGAAAGATATAAAAGAGACCTAAGAGCTAACTTTTTCATACAGAGGGTGGTGCGTGTATGGAACGAGCTGCTAGAGGAAGTGGTGGAGGCTGGTACCATTACAGCATATAAAATGCATGTGGATGGGTATATGAATAGGAAGGGTTTAGAGGGATATGGGCCAGCTGCTCGCAAAGGGGACTAGATTAGGTTAGGATATCTGGTCATAATGGATGAGTTGGACCGAAGGGTCTGTTTCCGTGCTGTACATTTCTATGACTCTATCTATGATTCTATTGTGTGAATTCTGGGTTAAATACAGAAATTGGAGAAATTCTATGTGAGAAGTGTGCCAGTTGACAATTAGTAAATATTTCAAGTACTTGTGGAACGTGCCTAAAATAGTCATTAGGTCTCTTGAATAAGTCTCTTTTAGGACTCCAATGCTAAATTTGACTGAGGTTGGCAAAAGGATGCACTTATACAGGCTCTGTTCAGTTTGCCAGATCTACAGCAACATACCCTGTAGAGGTGAAATAGTAGGTGATTAAGAAGATATTTCAGAATACTCAGGGTACCTTCCAGGGAGAAAGAAAGACTCTAAGAAGAGAACACTCCATTCATGAAAAACAAAGAAATGGCAAATACATTGAACAGATACTTTGCATCTGTTTTCACTCTAGAGGATACAAATGACGTCCCAGAAATAATTGTGAATGAGGAGGTAAAAGGGAGGCAGGTGGAATGATTGTAACAAAGTCCGGCATGTAGACTTCATAGAATATGATTTCCCTGATTGGATTAGATTAACAGCTCCAATCAGTGAGCCCCGGTTGATAGATAAGAAAAGGAGTATCAGGCACACTGTTCATTCCGAGAGCTGGCTCTGAGGGAGGTGGATCAGTTAGGCGAAAGTGAGGACTGCAGATTAGAGTCAAGATTGTGGTGCTGGAAAAGCACAGCAGGTCAGACAGCATCCGAGGAGCTGGAAAATTGATGGTTCAGTCAAAAGCCCTTCATCAGTGTCCAGGACTCTTCAAGTGTAAATAAAAGGTGACAGGGTACCAGTCTCTGTGGAGTTATTTCAGTGGTAATGAGAGAAAAGCATGTTCCTGAAGAAATTCACTCACAATAGATTTCTTTGAATTGGGGTAAGCATTTCTGGCACCATGCCATTATTTGGGAAGCTTGACTTATTTGATCCTGCCATCGAAGACTGGGCCCAGTGTGTGGAAAGAATGCATTATTTTTTCCCAGGCAAATAACATTGGGGCAGATGAAAGGTAACGAGTAATTCTCCTGACAGTTTATGGGCCCACAGCTTTGTTCTGGTTATTAGGACCCAAATTTATCCTGTGGCACCAGATACAAAAACCTTTCAAGAGTGGAAGAATTAGTTATGGAATAAATCAGAACCAATCAAAGTGAACATCTGGTTAAATAGTCACCTGGTTCTAATGGAGGTTGATGCCAGAGTGACCATTTCAGTGATTGCTCAAAAGTCACCTTGGATTCCAACCCTTAAGTTTGTGAAAGACCTTAGTAGACTGAGAACCTTTACAGAATAAGGGAACAACTTCAGTTCCGGTCTCTCATAGGGAGCAGTTAGTTCAGTTAACACTGATTGTATTAAAAGGCTCGGGCTCAAGTTTGATGTGGCAAAATTGGTTGAGAAAGATTTAGCGAGATTGTCTAACATTTCTAGATTAGAAAATGGCAGCCTGAGTGAAGTCCGAACTAAATACCTGGAAGATTTTCGAGAAGGTCTAGGGACTATCAAAGGAGACAAGGCGACCTTGCATGTTGACCAGGAAGCAAATCTATGGTTCTGCAAGGCCAGCCCAGTGCCATTTGCCTTACGGGCAAAAGCAGAGGCTGGAAAATGAAGGAATTGTCAAATCAGTCCAGTTTGTGGAATGGGCAGCATACCAATTGTGAAACCTGAAGGGTATGTTCACCTTTGTGGGTATTTTATACAAACAGTAAACTGCTTTTTGCAGCTGGATAGTACCCAATCCATCACCTAGAGGATTTATACACAAAGCTGGCAGGAGGGGCTATACTTCACAAAGCTGCACATGAGCCATACAGACTTGCAATTGCAGTTAGATGAGGATTCCCAGAAGTTTGCTAACAATTTATACTCATAAGGGTTTGTACCAATACACGAGTCTACCATTTTGGATATTATCAGCCTGTGCAATCTTTCAGCGGATGATGGAGGACATTTTACAAGGTCCCTCCAGGTTGCCCTTTATCTAAATGGCGTGCTAATAACATGAAAGACCAATAAGAAGCACTTAGAAAACTTGGACACAGTCCTTAGACATTTCTCCATGGCAGGCATACACATTAGAAGGGAGCAATGCATGTTCCAGGCACCCCAAGTGATCTACCTGGGCTACAGAGTTGACAAGACTGGGAAGATAAAGTGAGGGCAATCAAAGGTGCCCCCAGCTCTCTGTACCGAAGCTTAGGTCTTTCCTTGAGCTGGTGAATTATTGCAGAAAGTTCAAACATGATCTGGCTTCCATCCTGGCATCTTTGCATCAACTCTTGAAAAAGGGTCAGCCTTGGAATTGGTCACGTAGCCAAGCCGGAGTTTCCAAGGAAGAGAAGAAACAGCTACCTCTAAGTTGTTAGCATACTATGATCCCAAACAAGATCTGTTATTTACATGCAATGCTTCCTCAGATGGCATCAGGGTAGTATTGGCTCAGAGGTGGCCCAGAAAGTAGAACGCCAAAAAGCGTATGCATCCAGGACTTTAAGTATGCCCAGATAGAGAAGGAAGGTTTGGCAGTCATAGTTGGAGTCAGGAAGTACCAACAATACCTTTATAGATGTAAATCCATAATAATAACGGACCACAAACCCCTGCAAGGTCTACTTAAAGAGAATAAAGCAGTGCTGCCCGTGGCTTCAGGCCAAATTCAGCAGTGGGCTCTAATATTAAGTGTGTACAATTACAACTTGGAACACCATCCAGAAGGCCAAGTAACAAATGTGGATGCATTCAGCTGCCTCTCTCTGACCGATAAGGGACAGTCTGAAGCGGTTTTAAATTTTCTGGACACATTTCCAATCACAGCTGACAATATCAGACTGTGGATGCAGAAAGATCTGGTCCTGGTGGTGATGGGGGAAACCAAAGGGCCATCACAACCCATATTGAATCTTTTTTGGACCCAGAGAGACCAGATCACCGCAGAGGATGGCATATTATTATGGGGAGCAAGAGTGATTGCCCTGAGCAAAGGTCACCACCAGGGTCATCCGGGATATCCAAATTGAAGATGGTGAGAAGTTATATCTGGTGGCCAGGATTGGATGCAGACATAACTGGGTTGATGATGAACTGCCCAGAGTACCAACGAAGACAAAAATTACCACCAGCAGCTCCCCCACATTTGTGGGAATGGCTGGGTAAACGCTGGACTCAGTTACACATCAACTACGCAGGTCCTTTCATAGGCTTAATGTTCTTTGTCTTTGCAAACACCCACTTAATGGCTGGACAGGCAAAGAGGATGTGAGCAAGATCCTTAATGAGTACTTTCTGTCGGTATTTACCCACGAGAAGGCTATGGAGGATAGTGAGATTTGCGTGGAGCATGCTCATATGCTAGGGCATTTTGAGATCAAAAAATAAGTGGTGTTGGGTCTCTTGAAGAGCAGTAAGGTGGATAAGTCCCCAGAGCTTGATGGTATCTGCCCCAGGCTATTGAGAGAGGCAAGAGAGGTGATTGCTGGGGCCTTGACCAAGATCTTTGTATCCTCGCTAGCTACTGATGAGGTCCTAGAGGACTGGCGAATAGCTAATGTTGTTCCTCTGTTCAAGAAGGGAAATAGGGAGAATCCAGGAAACTGTAGACTGGTGAATCTCAGTGGTTGGGAAGCTATTAGGGAGAATTCTTAGGGATAGAATTTATGTGCATTTGGAGAAGCATAGTCTAATTAGGGACAGTCAGCATGGCTTTGTGCAGGGCAGGCATGTCTTAGTAATTTGATTGAAATCTTCATGGAGGCAACAAAGGTGATCGAGGGTAGGGCAGTGGATATTATCTACATGGATTTTAGTAAGAGTTTTGGCAAGGTCCCTCATGATAGGCTCATCCAGAAGATTATGATGCATGGGACCCACTGTGACTCGGCCATGTGGATTCAGAATTGGCTTGCACATAGAAAGCAAAGGGTAGCGGCTTCAGGATGTTTTTCAGGCTGGAAGTCTGTGACTAGTGGTGTCTACATGGATCTGTACTGGGACCTCTCCTGTTTGTGATATATATAAATGACTTGGATGAAAATGTAAATAGGTGGTTTAGTGAGTTTGCAAATGATAGAAAGATCGATGGAGATGTGAATAGTGTAGAAGGCAGTCAGAGGAAACAGTAGCATATAGATCAGTTACAGATATGGGTGAAGAAGATGGAGTTTAATTCGGGTAACTGTGAGATGCTGTACTTTGGGAGATCATATGTTAAGGGAACGTATACAGAGGAATCTTGATTATCCGAATATCAATTATCCGAATATTGGATTATCCAAAGGAGATTTCAAGGTCCCAATAGAAACATCACATCAAAGAGCTATTTCATCCCTGATCGCGTCTTTTGTTTACAGGTGCAATGATTAAAAACGAACTCGACTCACTGAAATGTTTCTGAGAACAGTCCTGGACGGTCCAGGAACCGTCTCTAAATAACTGACCTCCAGACATCTCTCTCTCTCTCTCTCTCTCTCTCTCTCTCCCCACCTCCACACTTTCCCCTATTTATATGTTTGGGCTCCTTTGGGCTGGTGATGTCATTTCCTGTGATGATGCTATTTCCTGTGTTGAAGTCACCTCCTGTTCCTTTTCTCAGGGAGTGGTAGATGGGGGTCTAACTTGATGTGTTTGTTGATAGAATTCCGGTTGGAATGCCATGCTTCTAGGAATTCTCATGTGTGTCTTTGTTTGGCTTGTCCTAGGATGGATGTGTTGTCCCAGGCAAAGTAGTGTCCTTCCTCATCCATATGTGAGAATACTAGTGAGAGAGGGTCATGGCTTTTTGTGGCTTGTTGGTGTTCATGCTGGTGGCTAGTTATCTGCCTGTTTGTCCAATGTAGTGTTTGTTATATACAGACAACAAGCAAAACTAAAGTCATTTACAAAATACCATGCAAGGACTGTAACCGGGAGTCAGGGGCGCAGACAGGAAGGTCGGATGGTGGATGGGGATGGAAGGAGGTGTGGGGTCAGGGCACAGGGTCGGGGTAGGTGGGGGGCAGACGGAATGATGGGCTGGGAACAGATGGGGTTCGGGTTGGGTGGGGGGAGCAGGGTGGGAGCAGGCGGGGTTGGGGGCGGGCAGGGTGCCAGGCTGGGAGCAGACAGGATTGGGGTGGGCGAGGCGCGGGGTGGGAGCAGATGGGATTGGGGGGTGGGCGGGGGGGTGCGGCATGCGGTATGTTATGTTTCCTAGTCTCCTGAACAGGGAGCAGACTTCACAGAAAACTCCAGGCCCCAGAGGAAATCAATTAACCGAATAATCAATTATCTGAACAAAATAGTGCCTGCCCATCTTGTTTGGACAGTCATGGTTCCTCTGTACAGTTAATGGCAGGATCCTGAGCAGCATTGATGTACAGAGGGAACTTGGGGTTCAAGTCCATAGTTCCCTGAAAGTGGCCACACAAGTTGATAGGATGGTAAAGAAGATGTATGGCATGCTTGCCTTTATTGGTCAGGGTATTAAGTATAAGAGTCAGGATATCATGTTGCATCTTTATACGACTGTAGTTAGGCCACGCTTAGAGTATTGCTTTTAATTCTGGTCACCACATTACAGGAAGGATGTGAAGGCTTTGGAGAGGTTGTGGAAGATGTTTACCAGGATGTAGCCTGGATTAGAGGGTATGAGCTATAAGGAGAGGCTGGAAAAACTCAGGTTGTTTTCTCTCTGGAGCGTGAGAGGCTGAGGGGAGATTTGATAGAAGTCCATAAAATTATGAGATGCATAGATAGAGTTAACAGTCAGAATCGTTTTCCCAGAGTTAAAACTAGGAGACATGCATTTAAAATGAGAGGGGCAAAATTCAAAGGAGATGTGAGGGGCAAGTTTTTTTAGTGTGGTAGGAGTCTTGAACACACTGCCCGGGATGGTGGTGGAGACAGATATGATAAGGGTGTTTAAGGGGCTTTTAGATAAGCACATGAATATGCAAGGAATGGAGGGATATGGACCAAGGGCAGGCAGAAGGGATTAGTTTAATTTGGCTCAACATTGTGGGCTGATGGTCCCATTCCTGTGCTCTACAGCTCCATGTTACATGATTAGAGTAGATAGAGAAAACCTGTTCCCATTCCGAGAAGGAACTTGAAGAAGAATAATAATAATAATAATAATAATACAAAAGCAAAGATGAAGGGTGGAAACTATTTTTTCACTCAGTGTAATTAGGGTAAGAAATGTACAGAGCTGAAAATGGGTTGTTGGAAAAGCGCAGCAGGTCAGGCAGCATCCAAGGAGCAGGAGAATCGGTCATGCCCGAAACGTCGATTCTCCTGCTCCTTGGATGTTGCCTGACCTGCTGCGCTTTTCCAGCAACACATTTTCAGCTCTGATCTCCAGCATCTGCAGTCCTCACTTTCTCCTTAAGGAATGTACAGCCTGGAGGCATTGTGGAGACAGGTTTAGTTGAGGAATTTAAGAGGCATTGGATGATTATTTGAATAAGTGTAACGTACACGATTACGGCAATGGAGCAGGAGATTGGCACGAGGTAATAATGCTCATTTAATAAGTCAGTACAGGCACAATGTGCCGAATGGCCTCCTCCTGCACTGCATCACTGCTGCGATTAGGTCATAATACTCATACATTCTTTGTCACTCCCCTTATTTGAATGGCTATTTGTACCATGGTGCCTTAGTCAGTTTGCTCATCCACCGTGCAGTACCTCACTTACATCCACACAGGCTGAGAGATCATCAAGCCTATTGGACGATTGCAGGGATGGATAGTCCGACATCGCTGCACCCTGTAATCCCTTCCCTATTTACTTACAGTCGCATCTTCATGCCCCTGCACAGAAGACATTATCCTTAGTGGTGTGATTGCCACCTAGTATAAAGATGTCTAGACAAAGAATCCAGATAGCTTTCCCCCTCCCTCAAGTGTCAGTGTCTGTAGTTCAGCTTCCAAGTCATGGATTTTGAAGCAAAGCTGTTTGAACTTGAAACGCTTACTGTTGATATCTTCGCCCTTGATCATAATGGTATCCAGGGCCTTGCACATATTGCACCATTTGATACATAACCTGTCTTGCCTTTCTTAATGAGTTCCAATTAATTATTTAATTATATTATTTGAATGTTTTATTCACTTACACATTTTTACATATTTCGTTAACTCTTGCATGCTTTGTAATAATTTTAAAATAGAAAAGACCACAACCACTTACAAGAGATTCACCAAGTAATTAGTTCCTTTCATTGCTGTACAACTGAAAATAATTCAAATCAGCTGCAAACAATCAAGCTTTGTCTCTGACTACTTGTATTGGGGTCCTCATCTCATCAGCCCTCTAGGTGATGCTGTCTGACTGTGTTGGGGGCTCTTCTCTCACTTAGCCCTCCCTGCTTTTGAGGCAACATTCACTTACTGGCGTCTATTAATGGTGTGCTCCATCTGGCACCCCATGAAGGTTGTCATTTTACAAGGGAGAGAAAAAATCTGTCTATCTCAGCTTTGAAACAGCTCAGTCTCAACAGCCCACTATGGTAAAGAATTCCACAGATTCATGACCCTCTGAGAAGAAATTCCTCTTCACCTCTGTCTTAAGTGTGCAACCCCTTATTCTGAGATTATACCATCTGGTTCCAGGCTCTTCCACAAGGGGGCATAGCCTCTCCACATCTACCCTGTCCACTTGGTTGTAATCCCGAAAATCAGCCATGATCCCACCTCTGTCTTTTATTAGCTCACCAATTCACTATCCATGCTAATATATTACCTCCAATATGATGGGCTCTCATCTTGTTAAGTAGCCTAATGTGTGGGACTTTATCAAATGCTTTCTGAAAATCCAAATATATTGCATCCTCTGCTTCAGTTTTATCCAGTTTGGTTGTTATCTCCTCAAAGAATTCTAGTAAACTTGTCAGGCATAATTTCCCCTTCATGAAGCCATGTTGACTCTGCTTGATCATATTACGTAGTTCCAATTGTTCTGCTATTACATCCTTTATAATAGAACTGGATCATTTTCCCAGTAATGGATGTTGAGTCAATTGGCCTATGATTACAAGCTTTTTGACTTATTCCCTCTTAAACAAAGGAGTTACACTGGTAGTTTTCTAATACTCTGGGACTTTCCCAGAATCTAAGGATTCCAGTGCATTTATTATTTCTGGAGTTACTTCCTTTAATATCCAAAGGATGCATCCCATTAGATCCAAGGGATCTATCAGTCTTTAGCCCCATTAGTTTTCTTAGCACATTTTCTCTAGTGATAGGAGTTGTGATTACTTCCTCTGCTCCTTCATTACTTGGTTTCTTTTGAGTTTTCAATGAGGTTTAGTGGGGGTAAGAGGTGAGGTAAACAGCATTAGGATGTATCAAGGCAGCAGTGTCTGGTGAATCTGAAGCAATAGGGCCATTCAAGACTGCTTTGTTCATGCTGGAATAAATGGAGGGCTGGTTCCCTTTTAAGTATGGTGTCAGCACCAGCTGTAGTATTGGTTGATGAGAATAATATCATTTCATTCTTGCCTTGGGCAATACACTGTTACTCCTGCAAAATAAAATCATCGTTCTTGGAAGATCAGCTATGATTTTGTTGAATAGTTGAGTGAAATTAAAGTCTACTCCTCATACTTAGATTTCCTTTATTCTTAAGTAAAATGCTCACCCTTTTGCCTGCATTCATATAAATCTTTATCACTTTGGTCTTACCAGCACTGATCTCCAACACAGCACATCAAATTGAGACTGAAATTCTCTGGTTTGCTTTGTCGGCAGATAAAACATTTAAAATCATAGCTAGTCATAAGGATGTGGGAAAAGGATCTTTATATTAAAAGTCAGACTTAGTGGCGTACAATTACAGGGGTACACAACAACTGGAAGAAAGCTGGATGAAAAACAAAATGACACAAAAAATTGTTTTATTACAAATTAGTTATCGTGCAACTATCTGGTGTATTTTCCATGTTTTTCATGGAATGTTACTTCAGTTTACAAAGTGGGACTGAAAACAAAAACATGAGTTTCTCCAATCTGTACATTGTTTTCTTAGAATGCTTCAATAAACAATATCAAATTGTATGCAATATGATTCCTGTTTAAAGGACAAAAGAATGAGTCATTTGATTCCCATCTATAACCATCGGCTTAATCACAGTCTCAGTCTTGGTTAACGCTTGTACAAACTTCACCTTGAGGATCATCCATTCCTCAGTCTACACTTTCTTTTTTACTTTCTCATTACAAACATACTTCACTTTTCATCCTCAATCAGATCCTTTTACTGGTTCACTTAAGCGGTACCAAGTAAAGATCTCAAAGACAAATAGTGTAATTTGATCACTTTTAAAGTTGGTTGCATCCTATGCATTAGAGCAATTGTCAATGCAGTACAGCAATAATCAAAGAAGAATCTATTCTTCTGCACTTTTATACAAGCTACTTTTAAAACTAACATACATTTTGGATACAGTTATCACCTTTGACTAATTTCAAAAATCAGATAAAATGGTCAGTTTGGGTAGGGTGATTGTGTTGCGAGTTCTGCAGTTTGATGAAAGATCATTGTAAGTCCTAACAACAAACATTTTCATTGATACATAAACAATTAGGAAAAGGACTTCCACAATTAAAAGCAGACTTTAGAGCAAAAGGATTCCAAGTAGTAATATTATTCTCATCACGCGATTTAGTCAGACAGCAAAAGCTGAAGCTATTGTGACCAAGATGATGTGGAACAACATGAGAGCAATAAACTGTGATGATTCCCATCTTTGTGACAATTGAGAGTTGACTGATGGGATGGTAGTTGGCTGGAATGGATATATCTTGCTACATGTGGACAGGACATACTTGACCAATTTTCCAGATAGATGCCATTATTGTAACCACTGGTTTGGTTAAGGGCATGGCTAGTTCCGTGGCAGAAATATTCAGTACTGGTGCCAGTATGTCATTCAGGGCCAATTTGATACATTGTCTGAAACCTGTACAGTAATACTAATTCCTTTCAACTTCTGTCCAACTTCAACAAGACTCAAGCAACTTGACACTATTCAGAACAAAACAATCCACTTGATTGCCACCACATCCGCAATCATTCCAATACTCCACCACTGACATTCGAACTTGGAGACAATAGTTACAAGATAAGGGGATGTTCATTTAAAACTGAGATGAAGAGGCATTTCTTCTCTCAGAGGAAAGTGAATATCTAGCGTTCTCTACCCCAAAAGGTGTTGATGCTACTCAAAGAGGAGCTAGATAGATAGAGTTGAGGGATATGAGGAGCTGGTGTGAAAGAATAGTTGAATCCTGCAGCAGATCAATCATGATCTTGAGGTAAGCTTGAGGGTTTATGTTCTTATGGGAGAGTTTCAGAAATGCTAGCGCCGGGAGGGTTGGAATAGCTCAGAAATGATCACGTAAATTAAGTGAGCAGAAAGTGGCTGAAAAGCAAAGAACCAAGCAAGGTTCAGATGCCCTGAAGGTTGGAATGGCCCAAAAAGGGCTAATCCAATTAAACAGGCTGAAATTCAGCTAGCAAAAATCAGAGAAGGTCAGGGCAGAACACATAGGTGTCAAAAGGACCGGAGATAAAGCAGTTGTCACAAAACAAGGCAAGAAGGGGCCAGAGAATGTGATAAAAGGCCACACAACACAACCAGAGTTTCGGTAAAGGGGTAACTTCACAGTAAATGTGTACGGAGGCAGAGGAGCTCTCCAACAGGCCAGAGAAATTGGAAGTGAAGCTTCACTTAGTGGACAAGCCACAAGAGTGAACAACGGAAGCTGAACATTGACCTGATGGTGGTAGTGATCCTGGGAACGTGGAACAGTTTAAGGTAAAATCCATACACAAAACAAAGGGAAAGGAAACATAACTCACACTTGGCCCCACTAGTAGAGACTGCCAAGGGAATACAAATCAGGCAAATAAAGAGACTCATTGAGAAACCAAAGGAACCAAACAAAGTTTCAAACCTCACCTAGTCCAATGTGGTAAAATCCTCGAGACTGGGAAGCCGAAGCATAAGCTGGGCGACTATTTTGCAGAACACCTACATTCTATCTGTAAAAATGACCCTGAGCTTCCAATTATCTGCCATTTCAACACATCATCATGTTCCCTGGCCAATATCTCTGTCTCTGCCTTGCTTCAGTGCTCCAGTGAAGCTCAGCACAAACTGGAAGAATAACACCTCATTTTCTGCTTGGGAACTCTGCAGTCTTCTGGACTCAATAGTGAGTTCAATAATTTTAGGGTCTGAACACTTTCACCCAGGTCCTTTACCCCAAGCCCCCACACAACAGGCCTTGTTATCACACAGGCTGCTCCTACAAACAATCCACTGTCAGCCAGTAATGGCCACCTTTAGCAGCTATTCATTTTCCCAGGCTTCCCTTTATCCATTCCTTTGTCTGCCAAACTGTTTTTTTTCTCTTTCTCTGGGCTCCACTGCCACCTATCATTTACTCCTTCCCCCTCCCCTCCTCCCACTTCTTTAGCATATATATCAACATTTCCCGAGCCACAATCAGTTCTGAAAAAGAGTCACTGGACCCAAAAGGTTAATTCTGCATTCTCTCCACAGATGCTGCCAGACCTGCTGAATTTCTACACATTTCTGTCTTTGCTCCAGCAAATATCATAAGACTATAGGGGAACGCCATTTAGCCCCTCAAACCTGCTCCGCCAATCAATAGGACTTTGGCCGATCCAAAATAGCCTAATTAAACATCCAATCAGAGTAGACATAGCTGAGGGTACTTCAGCCACCTGCGGCATTCACATATCTCTTTGTTTAAGGATGGGCCAACACCTAAAGGCAATGGAATTTCCAAACTGTCTGTTCCCATGTTATATATACAAGAGGGAAAAATTGATTCTCAATGGCCACAAGCAATGTCCCACTGTATCATTGTCAGCCTCCCTCATCCAAACAAGACTAGGCCTGAGAATGGTTAACCCACAACACATGAGATGCAATCAGCATGAGGACAGCACCTGACTTGGAAAATACCTTGTGAAAAGTCACATGTTTTGACAGCCATTTAGAAAAGCATATCAAATTAAAGGAAATCCATTAGAACCACCAGCCAGTCTGACAGTCAGTATCTGAGAGTGGCAGCAAATCACAAAACAGCTGAAGTGTTTAACCTGTTCTAGTTCAAAGTTTATCTGAGAACTAATGTCCTAGGTATGCCAAGACTAGAAACCTCACAAACTGTTGTGAACCTTTACTTTACAAAATCCGCACTTGGACTTTAAATCACCAAATCAATGAGAAAAGAACACAGGACCATCACTTGGGAGACTGGAAATTGTAAATAGGAGATTGAATTAACTGTAATCTGTAAAAGTGGATCATCTTTATTTGTAATCAAGTTTTGTATGTGTGTCTGTGTGCATGTAAGCTTTTGAAATTTACTGGATGAATTATTTACTGAAAAAGATAAGAGAACTACATTCACCCCTTTCCATAGAAATCATAAAGATCATGGCAGCTAATACGCACTCAGCAAATTCCAACTAACAGCAATTACAGAATGACTGACTGGGTTAACTCAAAAACCAAAGTACTACAGATCTTAAATAAAAGCAGAGAGTACTGGAGAAACTCAGTGGTTCTAGTTGCATCTATGGAGAAAGAAACAGTTCATGTTTCATGAACAAATCCAATATGACTTTCCTTTGGAACTCAAAAGGGATGGGAATGTCCTGGGTTTTTTGCTAATCAGAAAAAGATAGAAGAGAAAATAGAACAAAAGGAAAGCTCAGGAAATGTTAAAGGGTGATGGAGATTGGAGCTAAAAGGTGTGATAGAACAAAGGAGAAGTAGTGTGGTAATGGTCGAAGAGAAGTTATTATGTATAGGTCCAGGTTAGGTGTTAATAGCAGAATAAAGGTCAACTTTCGAAAACAAAAATATGAAAGCAACATACAGACACTGAAGGAGCAAATGTATACTAAAGTTAGATCACATGGGACTCAGGGGGAGCTTGCTAATTGGATACAAAATTGGCTTATCAGTAGGAGACAGAGGATGGTGATGGAGGGTTGTTTATCAGACTGGATGTCTGTGACCAGCGGTGTTCCACAGGGATCGGTACTGGGTCCACTTGGGGCTTGCAATTTATGTAAATAATTTGAATGAGAATATAGGAGGCATAGTTGGTAAGTTTGCAGATGACACCAAAATTGGTGGTGTAGTGGACAGTGAAGAAGGTTATCTAAGATTACAAAGAGACCTTGATCAATTGGGTCAATGGGCTGGGGTACAGCAGATGGAATTTTATTTGGATAACTGTGAGGCATGCATTTTGGTAATACAAACATAGACAGGAAATTTGCATCACAGGTAGATTGGGGAGTTAAGAAGGCATTTACCACGCTTGCCATCATTGCTCAGACCTTTGAGTATAGGAGTTAGGGTGTCATCTTGAGATTGTATACGATGTTGGTGAGACTTCTTCTTGAGTACTGTGTGCAGTTCTGGTCACCCTGTTGTAGGATGGATACTATTAAACTGAAGAGTGTTCAGAAAAGATTTACCAAGACATTGACAGAAATGGAGGTTTGGAGGTATGAAAATAGACTGGAAAGACTGAGACTTTGTTCACTGGACCATAAGAGATTAACCCTATTGAAGTTTCTAAAGTCATGAGGGGCATAGATAAAGTGTCCTTTCCCTGAAATGGGGCAGCTCAAAACCAGGGGCATATTTTTAAGGATGAGAGGAGAAAGATTTAAAAAGGGCATGAGGGGCAACTCGTTTACAGTGTGTGGAATGAACTGCCAGAGAAACTAGTAGATGCAGGTACAGTTACAACATTTAAGAGACATTTGGACAAATTCATTAATAGGAAACGTTTGGAGGGATTTGGGATAAGCATAGGCAGGTAGAAATACTTTAGTTCGGGAACATGATCAGCGTGGACTGGTTGGACTGAACAGTCTGTTTCCATGCTGTATGGCTCTATGACTCTGGAGGACAGAGTTCATGGTCTGAAGTTGTTGAACTCAATGCCGAGTCCAAAACCTGTAAATTGCCAATATGGAAAATGAGGTGCTACTCCTACAGCTTTCATTTGGCTTCACAGGAACATTAATCCCAGAACATCAGGGTAATGCTTCTGGGTTGTGTGGAGGTATTCCATAAAATGGTTACCCGGTCAATGTTTGGTCTCCCCAGTGTTGAGGTGACTGCATTGTGAGCAGCTAATGCAGCTGGCTAGATTGAAAGAAGTAAAAGTAAGTCCCTGTTTGACTCGGAAGGAATGTTTGGGCAATGTGAAGAATGAATGTAAAAGGACAATTGCATGTGAGAGTGCCACGGGAGGCAATAGGTGAAAAAGGACTGATGCAGTGTGTCATTGAGGGAATGATCCCCTTGGAATGCTGACAGGGGAGGAGAAGATTATGCTAGAAATGGTAGAGGACAGTCGTCTGAATATGGAGGCTGGTGGGGTATAAAGTGAGGACAACCCTATTATGGTTGTGGGAGGAGGGAGGGTACAAGGGCAGGGGCAGTGGATCAGAAGCACTTGAAAACTGTCAACCAGAGACTGGGGGCCTGGAGAAAAGGATAAGTCCCATGCTGCTCTTTGTTGAAATAATGCCACAATCTCTTACAAACAGGCACATGCCACTGACTTAACATTTCAGTTGAAAGAAGGTCACCCTTCATTTTTCTACATTGAGCAAAGTGGAGTCCAGCTCCAATGGAGCTGTTCCTATTGTGCAGAGCTTGGTACCCATTATTTCCAGTATGGAATTGATGGCCAACAGTATGGTTGCATTACTGGACTGACCCATGATGTAGCATCTGATAGCTGCCAACTCACAGCTGCCACTGTGACACAGGTGGGAGCCATGGTGGAAGCTCACATGGAGATTGTGAAACCCATGGCCCAGTCTTCAATTGTGGATGAGGATATCAGTATTCAACCGACTCTCACAGAAGTCCAGGAATCTCTGGCATTCCAGGTGAATGATCGTGGTCTTGTGGCGGACAAATCTGCTATCCTCTCAGGATGACAGCATTCATACTCCCACCACATGCCCTTGTTGTTGCCTTTCCACCAGCCATCCTAGCCTGATCCTACCTAAGGCTGCGGTGATGACATTGAAAGCCCCCAAGCCTCAGAACTGCAAGGCTGTCTGCAGCAAATGCCAGTGATCTTCCACCAGTCATGCTGCAGTCAATGGGATAGCAGTGTGACAGAGTAGTACACCCAACATTGCCATTCAAAATACAGGCATTAAGGGAATGGATAAAATTAAACATTGTGGTTGTTACATAAAGATCTTTTGTGAACCATTTTGTTAATGGCTTTGATTGTTGAAAAATGGACAAGGGGATATTTTGATACTGGGTGTGAAATGGATATGAATGCAGTGATTAATGGCTCCCTGTTAGGTTGAGCAAATTGAAGATGAATTTCTACAACCCTCCATGTGGCATTCTATCCAGACACATGGAGTTCAGAATGTCTCGTTCCTGCATCATCATGTTATTTGTTCTGCTTTTCTTTTCTCTCCCTTTAAGGCTTGGCCTCTCTGCCTTTTCCATTTAGTTCCCAAATATTACCACAGAATGGAGATAATGAATGACCTGCCCAAATATCTGGGTCAAGTTGCTAACGATCACCTTGACAACTTGCCAAAAGTGGTATAAAACACCTTCAGAACCAGTCTACCACTAATTCTGTGTAAGGAAAAGTTACTGAAAACCACTCCATCTACAGATGTGATCTTGTGATCTTCTTTACTTTTACAAGTCCAGGTCTCGCTTTGATCTTTGGTGAATGTTGTACAAATTTAAGGCTACAGATCAGTAAACAAAGTTTTGCATTCTGATGTTACATCAGCCAGTTTGGCTGTGACATTGGAGTCGGGTCGGAAGGAGTTGTTCATTATCCAACGCATGCAGGAAATACATCTGCATGTTTACTCTGCTATGTTTGTTAATTTTGCTAATTTGTACTTTGTTAATTTCATAAATTTTAAAATAACTTTTTTGACACAATTACTGGAGCTTTCGTTTACTTTCATTTTGTCTTGCAAATCTTCATGTTGGAATGATACATTGTAGTCTTGATGAACAAACTGTGGTGCAGTAATAAGTGCTGTGATATTCTGGATATACATACATGCACCTGAAGAACACACTTGCTAAATTATTTTGAAATAACAATACGACCCTGCAGTCTCATCTAGCCCTGCATCCCACAGAATCGTCAGCAGATTGCGCTTCTGTAGTTCCACAGGGAAGCTCATTTGTGGCCCTAATATATGGGATAAACAAGGGAAAGAATTACAGTTGCACATTCTCATCTTAAAGATAGTACAGAACAGATTACCAAAGGATGTTACCCAATAGCATAAATTAATTCAAGAGACGATAGGATGTATTTTTGAACACATGAAATCACAGTGATTAATATAATAAAATGGAACAAGGTAATTGTTTCCTAGTCCTATTCACTACTGTTCCATGTAGAGAATTGGAATAAGTGCCAGCAGCTTAGATGAAAAGCAGGAATGTTGTGTGTGTCAATCTTGCAATGGCATTCTTCCTCCACAGTCCAGTGAAACAGAACAAACACTATTTTCAAAGACATTACTGCTTTAGAAGTGTCATGTTCATAATCTATTATTATCCAACCAAATTCTTATGTATTGAAAGTTATAATGTTGGTAATCAATTAATTTTGGCTGTGACACATTATGTTTGAATAAGCCCAATTTCCAGAAAAATTGAAACCACAAGCATATTTTTCTCTGGAGTATCAGTGACTAGTGATAAGGCCAAAATAAACAGGATTGTTTTTCAAGAAGCAGCCGCTTCTCATATCAACCTTGGAACTAGAAGGCAATAGATAGGATTTCTTGAAGAAGAATTAGCACGGATGAGCAAAGTGTAGGCTTTCTGTGTCAGTGTCTAGACACATTTAAATCTCCTCATTTAGCAACTCACAGTTGATGGAAACATTAGGATATTTCAGTCTGCAAGTGCCTTGAGTAGACCTGAATTGTTTCTGAATAGAATGGAATAATGTTTCTTCCTTTCTCAATTGTTCGATCTCAGTGCTTACCAGTTAAAGAACACAAAAGATGGAATATTTCTTTACCCAGTGAAGACCACTTCAGAGGTGGAGGGAAGGCTTGAAAGTTAGAAAGCTGATGGCTGGGTTGATTCCCGACCCTTTCTGACGACCGTGCATGTTTGCTGGAGGCAAGCTCCTAGTGGCAGCAGTTACCCACTTGACAGCAGCTTGGCTGATTTAAAGATAAATTAGGCAGTTTTGAGTGCAATAACATCTTATTAATGGTGCATATGCCCCATACATCTCAACACCTTGCCAGTTCAGATGAAGTGGCTGCTCAGTTGGAAGCCATTGATTGCTGAAATTGACATCTAACCAGCATTATAAACAAACAGCAGGGATAATTACTTGTATGGCTGCAGTCATGGCACTGTGGAATAATTGATCTGAAATGGCTGGTAGAACAAGTGTTGGAAACGGCAATTTAAAAATCAACCTAAACTGCCAGGTCTGACTAAGCTGAGTGTTTCACAGCATTGAAGAGAATCTCCAGACATGGGGTCCACGTTTTCATGGTTGTGTGAACCATGAAAGATATGAGGGAAGCAGTAATAAGCACATCCAAATACAGGCAACAGATTTCCACAAAGGGGTAGGCCAAAGGACAGAAGACAGTACAATGGCACAGCGGGTCATTGATCAATTCACAGTGGGAGGTGGAATTAATACTGCACTGTGGCAGAGCTAACAGGAGTCGATTGGGGGTGGGGTGAGGTGAGGTTATCAGTGGCACAAATGGGGCCGAGAGGGTGGATATCATAACATAGAGTCGGAATGCGGGTATCTGAATATCTTCGTTATGTGAAAAGAAGCTCCAGCTATCTGCAGACAAGGAGTATCCCTGTAATGGAAGACTCCAACAGGAATTCCACAGGTCACTGTCCAATGGGAATTTATGGACAAGCTTCTCTAGTGAGGAGGAGATCATGTACAGGAGGCACAGGAGGACAGATGACCAGAGACAAGTATGCCTTGCTGATCAGGTGCATCAAAGAACTGATGATATGCAAGGGAATTTCATAAACTTGTACTGTTTCCCATAACGTGGAACTACCACTCATACTGGATTAGTAAACGATGCAGGTTCACTTTACTTCAAAATCTTAAACAGGTTTTACTGAAGAGACAAACTGAGAACTTACAGTTACAGTGCACCTTTGTCTAGCATTTCCTTGAGCTCTTCATGACTGCTGCTTATGTGGTATCATTCCTTTCCTTGTTCGTTAACAGATTCAACTCTTAAAGTAGTAACACAACAGGGACAGAAGGACACAGAGACCAACATCACCAAGTTCCTTCAAGGAGATGGGTTTTCCCTACATGAAGCATGACAGGAAGAGGATTAGTTACTTAATGAGTCTGTGTTCTTCATTAGTTGCATCTCTCCTGGGAAACAGAAATGTTCATTTCTGTCTCAGGGGAGATTGACAGGGGAGATTAGATCTAATTATGTAGGTGGGCAACTAATGCTTGCTACTCAAAAGGTGGCCATATATCACTGATTTGCACATCATTTTGCAACCTCAATGAACCTATTTCCGTTTCCAAAGGGACATGGCTGTTCCAAAGGAGCCAAAGGTTTGTTGGTTGAGAGCTTCATATATTGGCCAACTCAATGGTATAAGCATCAGTGACCATTTTTATGCAGCAATGGGCTGTTAACAGGGAGATACCACCTAAATCTCCAGGTGACCTCTGGCTTAATCATAGTCAAGAAAGTTAAGTACCAACATTACCTTTAGGGCTGCAGACAGTGAGATTCCTCCACATTCTACTGGCGTGAACTCCTGATCCAATATAACATATAGATCTGTCACCATCTGTCTGAGAAACGTAGACACTGTTTCTCAATATCTCAGTAAAAGTGAGGTTCTAATGGTACCTCTTTTGAGCCCATTGCTAATCTGCCATCCTTATCATTCCTGCTGAAGTTCTGGAACAGAAAGTTTCACACAGTGATTCCTGTCCCATTACCAATGAAATTGGTGGGAACTCACCCAAGCTGAGTGAGTGAAAGAACTGCTCATCTCAGCTTAATGATTTCTGTCTTCAATAGTAAATGGCCACAGAAAAAAGAAACATCCATTAACATTACAGGGAGTACACTTCCAAAATCAGAGTTTCAGAATGACTGACCTATTTAATTTTTAAATGCCTTCATGAAAATAGACAGTACGCATATACTAGCATGAAAGTCAAGGTCTAAAAAAAAAGTCATTAATACATGTAAATCATGCATCTTTTATCCCACCAGGCAATTCCCATAGAGTCCACACGGTCCTGATACACAACTGCTACCTATCCTCTTGCAACGACCATTTCCCCATTAGAACTTCTGTTCAGGCAATTATTGACAGACATCATTGATCGGTTCACAAATAGATACAAGTGGTGGGAACTAACACCTCATCGTGGCAAAGCTAATCAGAAGAGTGATCGGGTTTGTAGTGGCACCTCTGCCATAAGAACTTTCTAAGAGATCTTTTGCACCAACCCAAAGGTAACACCATTGCTTAACAAACAAGATCACCATTGAGGTGCTGCATTTTGGAAAAGCAAATCAGAGCTGCACTTGTACACTTAATGGTAAGGTCCTGGGGAGTATTGCTGAACAAAGGTTCATAGTTCCTTGAAAGTGGGGTCACAGGTAGATAGGATAGTGAAGAAGGCATTTGGTATGCTTTCCTTTATTGGTCAGAGTATTGAGTACAGGAGTTGGGAGGTCATGTTGTGGCTGTACAAGACATTGGTTAGGCCACTGTTGGAATATTGCATGCAATTCTGGTCTCCTTCCTAGGGGAAGGATGTTATGAAACTTGAAATGGTTCAGAAAAGATTTACAAGGATGTTGCCAGGGTTGGAGGATTTGAGCCAAAGGGAGAGGCTGATTAGACTGGGGCTGTTTTCTCTGGAGCGTTGGAGGCTGAGGGGGGACCTTATAAAATCATGAGGGGCATGGATAGGATAAATAGACAAAGTTTTTTTTCCCTGGGGTGAGGGAGTCCAGAACTAGAGGAAATAGGTTTAGAGTGAGAGGAAAAAGATATAAAAGAGACCTAAGGGGCAACTTTTTCATGCAGAGGGTGGTGAGTATATGGAATGAGCTGTCAGAGGAAGTGGTGGTGCAATTACAACATTTAAAAGGCATCTGGATGGGAATATAGGAAGGGTTTAGAGAGATATGGGGCAAGTGCTGGCAAATGGGATTAGATTAATGTAGGATGTTTTGTCCACATGGGCGAGTTGGACCAAAGAGTCTGTTTCGGTGCTGTACACCTCTATGACTCTAAAACGGAAGCATGATTGAAATTTGCACCATCTGACAGAAGCTGCACATAGAAAAGGTCTCGTGTTCAATCATCAGATATACAACTTCAATACATCACAGGTCAACTTTTTGGATCAGTTTATTTTGACACAGATATCAGTCCAATGTCAACTCTAGAAGACAAAACAATCCACAACTTGATCTTTTTTAAAAAATTTGTTTCATTCTATATACCCAACTTCTTCCAGAAAACCTAATCTCTTCCTGAACTTCTGAGAAAATAAATGCCTTCTGTTTGGCAGGAGATCACAAACACATTTGTAGTGACCTTAACAAGTAATTAACTGAAATACAATCAACTATTTATTTTTCTGACTTGACTTGGAGACTGTTCCAAGGTTGTTACATCCCAAAAAGGCCTTGGAGCATGCCTTTTCTGAAAAGGGAAGTCTAATTCTTTTGCTTTCAAGATCTCAGACACTGCTGAGCAAAATATTCTAATAGAATAAAAAGCCTTGGAACTAGTTATTGCATCCAAAGGTTCCACACTTTCTTATTTGGAAAATTGTTGGCTATGGAAACCACCATAAGTTGTGTGAAATGATCTACTGCAGGCCCCTAATTTTCCACAGCACCACAATTACAATGTTACTGGTCAAAATACAAGGTTATGATTTAGGCATATGCTACAAATGAAATCCTATGCCACCTACCTAAGTCATTAGAACTACAACTATTTCCCTAGCGCTGCAACTACATCTTGTGGATGTTGAAATAAAAGACCTCCTCTGCTTTGACCTTATCCATTTTAGGCAATCTAAGTGCCAGACGTCGCAACAGGAAATGCTCAATGATCATGTTCTTAGCAATTATAGAAGTCATTGAGCTCAAGATATTTCAATAAGAGATCTTTATGGGATGGCGAATAGTTAACTGAGTGTCCCTGTAATCTGATAACCTACAACACACACACACACACACACATGCACACACACACACGCGCACACACACACACACGTGAAGTGAGTGAACTGGAAGATTGGTTGGAGAGATGTTGCTTTTTTTCAATCCATTCATGGGGAATGAGTATTGCTGGCTGGGCCAGCATGAATTCCCCATATCTAGTTGCTCTTGAGAAGGTAGAGAAGAGCTGTCATCTTGAATTGCTGCAGTCCAATTGGTGTAGGTGTACACACAATACCATTAAGGAGCAGGTTCAAGGATTTTGACCCAATGACGCTGAAGAAAGAGTGATATGTTTCCAAGTCAGGATGGCAAGTGGCTTGGAGAAGAATTTGAAGGTGCTGTTTTCCCATTTATCTACTGTCCTTGGTTTTCTAGATGGTAGTGGTCATGAGTTTGGAAGGAGCCTTGGTAACGTTTTGCAACGCATTGTGTAGATGTTACACACTGATGCTACGTCAATTGAAAAGGAGTGAATTTTGTGGGTGCGGTGCCAATTAGTGGGATGCTTTGTCCCTGGTGGTGGAAAATCTCTTGTTGGAGTTGCATTCATCCAGGAAAGTGGAAGGATTTCTAGCCCCTGACTTGCTCTTGTAACCATAGTATTTAAATGGCGGGTCCAGTTCTTCCTCAATGGTAAGCCCCAGGATGTTGATAGTGGGAGATTCAGTAATGGTGATCTGATTGAAAGTCAAAGGGCAATGGTTAGATTCTTACTTATTGTAGATGGTCTTTGCCTGGCAGGTGGAGACATGAATGTTACTTGCCACTGGTCAGCCTAAATTTGGACATTGTCCAGGCCTTACTGCATTTAGATATGACTCCTTCAATATCTCAGGAGTGGTGAATTGTGTTGAATGCTGTGTAATCAGTAGGAAGCATCCCCACTTCTGTCATTAAGATGGAGGGAAGGTCAGGAATCTACCAAAACATTGAGAAAAGCTGTGAAGCAATGAGAAAATCTGAATCTTTATATCTAGCAAGCTGAAAGAACCACTGCTGTTTCTCAATGTATTATACATCCATGGACCAGACTTGAAATAGACCTTTAACATTGTGAAAGTGATTTGTTGATTGTAAAAATAAACTTTCGCACATTTTCCATGTTCTGACAATTACTATACTATGTCTAGTGCAACAATCATGACTACATTTAAGTTCAATTTTCAGTCTGTTTGGAGTATCACAGGAGGTTGTTTCAATGGATCTCAATATATTGATGATCCTTTAGAACAATGAGTGAGAAATGGGAAGTTAACCATACCACTTCATCACCATATGACCCCAGATCCAATGGAATGGTGGACATGTGGTGCATATCATGAAATTCTTAAACATGAGATGCTGACAAACCAGACATAATCTACACATGATCATGTTGCTACTAGTGCAGCTGGTCATGCAAGCTTTCCCTCACCTGTAGAATTATTATTCAGCAGACCAGTGCAACAGACAATTCATCAGTTAATATTCCCTGGTGTACAAGATGCATTACTTGAGAAACTGGAGAATTTGAAAGATGTCCATCACCAGCATTAAGTAATTAATTATCCAACCTGAACACTAGACAGAAAACTTGAGAATAACACTCAACTGAAAGCACATCAAATCCAGGAGGCATTGTTAACATATCCCTGATTTACAGATTGTATCAAGTATGAACACCAAATGGCATGATAACCGGGTAAAACAGAGGCTAGTTTAGAAGCAAACCACAACGACAATAAACTCAAGTAATGCTGTTGCAAATAGAACATGGACTAAGATGCAACACAAACAAGTAACCTTGAACAATTGCCTGAAAACGTGCAACAACTTCGAGCAATAATCATTGTAACTAAGTCTGGAGAGATAAAACATCAACATATTTCAGAGACTGTGAAATTTACTGTTTTGTACAATTTTTGTATAATTCAAACATGGTTATTTTACTTTTCAGTTAGTTCAGTTAATTAGTTAATTTACTTAGTTTGATTCTCTCAGGATAAACTTTTAATTTAGAAAAATGCGGCTGTTTTGATAAAATGTAAATGTACATTTAAGGATACATATTTTAAACTGCTGTCAATCGTTACCACCTCACCAGGATGTGAGGTGGTTCCATGACTTTTGTTCAGTCTATAGGAGCCGATGGTAAATCAGACATGTAAACTTAGCTTCCCACTTAACATTGTCCTTAGCTAGTCTTATTTTCAAATAAATAACCCATATTATTTTTTCCCCAGTCCTTCTTATGTGATCGGCATGTTTACAACAAAAAGAAAAATATTAAAATGCAAGAAAAGCAAATTATTACAGATACTGGTGATCTGAAATAAAAACATAAAGTTTAAGTTCAATAATATTGACTCTTTTTTTCTCCAAAAATGCTAACAGACCTGTTGAGCTTCTTCAGCACTTCCTGCTTCTATTAGCTGCTGACTTACATATCCCACTGACATTGGGCCGCTCACCTGATCAGTAATATTCAGTTGATAGCACTGTTTTTAACAGCTGTGTTTTATCAGCGCTTGTTACAGCAAATTTTCAAACATTTATTTAAGAACATTTTTCCCTCTAATTGCCTGTTCTGAAAAAGTTCATAGGGATCAATTCTCCCGACATCCAGCTGCGGCAATATCTCAGTCATGCTGTCATTTTCCTACAGGAACTTAACCAATTAATTTCTGCAAAGTTTTGTTGAAAGTAATCGTATTGTCACTCGATGCTGACACATAAAGGTAGGATACGTTGGAGGCTTATTGGTTGAGAAATACATTCACTTTATATTATTACCATACAATGATTTATCTCATCTGGAGGTAGTTTACTTCCTACGGTATTACATTGGAAACAAAACTACATTGCAACAAACAGAGATGGAAAGCTGACAGGCTAAACCCTTACAGCCATTTCAAGTCCTTCTGGTTCATCTATGAGATAATAATAAAGAAAAAGTGCAAGCTGATCTAAAAGGCTTTTGATATGCAGCAACTTTCTGTATGATTTAAACCCAGTCATGCGAAAAGCTTCCTTGTGACCCAGCTCACTACGCTTGCTTGCTTCTGCATCACCATTGTTTGTGCAGTTTCTTTTTTCTCAAGTACCTAGCTCCCCAGACCAAAACTTATCACATCAGTTCTTTCAAGTATCTGATGGGAATGAAAATAACTGAGACTGCTTCTCTGAGACGCGTCTTTTGTTCATACCAGCTTTTGCTTTATACAATAGTAAATAAATACTGACACAATAACATTCCTTAGTGGATTTCTAGGTTCTTTTTTCAATACAAACCTACTTCACAAAGGAATGCTACTCATAGAAAACAAAAATCATTCGGCATGTGGACATTTTTTCACATGGAAAAACCAATAAGTTCAATAAGTGTTGTTAAATAGCCGTGATTGCCTCATTATGAGTGCTCTCGGAATGAGAGTGAGTGATTGTAACCACTGTCATCATCTAAATCTACATTATAATATTATTAAAACATATTTTTGTATTGTTGTCAGAGTTAAATGAGCCACCAGCTTTCCATTTCATTGTTTTATATTTAATCATATTAGCATCTCACAATATTTGGTTGCTAAAGACTGAAACTACTGGAACTTAGTTTTTAAAAATGAGAAAAGGCCATTAAAAAAGGATTGCAGGATATCCTAAAGCCAATTAAACACTTTAAAAATGTAGTCATGTTATAATCTAGGAAAGAACATCAGCGCACAAGCTTTTTTTTTATGATGCTGGCTTAGGAACAATCACTGACCAGGACACTGGAATTAATAACACCATTCTTGTTTGAATAGTTGCATAGGATCCTTCATTTGTTTTTTTTGTTCTAATAGGATCGAAGCATCACTGGCAAAGTAACTATGAATTGGCCTTGAGAAAGAAATGATGAGCCACTTTCTTCAGTCACTGCAATCCGTCTGGTTTAGTTAGGTATAGCCACAATGCTGTTGAGAAGGGAATTCCAGGATTTTGACTGAATGACAATGAAGGAATGACAATATAGTTCTAACTCATGATGTGGTCTGCCTTTAAACCGAACCTACAAGTGGTAGTGTCCCAATACATTTGCTGCCATTGTCCTACTAGCTGGTAAGAGGTCACAGATTTGGAAGGTGATATCAAATCATGTTTGGATAGTTGTTGCAGGGCATCTTGTAGATGGTACAAATGCTGCCATTGTGTTTGATGATGGAAGGTTTACATGTTTAAGGTGGTGAATGGAGTACTGATCAAGCAGATAACTTTCTTCTGTTTAGTGTTGAGTTTCTTGAGTGCTGCTGAATCCACACTCATCCAGGCCAATGGAGCTTTTTCCATCACATTCTTGATTTGTGTTTTGCAGATGGTAGATAGGCTTCGAGGATTCATAAGGTGAGTTTCTCGCTGCTAAATTCCCAGAGTTGTCTGGCGTGCTCTTGTACTGAATATATTTATATTGTTGTCCAGTTCAGATTCTGATCAATGATAAAATTCCAGGATTATGATAGTGAGGGAGTTAATATCAAGCAGTGGGGTTTAGGAAGTGGCAATTCACTTTTGACCTGTATTAAAACTTAAGCACATTTACTCTGCAAGCATAGCAATTGAACAATTAATGATTGACAATTAAATGTAGTTAGAGTTTACAATTGCATAATTCAAGTATTTGTCACTTCAATATTCTATCCACCAGTAGACATTAATTTGTGACTGAATCTACCTAATTCAGACATTATCATAGACATTTTCCAGTTGCATTTCACATCTATAGAATGGCAAGTGATGGCAAAGAACACAGCTCCAGGTGGACACTGTTGGCATGAGGCTCCACCTGGTTGGACACTGTTGGCTTGAGGCTCCACCTGGTTGCCAGGTACTCGCCCAAAGCCTCCATATTACCTTTTACTTTGCATTATGCCAATAGCCCATTTCCACACATCCTCACTCTGCGAAAACCCATCACATTGAAATTTGCCTCCCACTGTCCACCCGGTTCTCTGGTTGAATAAATGTACAGTATGTTTGCCACAGACTTGGCTGAAACATGTTGCAGATGTTAGATTTTTGCCTCAGTGCACCATAAAACAAAAGATCCCAACTGACTAGCAGCCTGTCTGTGTGCCTGCACTAAATAGCATTTCAATATGGCACGACTGATAGCTTTTACCTGAAAATGTGAAATTCAGCCCAGGCTCTCTGTTAGGTTGATGGCTTCCATAGCATGTCAAGCTGCTATCTACATTGCATCTGACAAATTTCACATTTAATAACTGCAGCCTGCCCTTTGGTCTGAAATGTGTATCAGCATAACACAAGGCTTGGTGCATTCTGCCATGAATATGTTTTCTCTACTGATATACAATCTCAGTGCTTTTGCACATGTTGGTTGCCTTCCTGAGTGTATGTCTTTCCTCAGTAGGTGTGCTCTCACTCAGGGATCTGACACTTAAAACAATCCTGTCTTTAATAAGATTGCCTTTTAATTTTTTAAAAATTTTTTTAAAAAAAGGGTATATATAACACTCTATTTTTTTTTGCTGCGTGAACTCCTGTTCTATTTTTTCTTTTTTTTTCTTTTTAACCCCCACACTACCGCCTAAGTGCGGTAGTGCTTATTTAGACACAGTGAAAGACACAAAGTGCACAAATCTTTATTCAAATTCCACCACCAGGAAGACAGGAAAACAACCGGGTGGCCAGGGACAAACACTACCCTTCACATCAAAGGGCAGTGCTGTGTGATCAAAAACAGTGAAGGGGAAGGTAGGGACTAAATCAAAATAGAGTTGGAGGGAGAAATGATGCACTCCACTCCCTGCGGCGTCCACCTCTCCCTGAACAATGCCAGGGTGTTGGTCGACACCGCGTGCTCCTTCTCCAAGGACACCCGGGCTCTAACGTAACCGCGGAAGAGGGGCAGGCAGTCGGCCCTAACGACCCCCTCCACGGCCCGCTGCCTGGACCTGTTAATGGCCAGTTTGGCCAGGCCAAGGAGCAGACCCACGAGGAGGTCTTCAGACCTACCCTCCCTCCTCCGTACCGGGTGCCCAAAGATCAGGAGCGTGGGACTGAAGTGCAGCCAAAAACAGAGGAGAAGGTTTTTCAGAAAATCAAAAAGGGAGTGCAAACGCCCACACCCAATATATACATGGTCCACGGACTCCACAGCGCCACAGAACAAGCAGTTGGGCTGGGAGTCCGTGAACCACCGAAATCTGCGGTTGCAGGGTACTGCTGCGTGCAGCACCCTCCACCCCAGATCCCCGAGAGAAAGGGGGAGGACTCCCACGTAGAGAGCCCTCCACTGGGGATCCCCACCGCCCGGTGGCAAATGGGCATGCCAAGGCGTGTCCGGACAGTGGATGAGGGAGAAGAGGTGGACGGTGTGGGGCACAGGCTCCCGCGGGAAGTACGGGACCTTGGGGCCAATGTGAAATTCGGTCCGGGCTGGGGTATGCGCGGACGGGATCCCACCGCACACCTGAGCGTCCTCCAACTGGTGCACTACGTCGGGTCCGAGCACCGCCGTTTTAAGGCGTCGGATGGCGGTGGCCAAGATTGCCTTTTAATTTTTTTTTCCTTTTTTTTCTTTCTTTTTTTTTCTTTTCAAAGGACAGTGCTGTGTGATCAAAACAGTGAGGGGGAGGGTAGGGACTAAATCAAAATAGATATTTATATTATTGATAGTCAACCTCCTGTTTATATATATATTTTTTTAATTTAAGCCCAGATTGCCTTTTAATTTTTTTTTCTTTTTTTATCTTTCTTTTTCTTTTAAACCCCCACACTACCACCTAAGTGCGGTAGTGTTTATTTTTTTCCCCAGCACCCATGGTGTGTGTGTGCAGGTGTGAGACACAGTGAAAGACACAAAGTGCACGAATCTTTATTCAATTTCCACCAACAGGAAGATAGGAAAACACCCGGGTGGCCAGTGACAAGCACTGCCCTTCACATCAAAGGACAGTGCTGTGTGATCAAAACAGTGAGGGGGAGGGTAGGGACTAAATCAAAATAGATATTTATATTATTGATAGTCAACCTCCTGTTTAGATATATATATATTTTATAATTTAACCCCAGATTGCCTTTTAATTGTGAGGGATGCTGATTAAGTAATTTATTGATCAATAGACATTTTTTTCATCTTGGGCTCTAACACTGGTTGTGTAGCATGCATTAGTTGCATTCACTGAGGGGTAAAAACATGCCTTCAAGGCTTTCCAAATCTCTGCATTTTTTTTCTGTTCTTGAGGGAGAATTAGGGTGGAATACACTTTGGCACACTATCTTCCCAACAGTGATAAGAGATTATTTACACTTAGCTATTCTGGCTTCTCAAGGAGATCGATTGCAATTTGGGGATTTTGCCAATGCGTGTGGAAGAACTGCCAGTTCTATTTAGTATTAACTTTAAACAGTATCAGGAGGGCAATAGTCTCAGTTATTACATCTTACCCAGTGTTTCAGGTGTGGTTTTCTTCTTTGTTCCTTCTCAGTCATGACTTGGAGGTGCCGGTGTTGGACTGGGGTGTACAAAGTTAAACATCACACAACACCAGGTTATAGTCAAACAGGTTTATTTGGGAGCACTAAATTTCAGAGTGCTGCTCCTTCATCAGATGATTGTGGCGTATAAGATCATAGGACACAGAATTTATAGCAAAAGTTTACAGTGTGATGTAACTAAAGTTATATATTGGAAAAGACCTGGATAGTTTATTAAGTCTCTCATCTTTTTAGAATGAACATGTTGGTTTCAGTTCTTTCATATATAAATTGCAGAAATATTTTAAAGTTACTTTCTCAAGTGAATTTTAACAACGGTGTCATGTCGGCCCAGATAATGCATTTAAGGTGTGAGGTGCCCTGTATGAGACTGTCTGTGCTATTATGGTCAGACTGATTCTTATCAAAAAAATGGATTTATAGAATCTTACATGGATTCATGCAGTTTGTGAGCAAAATGAAATGTAATTCTGCAAGCACAAATTCACCCCACAAATGTATATGTGTGTGTGTGTATGTGTGTACATGTGGATGTGTGTTGGAGGGGAGATATGAGTGTCTGTGAGACAGTGTCTGTATGTGTGTGAGTATAAAGGGGTATAAGTCTGTGAGAGGGTGCGTGTGTGTGTGTGGGAGTGTATGTGTGAGCATATGAGAGAGGGTCTGCATGAGAGTGTATGTGTCTGTGTGTGTGTGTGTGTGTGTGCATTGCATCTCTGTGTGTGTCTATAGTGCAATGGGGTCACCTGTAATGTGACATTAACCCAAGGTCCCAGTTGAGGTCATCCCCACAGATATCGAACTTGGCTATCAGCCTCTGTTCAGCCACTTTGCGTTGTTACCTCTCCCAAAGTCCGCAATGGAGGATGGTCACCTGAAAGTCTGAGGTCGAATGCCCGGACCGCTGAAGTGTTCCCCAACTGGGAGGGAACACTCCTGTCTGTTGATTGTTGTGTGGTGTCCATTCATCCTTTGCCGTTTCCTCTGCTTGGTCTCGCCAATGTACCATGCATCAGGGCAGTGTATAAGATAGATAACGTTGGCTGAGTTGTGTGAGTATCTGCCATGTACATGGTGGGGGTGTCCCCACATGTAATGGTGGTATCCATGTCGACACTCTGACATGTCTGCCATGACAAGGTTGTATGGTGTTGTCCTGAAAGTCGGGCAGTTTGCTACAGACAATGATCAATGTGTTGCAGGCTGCGAAGAACATGGCGTATTTTTTCGGCTCTGGAGAAGTACTTGACAATGAAGGGTACCCTGTCGGTTGCGGCTCATGTCTGTCTCCTGAGGAGGTCATTACGGTTTCTCAAAGTGGCATATCGGAACTGGCGGTCAATCACACACAAATACACATACATGCACACACACACAAATAAGTTTGTGGGGTGAATTTGTACTTGTAGAATTACATTTTATTTTGCTCAAAAACTGCTTAAACCCAAGTAAGGTTTTGTAAATCCCTCTTTTAGATTAGAATCAGTCTGAACATTGTGGCACAATCTCAGACAGGGCACCTCACACCTTAAATGCATTATCTGGGCCGACATGACACCAATTGTTAAAGTTCACTTGAAAATGTGACTTTAAAAAAGTTCAGCAATTTACATATGAAAGAACTGAAACCAACATGTTCATTCTAAAAAGATGAGAGACTTAAACAATTCAGGTTTTTTTCAGTATATGATTTCAGTTACATCACACCGTAAACCATTGCTATAAATTCTGTGCCTTATGATCTTATACTCCACAACCACCTGATGGAGGAGCAGAGCTCTAAAAGCTAGTGCTTCCAAATAAACCTGTTGAACTATAACCTGGTGTTGTGTGATTTTTAACTTGCTTCTCAGCGGTTTTCAGTGACAGTTTCACAGCTCTGAATGTTCCTGTATCTCTCGATCAGTAGTTTGTATCTATATAGCTCTTCAACATTTAATTACTGTTACCTTCTTCAACCATGTTACAGGTTCAATCCTGTTCCATATTGTGTGCAATTATGTCCTTCATTGAGCAAGATGGCTCTCCCTAGAAACTATTTCATGGTACAGGTCACATGACTACAGCAAACCAGGAAGTACATTGGTACAGCATTACATCTTTATTTCAAACATCCCCCATGTTGACAGGTTGAGGAAACAAATGGGACTTCAATCAGATCACAGATACCCGAGAATGCACTCTCACACAAATTAGTGGAAGAGCAAGAGCTAGTCCAATAGCAGTTGCTGTTGCACAATAGAAAAATAATGCAAGAAAAGGACCTGACAGTTTCTACTCTATTGTACAAAAAAAAAGGAAATGTAGATTTGGAATTCATAATTTTTTGAAATTCTCTACCTTGTCAATTGAAAAATTCCAAATTTTATATCAGTAAGGCAGGGAGAGAGAAACCAGGAAATTACAAAAATGTTAATTTACCTTAAGATGTTGGAAAGTTACTTGAAGTTATGATCAGGCTCTGAGTGACTAAGCAGTAGAACATGCTGATTACATTCTGGATTAGTGGTGCTGGAAGAGCACAGCAGTTCAGGCAGCATCCAAGGAGCAGCGAAATTGACGTTTCGGGCAAAAGCCCTTCATCAGGAATAAAGGCAGTGAGCCTGAAGCGTGGAGAGATAAGCTAGAGGAGAGTGGGGTTGGGGAGAAAGTAGCATAGAGTCAGGGCAGTCATGTAAGAAAGAAGTGAAACTATCACTGTATTCTAACAGATGAAAGGCTTAACAGACAATCAATTCTTCAATGTATAATTTCAGTTACATCACACTGCAAAATTTTGCTATAAATTCTGTGTTACGATTGAGCCCTCCACAATCACCTGATGAAGGAGCGTCGCTCCGAAAGCTAGTGTGCTTCCAATTAAACCTGTTGGACTATAACCTGGTGTTGTGTGATTTTTAACTTTGTACACCCCAGTCCAACACCGGCTTCTCCGAATCATTCTTCAAGGCAGGCATCCTTGCAAGAGGATTCGCAGTAGGGTTAAAATCAACGAGGTAAAAACAATGACTGCAGATGCTGGAAACCTGAACTGCTGTGCTCTTCCAGCACCACTAATCCAGAATCAGGTTTCCAGCATCTGCAGTCATTGTTTTTACCTCGTTGATTTTAACCCTACTGCGAATCCTCTTGCAAGGATGCCTGCCTTGAAGATGTTTTCCTCCTCTCTCTACAAGAATCTCAGGGAGTCCCTCTCCCACTGCAACTCCCAGGTCATTTTCTCTGCCCTGACTCTATGCTACTTTCTCCCCACCCCCACCCTCCTCTAGCTTATCTCTCCACGCTTCAGGCTCACTGCCTTTATTCCTGATGAAGGGCTTTTGCCCGAAACGTCGATTTCGCTGCTCCTTGGATGCTGCCTGAACTGCTGTGCTCTTCCAGCACCACTAATCCAGAATCAGGTTTCCAGCATCTGCAGTCATTGTTTTTAACCAACATGCTGATTACAAACTGTCTAGATGCACCGCCAAGTCAATCTGGAAGGCAGTGTGAATATAATCAAGTTAAGACACAGAAAGGTATGGCAAGGTTGGATGACATTTACTTTAATGCAAGGAGTCGCATGAATAAGGCAGAATCAGACAATCGTTACAGTGCAGAAGGAAGCCAGTTTGACCAACAGCTGTCATAGGTAAACTATTTGATTCACTTCTGGGCTGAAGGACTGATCTCATGAAGAACAGTTGAACAGGTTGCTCCTTTACCTTTAGGGGCTTATCAGAATGAGCCTTGATCTTATTGAACCCATGAGACGCTGAGACAATCCTCAGAGAGTTGCAAGTCTGTGAAATTCTGCTGCTCAGTGGGGTTAGAGTTGTATTGATGATGACACACATGAGCAGGAGCCATTAGGAGCCCAAGGAGCAGCAGGTTAGACTGAGAACATGTAGGTAAGGTGCTGTGTCACTCAATTCCTCTGTTAAATAAACCTGCTTGAGATTTTCAAGTAAATTGAACCTGTTATACAGGATTGGTAAGTAGCAGAGTGGTAATTCTGTGTTAAGAAATATAACACAAGAATGTAACATGATAAGCAGTTGTGATTTTTCCTAAAATAAAATTAAGGCAGTGATGCACAACTGTAAACTATCGGAAAACGCCTCAGACAAGATTTGAAGCAGTGCAGAAGTTATATTTACATCAGTTAAATGAGAAAGCTAGGGCCAATATACAGTAATAAGGCAATAAAAGACATATAAGAGAAGTAAGATTAAGACTTAAGGTAAGGTCTCAAAAGATGTAAGGTAAGGGAGAGGTTGAATAGGCTGGGGCTATGTTCCCGGGAGCAGCAGAGGCTGAGGGATGACCTGATAGAGGTTTATAAAATCGTGAGGGGCATGAACAAGATGAATAGACAAGGTCTTTTTTTCCCAGGGTAGGAGAGTCCAAAACTAGAGGGCACAGGTTTAAGGTGAGAGGGAAAAGATTTAAAAAGAACCAAAGGGGCAAGTTTTTCACACAGAGGGTGGTGAGTGTATGGAGTGAGTTGCCAGAGGACATGGTGGAGGCTGGTACAATTACAACATTTAAAAGGCATCTGGATGGGTATGTGAATAGGAAAGTTGTTAGAGGGATATGGGTCAAATGATGGCAAATGGAACTGGATTAACTTAGGATATTGGGTAAGCATGGACGACCTGGACCAAAGGATTTGTTTCCATGCTGTACAACTCTATGATTCGATGCATTGTAGCTGGAGTGTTTGGAGTGAAATAAAGGCCCTAGCAAAGTTAGTATTTTTTACAATGTCCCTAGCAACAAGATGTGCAGGAAATTTATCCAGTCACTGACTAACCACATTTCAGAGCAGGAGCAGCAGGTGGACTCACTATGAAGCATCACGATGTTGAGATTGTCGTGGACAGCACTTTCAATGGGATGTCACACCACAACTAAAGAACAAGCAGAAAGGGACTGGGTAACACCAGGCAGAATAGATGAAGGCAGGCAGTGCAGGAGTCCCCTGAGGTCATCTCCAATAGATACACCATTTTGGATTCTGTTTGGTGAGCTTGGCTTCTTGGGAACAGCAGTGGAAACCAAGTTCATGGTTTCATGGGTGACTCTGATGCACAAGAGGGGAGAAAGAATAATGGTTGAGCTATAATATAACTGTATATCAAAAACAAAAAAAAAAGTGACGCAACATCTGTCAAGACAAAATCAAAGTTAACGTTTCAGGTCTGGGTTCTGAGGAGGGGTCACTGGACCTGAAACACTGACTTTGACTTCTCTTCACAGATGCTGTCGGACCAGCTGAGTTTTCCAGCCACTTCTATTTTTGCGATAGTATAGATAATTTAATTGTAAGGAGAGCAGACAGGTGTTTCTACAGCTGCGAAAGAGATTCCAGGATGATACGTTACCTCCCTGGTTTCAGGGTCATGATTTCCCACGCACATAGCCATGTTGATTATCCCTAATAAGTCCTTACCTTTCCAAATACATGTACATCCTGTCCCTCAGGATTCCCACCAACAACTTGCCCACCACCGATGTCAGGCTCACTGGTCTATAGTTCCCTGGCTTGTCCTTACCACCTTTCTTAAAAAGTGACACCACGTTAGCCAACCTCCATCAAGAGGCCCAGCAATCACTTCCCTAGCTTCCGACCGAAGTCTAAGGTACACCTGATCAGGTCCTGTGGATTTATTCACTTTTATGGTGTGACATGAACCCAGGGTCCCGGTTGAGGCCATCCCCATGGGTACCGAACTTAGCTATCAGCCTCTGCTTGGCCACTTTGCTTTGTTGCCAGTTCCGAAGTCTGCCTTGGAGGATGGTCACCTGAAGGTCCGTGATCAAATGTCCCAGGCAGCTGAAGTGTTCAATGACTGGGAGGGAACACTCCTGTCTGTTGATTATTGCGCGATGTGCATTCATACGTTACCATAGCCTCTGATCAGTCTCACCAATGTACCATGCCTCAGGGCATCCTTGCCTGCACCATTTAAGATAGACACCGTTGGCCGAATCACATGAGTGCCTGCCACGTACATGGTGGGAGGTGTCCCCAGGTGTAATGGTGGTATCCATGTCGACACTCTGACATGTTTTGCAGCGTCTACCGTGACAGGGTTGTATGGTGTTGTACTGAAAGCTGGGCAGCTTGCTGCAAACAATGATCTGTTTGAGGTTTGGCGATTGCTTAAAGGTGAGAAGTGGAGGTGCGGGGAAGGGCTTGGCGAGGTGCTCATCCTCATTGATAACGTGTTGCAGATCACGAAAAACATGCCGTAGTTTTTCAGCTCCTGGAAAGTACTGGACAATGACGGGAATCTTGTCAGTTGCAGTACGTGTATGTCTCCTGAGAAGGTCATTACAGTGTCTCACTGTGGCACATCGGAACTGACGGTCGATGAGTTGAGCATCGTGCCCCGTTCTTGAGGGCATCCTTGAGTACTTCCAAGTGTCCGTCACATTCCTCCTCCTCTGAACAGATCCTCTGTATGCCTAGGGCTTGTCCATAGGGGATGGCTGTTTTAATATGTTTCGGGTGGAAGCTGGAGAAGTGTAGCATTGTGAGGTTATCCATGGGTTTGCAGTAGAGTGAGGTGCTGAGGTGCCGCACTTGATGAAGATGCATGTGTCCAAGAATGAGACAGATACTAGAGAGTAGTCCATGGTGAGTTTGATGGTGGGATATCACGGTGTCATTGTTTCAGTGACTCCCCTTGCCATGTGTCCAGAGGAAGAAAATGTTGTCAATAGATGTGGTGTGTTGTGTTGGTTGGAGGTCCTGCGTAGAGAAGAAGCCTTGTTCAAACCTGAGCATGAAAATGTTGACATACTAAGGTGCAAATTTGATCTCCATGGCTGTTCCATGTGTCTGGATGAAGAACTGGTTGTCAAAGTTGAAAATGCTGTGGTCGAGGATAAAGCAGATGAATTGTAGGATGGTGCTCAGAGATTTGCAGTTGTTGGTGTTGAGTACTGAGGCTGTTGCCACGATACCGTCATTGTGGGGGATGTTGGTGTAGTGTTGAAACATCCAATGTGACGAGGACTGTTCCCGGTTCAACTGGTCCATGGGTGCTGAATTTCTGTAAGAAATCTGAAGTGTCACAACAGAAGCTGGGGGTCCGCTGTACAATGGGTTTCAAGATGCCTTCGACATAGCCAAAGAGGTTCTCACACAGGGTCCCATTGCCTGATACAATGGGACATCCTGGTGTATTGGCTTTGTGTATCTTCGGAAGGCAGTAGAAATCATCTATGCCAGAAGTACATGGGATGAGGGCGCATAGGGAACTCTGAAGGACTGGATTTTGTACTTGCAGAATTACATTTTATTTTGCTCAAAAACTGATAAATCCATGTAACGTTCTGTAAATCCCTTTTTTAGATGAGAATCGATCTGAACATCAGTGCACAGCCTCACACAGGGCACCTCACACCTTCAATGTATTATCTGGGCCAACATGGCACCTATTAATTAGATTAGATTCCCTGCAGTGTGGAAACAGGCCCTTCGGCTCAACTAGTCCACACCGACCCTCCAAAGAGTAACCCAACTAGACCTATTTCCCTCTGAATGATGCACCTAACACTATGGGAAATTTAGCATGGCCAATTCACCTGACCTGCAAATCTTTGAACTGTGGGAGGAAACCAGAGCACCCGGAGGAATCCCGCGCAGACACGGGAAGAATGTGCAAACTCCACACAGGCAGTATCCCGAGGTTGGAATCGAACCTGGGACCCTGGTGCTGTGAGGCAGCAGTGCTAACCACTGAGCCACCGTGCCACCTCCAAATTGTTAAAGGTCACTTGAGAATGTAACTCTAAGAAAGTTCTTGAATTTAAATATGAAAGAACTGACACCAACCTGTTCATTCTAAAGCATGAGAGACTTAAACAATCCAGGTCTTTTTCAATATGTAATTTCAGTTACATCAAACGTAAACTTTTGCTATAAATTCTATGTCTTATGATCTTATACTCCATAACCATTTGATGAAGGAGCAGCACTCCAAAAGCTAGTGCTTCCAAATAAACCTGTTGGACGATAATGTTGTGTTGTATGATTTTTAACTTTATACACCCTAGTTCAATACTCCATGACTCCAAATCATGCCAATCAAATGGGCTGCTTTTTCTGGAAGATATCAAGATTCTTCAGTCTTATTGGGAGCCTTATTCATCCAGGTATGTGGATAGTATTTCTTCACACTCCTGATATGTGGTTAGGTTTTGGGGGGTCAGGAGAGGAGTTAATTGTTACAGAATTCCTAACCTCGGATATGCTCACTGCCAAAGTAGTTATGTGGTTAATCCAATTTTCGGTCAATGATAAATCCAAGGAAGTTGATAGTGGGAGATTCAGTGATGATAATGTAATTGAAAGTCATAGGGACATCTCTAGTTTGAGATGGTTATTTGTGCCAGGCAATGATATCTGCCACTCAACAGTCCAAGCCTGGATATTGTCAAGGTCTTTCTGCATATACAAGGACAGCTTCACAATCAGAGGAGTCACAAATTGCACTGAACACTATGCAATTTAGTGGCGAACATCCCCATTTCTCGCTAGAAAGGAGCTCAGAAATGGACTGAGGAGAATGATCAGGGAGAAGGTAGGACCGATCAGGGATCGCGAACGAACTTGTCCGTGGAGTCTGAGCAGATAGGGAAGCCCTAAATGAATTTTTTTGCTTTGGATTTCACCAAAGAAAGGGAACTTGTTGTAAATGAAAACTTAGAGGAGCTGGGATACAGTCTTGACCAGATCAAGATTGATGAAGGTGCTTTGCTAGAAATTTTGGAAAACATTAAGGTTGATAAGTCCCCAGGGTCAGACCAGATTTATCCGAGGCTGCTCCGGGAAGCGAGAAAGGAGGTTGCTAAGCCGCTGGTGAGGATATTTGCCTCCTCACTCTCCACGGGAATCGTACCAGAGGATTGGAAGGAGGCGAATATTGTTCCTCTTTTCAAGAAGAGTAATAGGGAAATCCCTGGCAATTACAGATCAGTTAGTCTTACACCTGTGGTCAGCAAAGTTTTGCAAAGAATTCTGAGGAATAGGATTTATGACTATTTGGCAAAGCATAGTGTGATTAAAGGCAGACCTGGCTTTGTGAGGGGCAGGTCATGCCTCACAAATCTTATTGAGTTCTTTGAGGAGGTGTCAAGACAGGTCGACTGCGCTCAAGCAGTGGATGTGGTATATATGTACTTCAGCAAGGCATTTGATAAGGTTGCCCATGGTAGGCTCATTCATAAAGTCAGGAAGTATGGGATACAGGGAGATTTGGCTATCTGGATTCAGAATTGGCTGGCTGACAGAAGGCAGAGAGTGGTTGAAGATAGAAAGCAATCTGCCTGGAGGTCAGTGTTGAGTGGGGCCCCGCAGGACTCTGTTCTTGGGCCTCTGCTCTTTGTAGTTTTTATAAATGACTTCAATGAGGAGGTTGAGGGGTGGGTTAGTAAATTTGCAGATGACACAAAGGTTGGAGGTGTCGTCGATAGTATATAGAGGGCTAATGCAAGCTGCAGCGCGACATAGACAGGATGCAGAGCTGGGCTGAGAAATGGCAGATGGAGTTCAATCTGGATAAATGCGAAGTGATGCATTTTGGAAGGTCGAACCCGAATGCTGAATATAGGATTAAAGACAGGATTCTTGGCAGTGTGGAGGAACAGAGGGATCTGGGTGTGCAAGTACATAGATCCCTCAAAGTTGCCACCCAAGTGGATAGGGTTGTTAAGAAAGCATATGGTGTTTTGGTTTTCATTAACAGGGGGATCGAGTTTAAGAGCCACGAGGTTTTGCTACAGCTCTACAAGTCCCTGGTGAGACCCCACTTGGAATATTGTGTCCAGTTCTGGTCGCCCTATTCTAGGAAAGATACCGAGGCTTTGGAGAGAGTGCAAAAAAGGTTTACCAGGATGCTGCCTGGACTGGAGGGCTTGCCTTAAGAAGAAAGGTTGAATAAGCTCGGACATTTCTTTCTGGAGAGAAGGAGGAAGAGAGGAAACCTGACTGAGGTATAGAAAATAATGAGTGGAATAGACAGAGTCAGTAGGCAGAGACTTTTCCCCAGGGCAGGATTGACTGATACGAGGAGTCATAGTTTAAAGATATTAGGAGGAAGGTATAAAGGAGATGTCAGAGGTAAGTTCTTTATGCAGAGAGTTGTGAATGCATGGAATGCGTTTCCAGCTGTGGTGGTGGAAGCAGAGTCATTGGGGACATTTAAGTGACTGCTGGACATGCACATGGATAGCAGTGAGTTTAGGGGTGCGTAGGTTAAGTTACTATATTTTACATTAGAATTAAACCTTGGCACAACATCGTGGGCCAAAGGGCCTGTTCTGTGCTGTACTTTTCTATGTTCTATGTTCTGACCATAGGCTAAGAAGGTCACTAATGAAGCAACTGAAGATATTTGGACCTTAGTGACTTATCTGAGGAACAATTTGGAGATGCCGGTGTGCGTTGATGTTCTGGGAACACTATAATTGACTACAATCATTGCCAAATTTGGTTAAATGCTGACAAAGACAGTCACTCTCTGCTCACGTCTGGCTCTTTCGTGCACATTCGGCTGTGATGAAGTGAGAAGCTAAATGGCCATGGTAAAATCAAACTGAGCATTAATGAACCATTTATTGCTAAACAACTACCATTTGATAGTACTGATGACAACTTCTTCCATCACTTTACTGATGATTGAGAGTAGACTGATAGGCTGTATTTCGTTGGATTGGATGTGTCCTGTTTAGTGTGGATTGGATATGTCTGGAAATATTTCCGCATTGCTGCATAGATGTTAGCAGTGTAGCTACAGTTTGACTTGAGGATGAACCACGTATTCAGTATTATTGCCAGAATGTCCACAGACTTTGCAACATCCAGTGCCAGTCACCTTTTCTGGATATCACATGGAGGAAATGAGTTGGTTGAAGATCTCTGATGCTGGCACCTCAGAAAGCCAGATTGGATCATCCATTTGATGCTTCTGTGTGAATGCTTCAACATTATCTTTTGCGCTGATGTGCTGCATGCCCCTGTTTTTGAGAGTCAGGAAATTGAAGCAGTCTTTATCTCCTGTTGTTCAGTTGTCCATCCCTTTCACAGCTCGAGTTTAGATCTAACCGGTTCGGTCTTTGTGTGTAATGGTGGTGTCCCAACCTTGGAATCCAGAGACCAGAGTTCAAGTCCCAGAAGTTTATCCAGATAGGTCGATTTTAAAAAAAGTGATCTGATCTGTTGGTGGCAGAATGAATTACCTGTATCACACGCTGATTCCATTGTTTGATATATACAAGTAATCCTGTACTGTAACTTCCCCAGGTTAGCCTGAAGGTGTTCTTAATGCTACTCCGGAAATGCACTTCTAAATGTTTCAATGAAACGGTTGATGCCTTGGTTTGGTGGTAATGGTAAAGAAGGAGAACATGCCAGGCCATCACTTTGCAGACTGTGGTTAAATACAATTCCTCTGCTGTTGATGCTGTGCCAACAGACCTGCTGAAAATCTACTTCATTTAGCACGTAACACAATGAAAGGGATCCTCAGTATAAAAATGGGACTTTGTTTCTCACTCCCCTTCCTTGCTACAAAATGCTATGGATGCGCTACACCAACTTTTCTGTAAAGCCACATTGTCTAACCCGATAGATCCAAAATGTAACACTTCATTGCCCTGATAGGCCTGGCACAACTCAGGCACCATGGCCTCTTCATAAAAATTATAATGAGTCTGTCACGTCTTGGTCAATTGCCATTTTAATTGCTTTAAGAATCTTCAATCGAACTCTACACTATCTTCACAAGATATTCATTGGTACTAGTAAAATCAGTAGCTGCTGTGATAATGTCAGGGTTGCATTCTAATGCTACCCCACATGGTTTTATGTTACAGTCCCCCCACCCCAAATCCCCAGGTCGTCCGCATGAACCAGAAAACCACCACCTGTGCCTGCCGATTACATCTGACCTAAGGATCTTTGTTGGAGATGTTGGCTGCCGAGAATGAAAAGTATTCCCTCCATTATACAGAAATATCCATTCCAACCTTGATGAATACAAACAGAAAGGGCTCCCTTCAAAAGTCCAAATGTGAAGATAGTACACTGGATAATGTCTTACAGGATTACAAAAGTAGAAGTAGGATCATAAAAACAAATGCAAGGGCAGTATCTTCATTTAAGAATGAACTAAACAAATTTGGAGATTGTTCTGCAAAATGAAAACAACGAACAAGTTGTCAAGGAATAAAAATCAGCTTGCAAGATTTGACAAGCATTTGTACATGATGTATTTTTGCAAGTTATGTTACTAATCCCTCTCCCTTCACTCCATGCTAGATTTGCCTGTGGTAAATCATGTTAAAGATTATTAAATCTGTTCATGGCAAACTCTAAGTCTATAGTCAAGTGACATAAGCTTTTCTTTTACAGTTAAATAATGAGTTCTTATAACTTTGCCACATCAGTTAGTTAAGTACATCCTTTGCTATTTGCCTGCTCTGTATCTGTCATTAGCAAATCCCCCTTGCACTAAAAGGATTACCTTTGGTGCAGGACAATGTATTAACATTACCTCAGTCTTTTTAACTCACCTGTATGTACCTGTTGATGGATCAATTCCCTCATCATCTCATGGTTAAATTTCACCTTGACAAACACACAAAGCAGATGAAAGCACGAACCAACAAAAATCTTGAAATGTATTCAATTTGCAAAGTATTTTGCCCAAAAGAACTTGCTAGTAATCAGTTTGCTTACATAATATGACAAGACTTTTTCAGAGCAAGAAAAAAGCTTTTTAAATAAATGGGCCCCTTTCTTAGCCCTCCAAAAAATAACACTTTAAAATAACAAATAAAAATTACTTTTAGCCCAATCAATCTGGTACCTATATGCAGAAAAAAATTGTTTCTTTTGTAAGTTAATTTATAACATCTATTTCAATCATCTTCGGTGATAATTTACTCCATTCTGGACAAAGAACTTAAACAACAGGAGTTCACGTCCCACCAAAACGAATTGCAAAACTGAAATAAACATATCTGGTAATTTGCGGAAAATCCCATCTTGCTGTTAGATTTCTGTCAAAATACAATCAGTTCCTAAAGAAATGAGGATCTATTCTTACAGTCAAGGTTTACATTTAACTCTAATAGCACACCACTAGATCTATTTTTTTTAATACCTCCATAGATGAACAGCAACTAAATTACAAATCAACAATTGATTTTTCATGTTAATTAAGATGACTCATGATGGCTTTATAAAATGGTACTGAACGCAATCTTGAGATTAAATTTTTAAAATACACTTACTTTTATATAATGTGCACAGAAATAAAAGTAGAAAATATACAGGGAAATAGAACATATTTGATATTCATGTACACATCTTGAACAAAAAAAAATCAATTCCTGTTCATTCTAACCTGATTGACGTATAGTTAAAAATGAGCTTAGCTTTTTAAAAATTACAAAAACTAGATGAAGGGCGAAAGTCACAGTGAAGAACCACTGAACATAAAAAAAAGTGCTGAGAGTTGACAGGTTTGGATATTAAATCCTTAAAATTGTCAAAGATGCAGATTTATGATGGAGGAAATTCCAATTTTAACGTTGGGAAAAGTACATACAGTTATGGCACAATGAGTCTCAGTTATAAATCAATGAAATGATAAAATGTGGAGAAAGAAAGTTTTATGCAGTTTAGGAAAATTTATTCCATAATTAGATTGAGGATAAATGGTTCCTCATTGATTTTAATTCAATCATGTGGAAATACAGCTCTAATTAAACTCCTCCAAGAGAGGGCAAAGCCACATATAATGACAGGTACTTTGTTTTACATTATATACTGTAAACAATGTGTATACAATCATGTAACGTTTAATGAAATCAGTATGTTAAAGGATCCCCTCACAGAAAAACTGAAATAAATTTGAATTCAAATCCTTTGTTAAAATGCAATGTATAAACATTGAGGCAACTGCTCTTTTCATTGCCAAAGAAAACTTCATATTCATAACCAATGGCTCCCTCCTGTGTCCATTCCTGATATATGCAAAAAAACCACTAGCAGACTGGGCTGCAGGGAAGTAGGTAAGTTTTGTTCTAAAATCCATTTCTCAAAACAATGCACAAAATGCTGATTTTTTTTACAAAGTATATTATATATATATGTATAGGTTTGATCCATTAAATTCCATAATTGAAATATATAAATGACTATTTTTCCAAAAGTAGATTCCCAAAAATTCTGCATATGCACAGAGAGGGACAAGAAGAATATAGTACTGGTACCACATTTTGATATTGATTCTTCAATCATAAAATGTGAAATTGTTTGGAGACCATACTGTGAGCTTGTGTGGGCATCATAACATCTTGAATTCAGTGTAAGTTTTATTATAAATTCCCCTTGTATTTTGATTACCTCAACCCTTGTACACTACTAATTCACATAACTGTGGACATTTGGAATTTTGGTACTATTTCCACAGGAACTTCTATTTTTAAAATTGACTTTGTATTTAAAATCTGGATTAAGCTGTCATGCTTCTCTTCATATATTGTTTTGCTATTGTCTCTGAACTGTTGCATTTTTTTTAAGAGAGAACATCAATGAGGGTTAGTGGTTGATTTAATCTATATGGACTTCTAAAACATATTTGATGAAGATACACATAACAGGACTGTCATAATATTTAAAGACCATATGATATAGGAGCAGAATTAGGTCCATTGAGTCTGTTCGACCATTCGATCATAAATTATATGTTTCTCAACCCTATTCTATTGTCTTCTCCCCATAACCCTTGATCCCCTTACTCATCAAGAACCTACTAAGAAATACATTCAATAACTTGGCCTGCACAGCCTTCTGTGGTAATATGTTCCACAGGTTCACCATCCTCTGAAGAAATTCCTCCTCATCTCAGTTCTAAAGTGTCAGCCCTTCATTCTGAGGCTATAACTATAGGTCCTAGCCTCTCATACAAGTGAAACACCTTTGCCACATCCATTCTATCCAGGCCTCTCAGTATTCTCTAAGTTTCAATGAGATTCTCCCCTAATCCTATTAAATTCTACTGAGTACAGACCCAAAGTCCTCAACCACTCCTCATAGGACAAGCCCCTCAGCCCGGGATCATTCCTATTAATCTCCTCTGGAACCTTTATATGGCCAGTACATCCTTCCATCACAGCATATCATAGGACCCAAAACTGCTCACAATTTTCCAAATATAGCCTCAGCAGTACATCTCTCTACTCTTGTATTCTAGACCTCTTGAAATGCATGCTAATATTGCATTTGCCATCTGAACTGCCAACTGAACCTCCATGTTACTATTAAGAGAATCCTGAACTAGGACTCCCTTTGCATTTTAGATTTATGAAGCCTTTCCCCTTTAGGAAATAGCCTACACATCTATTCTTCCTACCAAACTGTATAACCTCACACTTGCCCACATAATATTCCATCTGCCACTTCTGTGTTCACTCTCCGAACCTTTTCAAGTTCTTCTGCAGCTTCCCTGCTTCCTCCACACTATCTGTCCCTCTACTTATGTCTGCATCATCTGTAAACTCAACAACCATTCCCTTAGTTCTCTCATCCAAATCATCAATATATATAATGGGAATAGTCCCAATACAGAACCCTGCGGAACTCCACTAATAACTAGCTACCATCCTGATAAAGACATCTTTACCCCCACTCTCTACTTTCTGGCAGTTAGCCAAACCTCTATCCATGCCAGTACCTTGCCCCAACACCATTGGTTCTTATCTTACTTAGCAGCCTGTTCTCCTATGTAGCATCTAGTCAAAAGCATTCTGAAAATCCAAATATATCATGTCCATCGGCTTTCCTTTGTCTAATGTTGCCATTACTTTCTCAAAGTGTTCTAACAGATTTGTCAGGCGTGACCTCCTCTTGACCAAATCATGCTTACTGAGCTCTATTTAACCATTCATTCCACAATCTCATCCTTAATAATGGACTCTAAAATCTTATTAATGAATGAGGCCGGGCTAACACTATCATTTCAGCCTCCCTACCTTCCTAAACAGGGTATTACATTAGCTATTTTCACATCCTCTCAGACCCTCCCTAACTAGAGTGATTCCTGGTAGATCACCACTAATGCCTCCACAATCTTCTTCAGAACATGAGGAGACTTAATGATAGCTCTGTCTTATTTGAGATCCAGAATTGTTCTGCCTTTTTATCACCCAAATCCTTATGATGTCATTATGTTGCATTAAGCTCCTCCTAGCCTCCTTATATGCACTGCTTTTCGGTTGTTCACTGTGTTTTTATTTTGAGAACTGCGATGTGATTTATTTTGGTTCGTGTACTACTTTTCCTGTTGGTTACAGGAGGACTTGGGGCGTTTGTTTTCGAGACCCCATTTTCTTGTAGATTTTACTTTGACTGTTAATTGTTAGTGTGTCTTGTGTATTGTCAATTTGTGTGATGTTGAATTAAAATAAATATAACCAGGAGAGATATCAGGGACTGGAGGGTGTTGGGGGAGTTCAGTTGTGTTGTCAGTGTTTTTCATTGTTGCATGCTGATTTTGGCTATGTTGTGTTTTGTAGACTGCTTTCTCTTGTGCCTGGGTGCGAGTGATGTGTAATGTATTTGAACTTATATATTATGGGCTTTTGCTTGTTGTAAACTTTGCCCTTAGGGGCTGAAATGGATTTTTCTATGAACATCTGTCATTGTGGTACCTTTTTAAAGGACAATGGCTTGTGTAAAAACTCTATGTTTTATGTAGTGCTGTTGTTTTGAGATCTTGGGCACCTTATGGTCGCATCCTACTTCTCTTATGTATTGTTATGGTTGTATTGTATTTTGCATAACTATGAATAAAAAATATAACCAGGAGAAGGGTTCGGGTTTTGGCCTTGCCACCCCTTTCTCCTGTAAACGCTGTTTATTGTTCACTGTTGACTCTTTGCATTTTTGTACAGTTTAATACTAAAAATTAGGAGATTAGATTCTCCTCAATTGACAACTGACTCCGAGCTGGCCGGCCACAGCCAGTGTACTTTGCACTAGTAAATAAAGGGTGACACGGTGATGGGACACCAGCCTCTGTGCAGTTACTTCAAGTATTCCGGCAGTACGATAGCTGTTATTACAGAACATGAGGAGACTTAGATGACAGCTCGGTCTTATTTGAGATCCAGAATTGTTTTGCCGTTTCATCACCCAAGTCCTTACAATGTCATTACATTGCATTAAGCTCCTTCCAGCCTTCAGCGTTAACTCTTTCAGAACCTTTACAATGCAAGAGTTCTCCAGAGATCTCTATTAGGACCATAGCTTTTCTTGAGCTATACTAATGACCAAAATGTTTGGATGACACAAGTCTTGCATGATTGCAGACTGTGAATAGGACAGTGAAAAATTTCAATAGGACGTTAAACGTTAATGCAATAGGCAGGCAGACATTCTTTTTAAAATTCACTTGTGTGATGTGAGTGTCACTGGCTGGGCCAGCATTTATTGCCATCCTCCCACTAGCTCCCCCTGCCCCCCCAAACCTGGAACTGCTGAAAATCTTTGAAGTTAGTAGGGCAGGTAATTAAAAATTCATATGTCATCCATGACATTCTGAACAGTTGCACAAATTACAAAAACTGAGATGTTGAAACTTTATAGAAAATGTCTTGACCTCAAATGGATTGTCATGTCCAATTCTGAACATCATACTTTAGAATAATGTGAAACAGTTAGGTAGGTTGCAAAGATATTTACAAGGATGGTGCTCAGGATGAGGGACCTCAGTAATGTGGAAAGATTGAAAAACCACGGCTGTCCTGCTTAGAGAAAAGAAGATTGAGAGGTGATTCGACAGATATGTTAAAATTACAGAAGAGAATAGATGGAAGAAACTGTTCCCATTGGTGGGAGGCTTAAAGACCAGAAGACACTGACTTTAAGAGATTGGCAAAAGGACCAGAAGTGATGGGAAGAAAACTCTTTCTCCCGCAAAATAGTTAGGACCTGGATGGAAGGCATTGCATGTCAGAATCAGTTGTGGTTTTTAAAAGGGACATGAATAATTATCTAAGGAAAGTAAACCATAGAGTGACGGGGAAGAAATGGGAGACCTAACCAGCTCTTAAGAGATGGTAACAGTCACAGCTGGTTGAACAACTTCCCTATGTTCTGTAACTACTCTATGACATTATCATTTTCTTTCTTGCTGTTCTGAGTGTCACTGGACTCAAAATCTGTTTTTCTCTCAACAGATGCGACCAGATTTGTTATGTTTCTCTACCATTCTTTTCCTGTTTTTGTTTCAGATTTCCAACATTTGCAGTTTTTTTATGTCTACTTTCTTTTTGCTGCCGAAACATTGCAGTTCAAGACTCACTCGAGACAGTCGATTGGCCAAAACAATACCACTGTCAGCAGCTGCCCTAACCTATCTCAGGGTCAAACATTGGATTTGTCAATAACTGTTATAGATTCAGGGATGATCAAGTACAAAATAAATAGCACTTGTGACTCCTTTCCAATAATTTGTCCTTACTAAGAGTCAGTTATAATAAGCGAGAATTTCTGCAGCAGGGCATCTGGAAAAAGGCTTGTTAAAACATTATCCATCATCTTTCAGCTCAAAGTATTTTTCAGCTGTGAAGCATAAATGAAGGACAATGTATATCTGCAACGTTGATATGCAAGAGGACTAACAGCACATATCCTTAACCAGAAAACATTGGAAATCTTAAGCAGAATGTCCGTTGAAAGGTTAACCACCTGAAATGTCAACTTGTCTTTCTTTCACTTCCCCCAACAAATGTTGCCCATCCTGCTGAATATTTTTAGCATTTCCTGTTTGTAGATCAAATTTCCAGCATCCACTCATTTTCTTTTGCATATCCTTAACCAACACATTGAGAAACAAACAGAGAAATTGTGGAGAAGGAAATGGGGTGAAATAGAGTCAAATCAAATACAGAAACAGAAATAAAGAGGGAAAATAAAAACATAAATTGAGAAAATGGGGAAAGACAGAAGGAAAAGTAAGATTTTTAAAAAGTTGATTTTTAAAAAATGTATTCTTTCACAGCAAATGGGTACTACTAGCTTGGTCAAAATTTGTTGTCTATTCCCAACTGCCCTTGAGAAGCTAATTGTGTGCCAACCTCTGGAAACATTGCAGAAACAATGTGGTGCAGGTACACCCACAGTATTCTTAGGAAGCATGTGTGAAGATTTTGGCACAGCAAAGGTGAAGGGACAGTGAAATAATTTAGCTCCAAGTCTGATTTGGAGGGAAACTTGCAGGTTGTACATGCATTGCTGCCCTTGTCCTTCAGGTAACAGATGTCATGGGTTTGGAAGATGCTGCTGAAAGATTTGGAGATGCCGGTGTTGGACTGGGGTGCACAAAGTTAAAAATCACACAACACCAGGTTATAGTCCAACAGGTTTAATTGGAAGCACACTAGCTTTCGGAGCACTGCTCCTTCATCACCTGATGAAGGAGCGGTGCTCCGAAAGCTAGTGTGCTTCTAATTAAACTTGTTGGACTATAACCTGTTGCTGAATGATGTTTGGTAAGTTGCTGCAGTGCATCTTGTGTAAGATACACATTGCTACCAATGTGTTTTGGTGCTGGAATGAGTGAACGTTTAACATGGCAGGTTGGCCGTCAATCAAGTGTCAAAGTATTTGAATTCTGAGAAGTGGCAGATGGAGTTTAATTCAGATAAATGCGACGTGCTGCATTTTGGGAAAGCAAATCTTAGCAGGACTTATACACTTAATGGTAATGTCCTAGAGAGTGTTGCTGAATAAAGAGACCTTGGAGTGCAGGTTCATAGCTCCTTGAAAGTGGAGTTGGAGGTAGATAGGATAGTGAAGAAGGCGTTTGGTATGCTTTCCTTTATTGATCAGAGTATTGAGTACAGAAGTTGGGAGGTCATGTTGCAGCTGTACAGGACATTGGTTTGACAGCATTTGCAATACTGCGCGCAATTCTGGTCTCCTTCCTATCGAAAGAATGTTGTGAAATTTGAAAGGGTTCAGAAAAGATTTACAAGGATGTTTCCAGGGTTGGAGGATTTGAGCTATAGGGAGAGGCTGAACAGGCTGGGGCTGTTTTCCCTGGAGCGTCGGAGACTGAGGGGTGACCTTATAGAGGTTTACAAAATTATGAGGGGCATGGATAGGATAAATAGACAAAGTCTTTTCCCTGGGGTGGGGGAGTCCAGAACTAGAGGTCATAGGTCTAGTGTGAGAGTGGAAAGATATAAAAGAGACCTAAGGGGCAACCTTTTCACGCAGAGGGTGGTACATGTATGGAATGAGCTGCCAGAGGATGTGGTGGAGGCTGGTTCAATTGCAACATTTAAAAGGCATTTGGATGGGTATATGAATAGGAAGAGTTTGGAGGGATATGGGCCAGGTGCTGGCAGGTGGGACTAGATTTGGTTGGGATATCTGGTCGGCATGGACAGGTTGTATCGAAGGGCCTGTTTCCATGCTGTACATCTCTATGACTCTATGACTCTATTTGCTACTTTCAAAATTAAATCTGTTTCACATCAATCACGTTGTTCTCTAGGAGAAAAAAAACGTAAAAGCATTTGCCTATCAAAACAAGAAAACAACCAAACAAAAGGCACAACATTTCTGAAAATGGCATGTATTCCCAAGTTGCACAACCTTATTGAAGGCACAAGGAAAACAATCCCATCACTCATCTACTGTCCCCATGAGAAACACGAATGTGAAAGCATATGATTCGATCAATATACATCTAGGTAATCTTACTGAAACAGAAACATGTACAACTGGACAGATGGTTACAATCCAACTGGGGCTACTTCCTGGACCTATGAATATTAATATAAATGAAGAACTAGTGCACAGTGGTCAAATGAAAATACAGCATGGGTCCATCATTTTAATGATTTGTTGATTATTTCTCATTCCAGTCCGAACTCCAATCCCTGCACAATTCTTCTTCTGGAATATCAATGACTGTATTTGTACTTTGTCCTGCACTTGTCCCGAATTAGAAAGGTTCAACTTTCAATTTCGACCTTTCTCCCAGTTTCACATGGCTCATCTCTGAATTTTCTTTTCCCTTCCTTGATTTCTGCTTCCATTTCTGACAGCAATCAAATATTTATTAATATTCATTCTAAGCCTGCTGATTCCCATAGCTGCCTCAATAAGGCTTCCTCAGACCCTGTGCCTTGCAATTCTCACAATTTCTCCAGTTGCATCTGTTCCGATGATGAAAGCTTTGAGGGCAACTCTCTTCTTCATTAAAAAAAAACAAAGAGCTGCAGATGCTGGAAATCAGAAACAAAAATTTAAATTGCTGGAAAAACTCAGCAGGTCAGGCAGCACATGTGGAGAGAAAGCAGAGTTAACATTTTGGGTCCAATCACCCTTCTTCTGAACAGCAGTAGCACAGAGTAACACAGTCTGGATGATACCTTGCACAGTGCTTCTGTTATTGCTTCTATTGTGTCTTTGGTTGGATTGATGTTGATCCTCCTGACTTTAATGCCCCATGAATGTTACCCCTTTTATGCCCAGCACACACTTGTCTGCATATACTGAATGTCTTGCTGACTAAAACCTAGCCAATACTAATCTCAGCATCATATTCCTTGCTATTGGCTTCATTAATAATTATGTCATCTGAGTTACTGGCTGTTCCATGTTCACTGTCAAACACAAGTTTATGTTATTGATGAAGACTAAAATGAGTGACAAAATTTTAATGTTTCTTGAAGTAATATTAATCTGCACGTGCTGGTATATCCACTGTAAAGGCTGAATTTGGAAAAAACCCTGCTTCTTGATAACTCCAAAATTAGGTGACTTTCTCTTATTACCATTTCATTCACCTGTCGCAAATCAATACAGAGTCTGAGTCACATTTTGGTTTAGGCACCCACAACACAGCAGCTCACTTGATTGACATATCAACAAACATTCGTCACTCTCCCACTGACCTCTGTAGCAGCAGAATGTATTGTCTGCAAGATACACTGCAAAAATTCACCAAAGATCCTTATACAGCACCTTCAAAATCTAGGACCACTTGCAAGTAGAATACAAGGACAACTCATACACGGGAACACCACTCAACCACAAGTTCCATTTCCAGCCACTCACCATCCTGACTTGGAAATATATCGTAGTTAATTCACTGTGGCTGGGTCAAATTCATGGACGTCCCCCCGTAACATAATTGTGGGTCTCCTTACACCACATGGACTACAGCAGTTGAAGACAGTTCAACAACACCTTCTCAAGGGCAGCTGAGGACAGACAATAAACTTTGTGCAGAAGCAGAGTCACTCAGCTTATCGATTAGACCAGGCTCCATCTCAGAGTTGCTTGTTTGCTCTCTTAGCACTCACTCAATTAGCAACTAGAGACTTGCCCACTGCCTGTCTGTCCTGCCTTATTGTGCCAATTAGCACACAGTTAAAGGGCAGGCAGCAGTTCTCAGTCAGAGAGAGACATCCATCTTGCTACGTGCTATTTTAATCTCACACATGAACCATGTGCCAGCAGCTTATGAGACAAACACACTGCAAGTATGTCACAATGTTGGTCTTTTTACAAGGTCACTATGCCCTTCAGGTTTTTTCCATAGAGAGGATAATTGGCCAGGCTCCAACTAGACTGGGTTTGAAAGGTTTATTGGGGCCCTTTTTGTTTACCCCTAACAGATAATGCCCCGGGCCAAAGGCTTTCATGTCTTAAAAACAGTAATAATTAAAAGGGAGTGGTCAGCTAGCTCTGTAAGCTAGCCTTCATTTAGATGAGAGTTTTTGATTCACTTCAACAGCAGTTCGTGTGGAGAAAGGCTGCTGGGGCAAGTCCAGCCGGGTAATCTCTCTCTCTCTCTCTAACTTCAAGCCTGTAGACCTTGGTTTGTTTCATTTTTACTCTTTATGCGAAGGGATATATTTATTGGAATTGTTGCAAGTATTTTCAAAACAGCATCATTAAGTCAGAATAGTCTGTTGGGTTTTGGATAGGATAAGTTATCTGGTATTCTATTTTCTGTGCTTTGTTTTTCATTCCATAATTTTGGAAATAAATTATGTTTGTTTAAAACTTGGCAGTCAAATCAGCTAATTCACTCTGGAAATATACACTCTACACTTACCTAAACAAATAGCAAATTTACAGTCTGGGCTACCTGCTTAAAAGTGTTTTGAGGGGTCGGGCCTGGTCCATAACAGTAGCCGAGTCTCAAAGCCTTAGGGGTTTGGTCATCTCTAAAGTCTATGGAGGTGCCCATTAGTTGGGTCCCAGCACACCAAGTCAAGGCAGTCTCCCAACACCACTCAGGGGGATATGCTACAGTTAGGTATCCAGTTGGGGTGGTCTCGGACATGGAATGTATGATGCTGCAGTCCAGAAGGTGGGTCACAGTCAATAATTTGACTTTACGGGGCCAGTCTTGGGAAAGGGCTAACATGATCAGGGAGAGGTATAGATACTAGGTAAACAACTGGGCACGTCTGGTGTATGTCTGTCCAGTAAGTGGGTTGAGGGGGTAAGCATGGAGAGTCCATCAGGAACTATTACAGAAAATAAGACTTAAGGGTTCGGGGATTGGGGTGTTGGTGGGGGCAAGGGTGACCATTGCCATGGATCTGAGGTTTGGTGGGTTGCTGTTTGGTATTGGGGCCTTCAGGCTATGGGGTAGGGCAGATTATAATTGTGAAGGGAGGCAGCTGGAGCTGCTAGGGGAGGATATGGTAAAGCATGGCCTATCTCGGTGGGGTGGTTGTCCACAGTCAGCAGCACAGAGGCTTCAAGGGTGAGGGGAAGTATATGACCAAACCAAATATTGGCACCTCATATGCCAGGACTGAGTGGGAAAGGTAGGGAAGTATAGGTGCAGACTGTGTGGGAACCTAGGGAAGGGTGAAGGCCATGGGCTGGATGGGATGGCCTGCTAACAGGGGGATGTGGATGTTTAGAGGCTAACTGCCACGATCAGTGTGAGTCTGGAAGCCACTGGCAGAGAAACCAGCACTGTTGCCTTCCCCTGTGATGCCAATTGAAAGTGTGCAAAGGTGAGGAAAATGGCTGCAACACACGGAGTAGGCAGGGGAAGGGATTTGATCTGTAAGGGGAGGGGCAGTAACCACAAATCAGAGTCTTTAAAGAAAACTAGCATTGATCACAGACACATGTACTGTACAGGACACAGACAGACAATCTGTTTATATTCTAGCCATCCACTAACATTGACCATTTCTGTATGCTGCACTTCTATAGCATAGTCACTGCTAAACAAGTCATTTACAGCTACAACTTTACACAAAGGGGGAACTAAACATTAGGGATGTTGAACAAAAGGTATCAGTATGATCCAATTCCATATATACATATTCTTCCCCCTGCTTCCAGATGGTGCACTGGACTTTCTGTGCAGACTTCTATCCATTTAACCTCATCTGTGGCTCTCTCATGATGGGGGGCATGGATAGGGTAAATAGACAAAGCCTTTTCCCTGGGGTGGGGGAATCCAGAACTAGTGGGCATAGACTTGGGGTGAGATGGGAAAAATTTAAAAGGGACCTAAGAGGCAACCTTTTCATGCAGAAGGTGGTGTGTGTATGGAATGAGCTGCCAGAGGAAGTGGTGGAGGCCGGTACAATTACAACATTTAAAAGGCATCTGGATGGGTATATGAATAGGCAGGGTTTATTCCTGATGAAGGGTTTTTGCCCGAAACGTTGATTTTACTGTTCCTCGGATGCTGCCTGAACTGCTGTGCTCTTCCAGCACCACTAATCCAGAATTTAGAGGATTATGGGCCAAGTGCTGGTAAATGGGATTAGATTAGGTTAGGATATCCAGTCAGCATGGATGAGTTGAACCGAAGAATCTGTTTCTGTGCTGTATATCTCTATGACTTTCTGACTCTAAGCCATTGTGACCTGTGCCAACAAAGTGCCGTCAATACATTTACTTCTTCCTCTCTCTCCCATTGCATCGTAGTGTGCTCCCTGCATCCCCAGCAGAGGTGGAGGGAGCCAGCTCAGCAGTGCTGCCTGTTGGCCTTGAAGTTATGGTGAAACAATATCAGGGCACTTGTATCCCGACAGGACATACATCCTGAGGGCCTACCTCATAGAGGCAGGTTGACACTCCTCAATCTAATCTTCAAAAGGTCAGACGGGGGCAGGTAAGGTAGAAGGGAAGGGCCTGGTCAGTTTTGCAGTGGCCTGACTGGAAACATTCAGAGGTGTGTATGTGGTCCCTCCTCTGGCTGGATGTTTCCTGGCAATGCTGTGTCTCCTTGAGAGGAGGGCCATCTGGACTGAGGTCAAGATTCCCCACCTCCTTATCACCATGCCTTTGGTCTTGAAGACAAAAAGGCGGGCAATGGACTGCAGCCTGTGCACACACCAGAGGCCCAAGTGTGCTGGGATTGGCCTACCATGGTAATTGCCAATCTGTCCACAGAGGCAGTCATAAGATTTGCTGTGCTAATGCAACTTTTGGCAATGAGGACATTGCATCCTGTGTGCCTTCCTGCTGTTGCTGTTCCTCCTTGTGCATATGGATGAAGTCCCTGATTGCCATCACCACACGGTCATTTCTGCCTGGGCCTTAGCAGATGCCTAGTCTCTAGGAATCCTTGAATGCCAGCAGAGTGTGGCACTTCCATGTTTGACAGGATATCTCTGCATGCCTGCAGGAGCGATTCTAATCTTCTCCTGCAAGGGCAAAGTTTCTTCCCTTGTAGGAGATGAGGAGCTAAATTTTGGGCACCTTCCCCCTTCACCTTGCTCTGCCCCATTTTCCTGTAATGACATAAATATGGGGAATGAATGAGATAACAGTGGGTAGCATGGCTGTCAGTGCAGGTGCATATTGGAGAAAGATGGTTAGGGACTGATGAGACAGCACCGAGTGCATGTAGGGTGTAAGTAGTGCATTGAGTAAGAAGGAGGGAAGGTGTTGCAGGCAATAATGAGGATAGCAGAGCATGATCCTTGGTGGGAGCTGGTGCATTGGCAGTGATAGAGCAAGTATGAGGTAGCAGAAAGGAAAGTGTAGCACTTACTCTGGTGGAGAAGAGATTATTCACCTTCATGTGGCGCTATTGGCCATTCATCCACACCCTGGAGACCAAACTGACCCTGCTGGCAACCTTAGACCAGGCTGACATGTTCTGTTGGCATGGTCTCTTCTGCTTTCGCTTCCCTGGGAAGAGGGCTCCTCTCCTTTACACCAGCTCACATCTCCATGTCCCTGAAACAACTCGCACTTTGCTAAACAATCATAGGTTTCAGTGTCGAAGAGTCTGGTGCTGGCAAAGTACAGCTGGTCAGGCAGCATCCAAGGAGCAGGAAATTTGATGTTTCAAGCAAAAGCCCTTCATGAGCTCATTCTTGATGAAGGACTTATGCTCAAAACGTCAATTCTCCTGCTCCTCTGATGCTGCCTGACCAACTGTGCTTTTCCTGCACAAGACTCTTCGACTCTGATCTCCAGCATCAGCAGTCCTCACTTTCTCCGAGTTAATCATAGATTTCAGCCCAAAATATATTACCCTTGTACTGTACACAGAGGTCTTTAATGCTTGAAGTCCACTATAATCAGCTATCATCATCACACAGATCTGTAGCTCTGAGAAAGTGTCAAAATTATCAGCACCTGTTGCTTCCAGCATAATTTTGGAATACATAAAGAGAATCCCTTCCAGGAGAACACCCATAAACCAATGTACAATCTTGGAATGAGAAGGAAGGTGAAGAAGAAGGTGAGGTGAACTAGGTTAGACCATATTAGTGCTCAATCTAGAAAAAACAGTACATCAATTATGTGCAATCAATTAGGAAGTTGGCTGTGGCAAAAAAGACCCTTGGCTTGACAAAGGAGTATAAACACTGCCATCTTTGAGTTGAATCAGCTTGCCTTTCATTAATTAAAGCCTCAAAGCACCTCAGTAACAGTCAGCAAAACTATATTCCACACGTGGACCTGCAGTATCTGAGTAAGGCGGCAATGGGTTCAACATCCAATTTAGAACATGAGCACGAAATTAAGGCTGACATTCCAATGCAGGACCAAAAGGGTGCAGGTAGTGACTTTCAGATGAGATGTTAAACTGAAGCCCTGTGAACCTTCTCAGGAGGACATAAAGGAGTATATGAGGACTACTTGGAAGAAGAACAGGGAATTCAGGGTGTTACCTCCAATCCTGGCCAATAGACCTCCCTCAACCAACCCTGCAAAAACAAGTTATCCAGTAATCATTACATTGCTGTTTGTGGGTTGGTTTTGCACAAGTTGGCTTCAGTATTGCCAACATTTCAACAATGACTATGATTCAACAAAATACTTAATTGTCTATGAAGTACTTGGGGACATGCAGTCGTTATGAAAGATATCAAAGAAGGGTACGTCTTTGCTGCCTGAAAATCTCTGAAAAACTGATAGTTGTTCAATATTTGATTGTGGATCTCCAAAGTCCTCGCTCATACTTAAAGTAATGGTGTCCAATAATGTTCAGAATACATTACAAAAACTGAAGTCACATGAAAACTAAGCGAAAACATTTCAAATATCAACAGCAGTGTGGGAAAAAAAGACCATCATTATTTCAGCTTATTCAACATTAATGTAACGTTAGTCATTGTATAAAATTTCTAAGTTTTTCTTTCTATCAATGGAGAATGGCGTTATGACGCTTCGATAATTTGCTCAAACTGGTGTAGCCATCGTCAACCAAGCTAAGCATCTTTGAGGTGCCAGTTAGGAGAAGTCAGGCAACTGAAGCAACCTTTACAAGAATTACAGATTCACAATGGGAAATAACTGGATGTCAGTGTTTGTGTTAAAAACTGAAAACAATAAGATCAGAAAGAAAGTGAAAGAATGAGGAAAAAGAGTGCATTAGTTTAAATAAATATTGAAAACATACAGTGACAAATACTACAAAATAAATATTAAGGTGAATGATTATGTTTTGGGAAGGAAAAATAAATAATACCTAACAGGAACCTACCTGAAATGGGACTGCAAGAGGAGACTTCCTAGAGGGATTTTTAATCTACATGTAACCATACTTTGAAGTACTTAATGTTAATATTGAGTAATTCTGGTCGAAGAAATAATCTATTCCCCAGTACTACATTTGCTTTTTACAGTATGTACAATTATGAGTTTCATTGAATACTAAAAAGGAGCATAAAAAGATACTTGCAGAGCAATTATTATCAATCAATGACGGTCTCTAATATATACTCTGACTTAAAGTCATGAAACTTACATGCAGCCAGTTTCTTAATTTGTGAGTTTCACCTTGAGTTCCTTGGACAAAATAAAATCATTTTGCACAGAGTGCCATTCAGAAGCACCTGTTTACTTGGTGACTTCATTTATATTTTCTCCCTCCCTGCAGGTGATGTCTCATACTGTGTAAGTAACTTATAACAACATAATGCTGCCAGCAAATTATGAGGCAATAATTCAACCATGCAGTTCCTGCCATATTGTAAAGCACAAGAGTGAAACATGAGTAGCTTGTTTTGAGGTGAATCATGGAATGAAATCACTGACAGTCATTTGGTATTCTTCATTATTTATAGTGCACACAAGTGTAAAGAAATAGAGAAGTTTACAGTTCCAGAGGTCATTTAACCCATCATGTCTGTGACAGCTCTTTATTCAAGAACTACAATACCAATCTCACTGCTGTGTTTTCATCCTGTAGTCCTGTATCTTCCCATGCTTCAAATATTTATTGAGCTTGCCCTTCAAGGACATAATGGATTCTGTCCCTGTCTCTTGTATGAGTGCATTCTACAGTTCAATAACCTTCTCTGTAAAGAAATTCCACATAACCTTTCATCAATGACTCCATAAGCAAAAGAAATAAGCACTTTCCCAGCTGCTTTATCAAAGCCCTTTCTGATCAAAATTGTATTAACTCTCTTCTTGGTCCTTGCTCTTCAGTTTAAGATATTCTGCTTCTCAATGTTCTCTTCAGAACTCTCATTTCTAATCCCTGGCAAAAGTTTGGGGAATTTACATTATACCTATCTTGTATATTAATGTTTCTTCTATAATGGAGTTCCCAAAGTTGTACACACAAAATATTCAGCACTGTGTTTTGAATGAATTCATTCTTTATTTAACCTTGTACTCAATGTCCTTTTTTGTAAAAGTGAAACGAATAGTATTGGATTCATTAAGAGTTTTTATTGATTCATTCTTGAGATGGGGTATCTCTAGTAAAACCAGGAATTATTGTCTATCTTTAGTCAACATTAGAAATGCAAGTCCCTTTAATGGTCAAAAAAAAGCTTTGAGTTGTTTGAGAGGAAATATAGCCAGGTATAAAGTCCCACCTGCTCTAGAGGTGTGATGTAATACCTCTGAAAAGATTTGTTGGTAAGTATCAACAGCAATCCCCCTTGAATACCATTTCAATTTAATCCCCTCCCTCTTGCCCTACCTTACCCTTTTGTTATTGCTGCACTGCCACTGGTAGGTAGTGCCTGTAAATTCTTAACTGATTGTTTAACTGATACCATGGGTGATTTAGGGGTTCTCTTTCCTGTGAAGCTGCTCTTAGGCCTGGCTAACATTGCCAGCAATAAGTCAAGGTAGTGGGGCATGGAAGAAATTGTACTTCCTGACTGCCTTCACCTCTTCCATTGAGACAAAAAAAACTGCAGATGCTGGAATCCAAAATAGACAAATAGGAGACCAGAAGAACACAGCAAGCCATGCAACATCAAGACATGGAGAGGTTGACAGGATGGTTATACCTGAAACATCAACTTCTCCACCTCCAGATGTTGCCTGACTTGCTGTGTTCTTCTAGTCCCCTACTTCCCCTCTTCCACAGCGTCTTTTGTGCTTGGGTGTCCTTGGAGAGGGAACATGGGATATCCAGAAACACTCTGAAAGCTTTGAGGCAGAGTGGGGCACCACAGGGGCTGGAGAGCATTATTTCCCCCTCCATTCCATTTTATTTATTTTATTCTCTCTCTTCCTACTCTCTACTATTTTTGTTGATGTTGTACTGTCCCTGTGGGCAATGCTTGTTCATTCCTCTTTTAATTGGTGAAATGGGTAATTTGTTGGTGTTTTATTTTTTTTTAAAAAGACTCAGTTCTTCCAACTCCATTTTAGTTTAATATTCTCCCTCTCTTCCTCCCCTTGCATATTTTGGTGCTGCATTGCACCTGGTGGGTGTGCTAGTGAGTTGGCAATTTTAATTTTTAACACAAGTGATTTGGTGGTAGCTTATTTTTTGCAAAGTGCTGGTAGGTAGAGCTAGAGATGCAGTGGTCACTCCCTATCTCTGAGCTAGAGGAACCAGGTTCAAATTCCACCTTCTCTATATTATAACCTGACTGAACAGGTTAAGTAAAAATATCCATAATATTTTCAATATTGCAGAGGCACAGCAGATAGTGTTCCTGCCTCAAACTCAAAGCTTTATATGTACTTGATTGCATAATCTTTATCTGTGGTAGCAGTGTCATGGTAATGCCATTGGATGAATCAGGGGGCGGCCATAGCGAAGGGGTTAAACCCCACCAGAGCCGCTAGTGCAATTTATGCCCGGTAGAGTACAGGCCATTAAATTAGAGCCACATGTTTCATTGTGTTTGGTGCCCTTTTTTTAAATAAAAAGGGGTTATAGGATTGTTGTGGTGCTGTGATAGTGTCCCTATTTCCCACCTGACCACAGGTGTGTTTTAACATGAACAGGTTGAGAGCTGGGTTCTGGAGGATTGTGCTTATTTGTTACTATTTAGTTGTCTTAATTAATTAGCTAATTAGTTAGGTCAGGAAGATTTTAAAATAAGCTGGCTTTGTTTCCTTCATTTGCTCTTCTTTGTTATTGTGCCTGATGGGTGGTTTCTGTTAATTGTTATCTGGTTAACTGGATGATAAAACACTGCAGTGTGTTTAAAATATGAAGAAAAGAGTTAGATTCTTCCATTCTTGGTTTCCTCCTTTTTTTTATTATTGATAATTTGGGTCTATTTAAAAATATTTTTTAAAATTCTGGGGTCTTTTTCCTCTTTGAGGTTTCCTCCTTTTCCTTTTGGTTAACATTACAGTTCCTGCAGTGGTTTTTCTTAATTTGGTGGAGTTTATTTTTAAAAGGTGTTGGTTTCTTCCCCGTTTGGGTGTTAGTTTCTGGATTGGGAAAATGCACAAAAGAGAAAGATGCTGGAAACTGGCCTTTGTGCTAAATTGTAGACATACAGTAACATCTTTGATAGTCTTTAGCTGATAAATTCAACACATGGATATTGATCTTTTAAACAAAGGTACTGTCCAGCTCTTGGGCAGTTCCAGAATTTTCTTCCAGTAACAATGTAGGATTAGCAATTGAAATCAAATGAAGATATATGTGACTTGGAGTGTTCTTTGCAGATGGTGCCTTCTCAATGTACCTGCTGACTTTGATGTCCTGTATAGTAGAAACTATGAGCTTTAATACTGTTGCCAAAGAAGTTGCTATAATACATCCTTCACATAGAATACGCTACAACCATAGGATTCCAGTGAACAGAGGTGGATCTTTAAGGTGATTGGGTTGCAGATCAATTGAAATATTTTGTGGTGAATGGTATTGAACCCTGGAGTGTTATTCTAACTGCACGTATTCAGGCAAGGAAGGTGTGTTCCATCACTTTCTTGTAAGGTGGTCAGAAAGTGAGTCACACCGCAGAATACCCAGTGCTGTACCCGCACTAGCTTCCATCTTTTAAATAGTGTTCTGGATAATATAGACACTAATGATGTTACTGATGAAGGATTTGGTAGTATTAATGCCTTTACACATCATGTCAAAATGATTAGAATCCCTCTTGTTTCAGATCATTTTTGCATAGCTTGTATTTTACTTGCCATTATCAGAGAAGCATGGACATTATGCAGGTCCTATAGCATTTGGAATAATAGATTGCATCATTATCTGGGGATTTGCAAATGAAACTGAACAATCGTAAACAAACAGCAACGAGGTGATGCTATACTGGACTGTTTTTCTCTGTCTCAAAGATACCTAAAGCTAATTATTGGTCTTCAATATGTGTCCAGTCCGACAAATAACTCAGCTGGGTCTGATCTGCTAGCCAGTAAATTAGTAGAAAATCCTAACATAAGGTGATTTTAACAATGGAGAGAATACAATGCAGATTTGTCAAAATGAGATATGAATCATAAGGGATAAACTGCAAAGAATAATTTCACAAACTAGGCACAAAACACATGACTGTAAATGCCAGAAATATGAAGGAAGACAAGAGCTGCTGGAAACCCTGAGCAGCAACTGTAAAGTGAGAAATAGTTAACATTTTAGATCAAGGACCCTTCATCAGAACTATCAGAAAAAAATATCAATGTAATAGGTTATGGGCAAGGGCTGGGAAGGGCAAGCATAAGAGAAAGGCCTCTGTAAGTGTTGAAGACAGGAGAGAATGAATGATAGACAAGATAATCTTACAGGGCCTAAGGAACATGGTGAGAAACAAAGACAGAATACAGGACTGAAACAGGTTGTCTAAAAGCAAAACTGACATAAAGACAAAGGCAAAAAAAATCAAAGCATGAAGAAAAGGAAACAACATGGGATTATAGTTTCACTTAAACAACATGAAGGCAGTACTGTGAATCAGAGTCAGAGAATCTCTCCAGTGTGGAAGCAGGCATTCAGCACATTGGGTTCACACTGACCGTCCAAAGAGCGTGCCACCCAAATCCACCCCACTACCCTATCCCTGTAACCTGCATTTCCCATGGCTAATCCAACTAGCCTGCACACTCTTGAATACGATAGGAAATTCAGCATAGCCAATACACTGAAGGACAATCAGGAAGACCCTATTAAATTATGAAACATGCTGGATCATCAGCTTCATGTGAAGTGAACTTCAGAATTCTCCATGTGGAACTGATATCTGATTGAATCTTATGGCTGTTGTCAGTTGGTCAGTAGGTGCCTTGATAAGGGCAAGGACCATGATTCTCTGAGGCCAAGTTGCCTGATCACATGATAGAACTAGTTATGTCATAAACACTCAAAGATTTCCCAAAAGATCTCTTGGGGGCTGGGGGAGAGATCACAACATTGACAGAAAATTTGAGGCTATTGTAATCGGACAGTATCTGCAAGCATTAGGTAAAGCTACCAGTACTGATGTAGTTGCCTGAACACACAGAGCAACGATGTCATGTGGGAAGTATAATCTGTTACAGACATTGCAATGCTCTCCCATGTTCCAAGATCTTTGCTAGTCATGCTATGCAAAAGACATTAGGCTTGCCTGCATGAGAAACCTGGTTGTACTACATCAGGGCTGAAGAAGGGCTAATGCCCGAAACGTCGATTCTCCTGTTCCCTAGATGCTTCCTGACCTGCTGCGCTTTTCCAGCAACACATTTCCATCTCTGTACTACATCAGGACATAACCAAACAAAAAAAAAACAGACGCAGCCTACCACAGCTACACCACAGGAGACACCAGAGATCTACATAAGCACAAGCATATTGAAACTTAGCAGTAAGTCAAAAGAGGATGAAGATTCAGAGCGGCAAAGTCTACAAATCAGAAGGCACACTGGCTTTCCACATTGAGTCTGACACAATGTATGATTACAGTGAAACAGTTTGAATCTTTTTCCACTATTGGCATTATGTAACCAAAAAAAAAGCAAACAATCAGATACAAACAATGTTAATGAGATTGAATACAAACATTTCTTTACCAGTCAGAGACTTGAAGGATGGATATCTAGACTGCAATGATATAACAATGCAAGTAACTGCATACACCCATTCCTTGCAATTATATATTGACAATGAAATGCAGTTGTGGCAAGTCTGCAAGGAATATACAAGTGTTCTACTTGGTGGATACAAATGGATTAGCAATAGTAGAACGACTGGCATGTATGGAACATAATGTGCGATCACTTATGAGCTCATCAACATATGGCAGAAGATGCCAAGAGTAATTCCATTAAACTTAGTCCTTAACCCACAATAGATATGAACAGATAGTTTCAATGTTTACAGAAACGATAATGTTGATGCTGTATCACACTTGGGGAGGATGAAATTTTGTGAACCGATCCTCCTCCAAGTGAGAGGCAATGACCTAGTGGTAAGTTCTCCAACTGAGTAATCCACAGACCCAGGCTAAAATGTTCTGGGGACACAAGTTCAAATCTCATTATGGTGGAACTTAAGTTGATAAATCCAGAATTCAAAGCTATAGTTTGACCATGACAGCAACTGCTATAGAGTCATAGAGATGTACAGCACAGAAATAGACCCTTTGGTCCAACTCGCCCGGGCCAACCTGACATCCTAACCTAATCTAGTCCCATTTGCCAGCACTTGGCCCATATCCCTTACAACCTTTCCTATTCATATAAACATTCAGATGCCTTTTAAATGTTGTAATTGTACCAGCCTCCACCACTTCCTCCGGCAGTTGATTCCATACATGCACCACTCTCTGCATGAAAAAGTTATCCCTTAGGTCCCTTTTAAATCTTTCCCCTCTCACCTTAAACCTATGCCCTCTAGTTCTGGACTCTCCCACACTAGGGAAAAGACATTGTTTAATTACCCTATTCTTACTCCTCATGATTTTATAATCCTCTATAAGGTCACCCCTCAGCCTCCAACGTTCCAGTGAAAACAGCCCTAGCCTATACAGCCTCTCCCTACAGCTCAAATCCTCCAAATCTGGCAACATCCTTATAAATCTTTTCTGAACCCTTTCAAGTTTCACAACATCCTTTTGCACACAATATTCCAAAAGTGGCCTAACCAATGCCCTGTACAGCTGCAACATGACCTCCCAACTTCTGTACTCAATGCTCTGTCCAATAATTTGTTTGTCATAAAAATCCATTTGGTTCACTAATGTCCTTCAACAGTTGAGAGAGTGATGTACTTCTCTGGGATTGGGTCTCTGTAACAATAACAATGCTGTTAGGACGAATAGGTTGAAATTTTAATATAAAACAAAGAATTGCGAATGCTGGAGATCAGAAAGAAACCAAAAGTTTTGGTTGCATTGTAATTTCACAAAAGAGGAGGAAAACTACAACAGACTCCCATTCCTAGACGTGACCATTGAACATACAGTTAACGGAGAGCTTCAAACCAGCGTCTACAGAAAAGCTACAAACACAGACCAAATACTTAACTTCAGAAGCAATCATCCCAACACCCATAAACAGAGCTGCATCAAGACATTATTTCAACGAGCTACCTCACATTGCAGCTCCCAAGGACTACAAACAGCAGAAGAAAAATATCTATACAATGTTTTCAAGAAAAACAGGTACCCAATAAACACAGTCCACTGATTCCTCAGAAATAAACCCTTCACAACACAACCAAAAACCATAGCCACATTACCTTAAATCAAAGTCTTATCAGAAATGACTTCCAGACTATTCAGTCCCTTTGGCATCATGATAGCCCACAAACCTACCAATACACTAAAACAGCAACTAATGAACCTAAAGGATCCATTAGAGTCTACCAGCAAAACTAACGCCATTTACACGATACCATGCAAGAACTGTAAAAAACACTACATTGGACAAACCAGCAGGAAACTTGCCCTCAGGATACATGAACACCAACTGCTACCAAAAGAAATGACCCACTATCACTAGTTTCTATAAAGACAGACAAAGAAGGACACCACTTTGACTGGGACAACACACACATCCTAGGACAGGCGAAACAAAGACCCGCACAAGAATTTTTAGAGGCATGGCATTCTAACCAGAACTCCATCGATAAACACATCGATTTAGATCTTATCTACCTTCCCCTTGAAACAAAGAACCAGAAATGACATCACCCACCTTAAGAAACCAAGACCTATAAATAGAGAGTCAGGACGTACCACCAGTGCTTCACCGGAGACTCTCACTGAGGATGTTACCTAGTATGGTGACAAAACATCTGAAAACAAACCTTCAAGCTCAGCAAACTAACTTACATACTTTGCTACTTCTCTTCAGTTCCAAATAAAAGTAATCTCAGACCCGAAGCACGTTTTTCTCTCCACAGATGTTGCCAGATCTGCTGAGTTTCTCCAGCAATTTTTGTTCTTAGGTCAGATCTCCAACATTTGCAGTGCTTTTGTAGTGATTGTAATGAGGTCAGCCAGTTTGACAACAATAGAAAATGAGTTCCTAACTGGGGCTGTCAATCTGGACCAATCAGGGAGCTCTGGCTGATACATAAAAAGGGTGAGTTGCCTGCCCCTCTTCTGCGGTTACGTTAGGGCCCGGGTGTCCTTGGAGAAAAAGCACGCGGTGTCCACCAACACCCTGGAGTTGTTCAGGGAGAGGTGTGCGCCGCAGGGAGTGGAGTGCATTATTTCTCCCTCCAACTCTATTTTGATTTAGTCCCTACCCTCCCCTTCACTGTTTTGATCACACAGCACTGCCCTTTGATGTGAAGGGCAGTGCTTATCACTGGCCACTCGGGTGTTTTCCTATCTTCCTGGTGGTGGAAATTGAATAAAGATTTGTACACCTTGTGTCTCTCACTGTGTCTCACACCTACAAAAAAAAACAGAAGTTTTTTTTCACTGTGTCTCACACGTATACACACACACCATGGGTTCTGGGGAAAAAAAATAAGCAAAAAAAAAAGAAAAAAAGGTGAGTGTTGGCGATACTGACAGTCTGGTGCCTGACTCTGTATGAGGCAGTATTATAGTCAAGGACTGTTCAACATGTGAAGAAAGGGTGATTTGGTGATGGAATATTGGCCTCTGTGGAGCTATTTCAGCTTCACTTTTAATTACCCCGCGACCTCTTCATTCTGCACCTCTTTTAGAATTGCAATAATTACTACTTGCTTTGCTTCTTGCTACCAAAATGTATGACTTCATAGTTCTTCACATTAAATTTAACTTGCCAGCCATTCCACTAACCTGTTCTGTCCTCCTGAAGTCTATGAATATTTTCATCGGAATTTACAATACATGTTTTGAATCAACTCCAAATTTTGAAATTGCGCCCTATATACCGAGGTCGAGCTGTTTAATTGATCGCAGTCGTCCTGGGAAACTCGGCTATACATTTTCCTCCAATATAGTATGCTTTCTCCATTTTGTGTGTGTCCTAGGTAATTAATAACTATGGTCTTATTCTGGCCTGTATCGCAAATATATATTGTTTTCAACAATAAATAGTAAAATCAAATAAAAGTTTTTAAATTTTTAACTTATCTACCAGTAGAGGGCAGAAGAGTATTTTTACTTACAATTGTTACATCAACATTTTACTTTGTAATCTGGACTAAACATGAACAAATTAATTCAATAATAAACTCCACAAATATCCATAAAGACAATCCTAATCTAGCATCATGAAACTTCACCATTTTTCCAAGCTGTGTCTTATCACTGGGAAACTGGATGCCGATACCTCATCCATTGTTCCCTATTTCAGTGATCTTTGACAAGTACATGTAGAACATACACTTTGCTTTGAAAATGCCATATCCATATCCTTTTTTTGGGCGGGGGATGGGGAGAGAAAAACCAAAAGCATCCTAACAAAATCTTATCCGTTGCAGAATATCCCAGAATTACCATTAACTCCAACATTTAAAAAATGCAATTTCAGGCTGGTATTTTTTTATATAAGCTCATAATTTGGGGTGGGAAGGGGCTTTTCCACAATGGTTTAAAACAGATGACTCAAATATTCAAAGGTCAGCAGAGTAATGCAGATCAGAAAAATGCCAACTTTGAACCTGATTTATCCTGTGTTAGCTGATATTAACTTTGAAAGCTGCAAAGGTATATAATTGGCCTCAGCGCTCTTCGGTTAGAAAGAACAAAATAAATTCAGCCAGGTTCCTACTTCTGCTATGCATGAGATTCTAACAAAAATAGGATAAAGCTAGGATTACGCTCAATTATGATTCCTGCTACAAACATGTAGCCAATTGAAAGCTGCCATCAATGCCAGCACAATAATAAACAACACTTGATCAAGGTTCTGGAAATGGTCTGCAACTATTATCCATGAAGAAATAAATACTTTCAGGAGTAGAAAATGGAAAGGTATATAACTTTAAAAAATTCTTTGGGGTATAAATTATTCAAAAAGTGCTGACAAACAGGGATTTAAAACTTTAAAAAAAATCCTACGAAACAAACGCAGCCAAAAAGCAAAGCAGTGAAACATCTTGTTGATCATGATGTAAAACAAACAGCATTTAAAAGATGAAATTGTAGATTGGCAAGCAGGGAAGCAGAAAATGGAGGCCAGTGACTCAAATAAAATTCACAATGAGCGTCACCCACAATTAATTGGCTTCATCAAAAAAGTCCTTAAGTAACAGACTGCCCAAATAAAGAAATCCCCTTGTGGAGGATAAAAAGGATTTAAGGGAAAATAATAAGTTTGAGGAAGCCACTGGCAACCAAGGCAAATGGGTGAAGGATCATTATTTAATGCATGGAACCTCAGATCCATCCATTAATGGCTAACATGCCCGTAAACAAATTCAGCACTTAAACATAGGATTCCAGGGACATAAACAGCACATAGTTTGACATGAAATTGATTGGAAAAGCCACAAGATATCTTGTTTATCATAATGAATTCATTACTGTAAAGGCAGTGATCTTTAAATACTTGACTGAAGTACATGAGTGCAGAAGGTCTTGGAATGTATGCATCAAAGACTGACAGATAAGGCTGTCAAAGTTGGCATAAAATCTTCATCTAACCACACTGTACCTGATTTCAGAGTATATACAGTATAACTGGCACTTTCCTCCCTAAGCATAATTCAATTACGACGTTTAATTGCAAACTAAAGAGACTAAAATATATTTACAACTCAGGAGTTACAAACAAAACTCTGAATTTCATGTCAACATGTGTCAAATGTTGGCACATATCAACAAATGTTAACGCATGCCAAAATGTGTCCAGTGTTAACAAATATCTTGCGGTCAGTTTGTATTAATGAGTGTCAACATATGTTAAAATGTGTCAATGCATGTCGAAAAGCATCAACATATGCCAACAGGAATTAGCATGTCATAAAATTTCACCAAATCTCAACGTTTGTCAAAAAGTGTCAAGTATTAACATTTGTCAATGCATTAAATGGATGTCAACAACTGTCAATGTATGCCAACAAGTTCAGTGTCAATGAGTGTCAATGTATGTTACTATGTACCAGTAAGTGTCAACACATGGCAATACATGTCTTAAAAATGTTGAGTGTCGTAATATGTTAGTGTCAACAGGCTGACCCACTGGCTCCCATTGTTTGATACTGACTGATACTGGTTAGCACTTGTTGACATTTTTAGATATTTCCAGAGTCATTGACAAATATTGACAAATATTGACATGCATAGAAACATGTTGATGCTTGATGACATTTGGCCTGTGTTGACACTTGTTGGCATGTGTTAAGACTCCTAGACACACACTGACATTCAATGCCATTCTGACATTGATGTTCAATCACATGCTATGAAACGTAGCTTGCACTGACACTCATTGACACTTCTTGTCTTTTTGATAACTATTGACATTTGTTGATAACTGATACCCATTGACATGTGTAAGCACTTGTAGCATTGGATTGGTTCTGGCTAACACTGGTTAGCACATGTTGGCACTTCTAGACACCTCCATATGATATCTTATGTCACATGCCAGGTACTGACATGCGTTATCAATTCTTGATACCTGACACTTTGACAGACATTGATACAGATTGACATTTGACACCTTTTGGCATGCGTTGACACTCAATTACAGTCTGAAAGTCTTTAAAATGCAACTATAGAACACTTGGCATGTGTTGATACTTGTTGGCCTGCATTGACACTTGTTAGCCTCTATTGGCATATTGGCCTGCATTGACATATGCTGACACTTCTTAACACATACTGACATGCAATAATGAATTCATAACTAACTTATTAACTTCCATTGATATTCATTGTTGCTTCTCGGCTCTGGTCGCCACTGGCTGAGACTATTTTGCTCTGGATAACACTGACTGACACTTCCTGACACCTCTAAATAGTTCTGACACTCCCTGGCACTTGTTGATACTTCTTGATGCCCCGTACACTCGCTGACTCATTGCTATGCATTGACTTTCGGTGACATCCATTGACATTTCCTGACATTGTTTGGTATGAGTTGACATTGTATGGTTTGAATAAGCAATACCAGATACTAGGTTTATAGTGCATATAAAAAATTTAGCAACTTTATTAATAATTGTGCCTTTAGAAGAACAAAGTTAAACAAAGTAATCTAATTAATGTCTATGATTTAAACCTAATCTTCTTTCTGGCCTCACTTTCGCACAAGCAGATGCAGGTAAGTAATAAATCAAAAGGGAAAAATAAATGATATGTAATTGGCCAGTTCTTTTTAACAGACTCCATCATCTATAACATAATCAGCACATAGGATTATATCTTGTTTCCTGATGACACCAGTACATGCAAATGTCTTCCCAAACACTCTGACAAATATTCATTTAATTCCGATATTTGAGATTCTCTTCTCTAGACTTCATTAAGTCCATAATGAGGTGACAACCAGGGAGCAATCAAACCTCCTCATATAGCTTTCACGGACACAATCCTTCTAACTTCAAACATGGTTCAAAAGCTAGTTCAAACTCTGACCTATCTTTGTTTTTTTCTGGCGGTCTGTCTATGAGGTCTCAGTTAACATGAAACATCTATTGTCTGTTTGAGCATAAGGCCTCTCTGGAGTTGACACGTCTAGAAAGCACGTTTTTAAACAAGAAACAACTGCAAATAACTTCCAGGCTTGGCTCCTGAACAAATAACAGGTTTTTTTTAGAAAAGCTACTGCTCACACTCCAAATGTCACCTTCTGCTCTCAGTTCACAGCTCCAACCAAAATTGTTAAAAAAATATATAAAATTAAAAAATTGCATGAGTTCTGATATTGTGTTAATACATCTATCAACAAATGATTAGAAATGCCAACATTTCAGTGAGAGCCAAGAGATATCAGGTAGTGTCTGGAAGTGCCAACTAATGTCAAGTATCTAAGTATGTCAACAAGTGTTTAGACATGTCAATGGATATCATTGCATGTCAACAAATATCTAGAAAAGTCAATAGTTGTCTAGAAAGGCCATCAACTGTCAAAAAGAGAAACAAGCCTGATGATGTCCCAAAGTGCCAACAAGACTTCAGCCATACTAATAGGTCCTAGCCATGCCAACAAGACACCAGTCATGCCAATGTCTGTCAACAAGTACATATAAGTGTCAACAAGCTTCACTGTGTGTTACAAAATGTCCAGCGGTATGAACAAGTGTATAGAAGTGTCAAAAAATACTAAGAAGTGTCACATGTTAATGTGAAATGTCACGTGTTAACACATGTTAATGTGAAATGTCACGTGTTAACACATGTTAATGTGAAATGTCACGTGTTAACACATGTTAATGTGAAATGTCACGTGTTAACACATGTTAATGTGAAATGTCACGTGTTAACACATGTTAATGAAGTGATAGTGAGAATCAGCAAGTGCAATAAGTGGGTACAAGTGATAACCATTATGTGAAAGTGTTGCCAGGTGTTAGGAAGTATCAACAAATGCCAACAGATGCCAGCAAGTGATTACAAGTGCCAAACAGTGTCTAACACATATCAATAATTGTCTAGAAGTGTCAAGACCATCAACACATCAAGGAGAGTCACCAAATGTCATAATGTGTTTTTCTCAATACAGTGTGGTCTGCTATATTGATCTTTACATACCTTTCGTATGTACATGGGTACTAGTAGATCCTCAGTAAGTCGGCATGGAGCATGAACAGGGAAGGGCGGTAAGTAGAAACAGGCGTAAAGTTGGCATAGGATTGAAAAAGCTATGTGGGATGAATACAGGATATTAGATTGCATGGGTTAGCATGAGTACTGTTCAGGGACGGTGTGAGTTTGAGGACTACAAGAATACTGTACATTTCTGCTCTTTTGGAGAGATAAACTACCACTTTGGATTTGGTACTGTAACCCTTCCAGTGTAAGTAAAGCAGATAGATCTGTAAGATAGATATTTGCTAATCAACCAGTTCAGAGATGTTATGACACATTGCTGAAGCAGGTAGGACTTGAACAGAGGCCGTCTGGCTCGCAGGGAGGGACATGACATTTGGACAATAGCGCATAAGGCATAATTTAGAATTATTAAAAGATGTACTTGTGCTTAAAATGTGAATGAACTAATTCAGACTGCTAAGGTTGTCAAAGAACAGTTTTTTTAAAAAGTGTGCAATATATTTCAGAATGTAGATTTACATAAAATCATTATTAGTTATGTTGTATGACTGATTTCCCAAACTACCATTTTGACAACGGGGTGCCCATCAAGTAAATATTTCTTGGAGGGCTTAAGAAGCTTATTGAATTTCTTGAATATGCATTGAATAAAATTTGGAAATGGTAACACAAGGGATTTAACATTTAAGTGAAATGTTTGTCTTCATATGAGATTAGTGATTCTTATTTGTTATCACTGTGAGTATTTTTCCCCAATTGCAGCAACATCAATTATAAGGCCTTCTGAGATTTTCCCATGCCAAAACGTCAGTGCAGTTTCAGAGAGTTTTAATTATTGAATTGTTTGAAAACCCAAATCAATTTTTCACTATCTGCCATCCTAGTATTCAAACCCATGTTCCCATGAACATCAGCCTGAGTTCTTTACCAATATTCCACCACATGAATAGGAAGGGTTTGGAGGGATATGGGCCGGGTGCTGGCAGATTGGACTAGATTGGGTTGGGATATCTGGTCGGCGTGGACGGGTTGGACCGAAGGGTCTGTTTCCGTGCTGTACACCTCATGACTGTATGACTCTATAAATAACAGATTAGTTAGGATATAAAGGGAAGGACAAATGATGGCAGGAAGGAAGCTCAAGCTGGCCCAGCTAGAAAGGTCAATGGAGATGATTTATGACATGGGGTGACAGAGGGGTATGAGGGGCTATAGGCGTTGGACAGATGAGAATATTATAGCATAGAGATGGTGAGGTGTCATGGGTTTTGGGAATCAGATAACATGGCATGGTGGGATGGGTAAAGGGGCATTGGGTGGCAATAACTGGGGCAAGGTGAATGTTTGGGGTGAGGGAATGTTTTATACTTTAATTTTAAATGTTGACCACGGTACTGGAGCCACAGGGCAGGCTTTATGCCCAGCCCACCTCAGCAACTGGCAGTCTCTTAGGATCCACCCATTACACCCAGCCAACTCGCGATCCCGATTCCTGACCAAAAATCAGGATTGCGGGCAGCCATTTTTAAACGTTGGATCTGTGCAGCTGGGATTTCACCTGTCCTGAGCATCTGACTCAGAAACAAATAGTGAGAACTATGTCTTGGATTCATAAGCCCAGTGAGAGAAAGAGGAATTCTTGGTGGAAAAAAAGGATCGTTAGCCTTGAAAGATGCTGTCTGCATGTTGTCCTTCAGCTTTGTGACATCTAATCCTATCATTTGGTCCTTAGTACAGTTATAATTGTTACTGTCTGACTTGATTCTTGATTTTCCCTTCACTCGTGAAGACAAGTTGTGCCCACGTTCTGATTACTGGCCAAAGTGGCTATTTTTTGTGCTTTATGCATCAGAGACTGAGGGGTGACCTTGTGGAAGCTTATACAATCATAAGGGACATAGATAGGGGAAATAACAAGGTCTTTTCCCTGGGGTGGGAAGTCCAGATTTAGAAGGCATAAGTTTAAGATGAGAGGGGACAGATTTAAAAGGGACCTAAGGGGCAACTTTTGCACACAGAGGGTGGTGCGTGTATGGAATGAGCTGCCAGAGGAAATGGTGGATGCTAAGGTGCAATTACAACATTTAAAAGGCATCAGTATTAGTACATGAATAGGAAGGGTTGAGAGGGATATGGACCAAGTACTGGCAAATGGGACTAGATTTATTTAGGAAATCTGGTCGGCATGGATGAGTTGGACTGAAGGGTCTGTTTCCGTGCTGTACATCGCTATGACTCTAAATAGAATGTTAACATACTACTTAACCATAGACAATGTCAAGCTAAGTCTGATCTTATTCTTAGGCCACATTTACAGAGATACTTAATCTAGAATAAGTCTTTGCTAACAGTTAGAAACAGGATGCATGATCGGAATTGCACTATGACGAGAGCATAACATAGAGTTGGAAATACTATTTAGGTTTACCAACACATATTACTTTAAATTGTTGATTTCCCATCAATCATATGAACATATGCATCAAAGAAATCAATATATTGCCTCAGCCTCCACAGGCTCAAGAATGCCATTTTAGAGATTTCTGTTCTTTCTAGAACTTTCTGGTCTGAATGGCTTAATATGACATCAGGCAGGCTTTGGACTAATTCTGGGACAGGTGGGACCTGCACAAGGAGAATGGGATATATCTTACCTGAACCGAGACTAATATCACCAAAGGAAGATTTATAGTGGCGTTGTGAAGCAGTTAAACTAAAACAGAAATTGCTAGAGAAACTCAGCAGGTCTGGCAGCATCTGTGGAGAGAAAGCAGAGCTACTGTTTTGAATCCATCAACCCTTCTGAGTAAACAGTTTGTCAGTGGGTGGGACCCGGAGAGAAGATTCTGAAGGAGAAAAGAAAACTGAGAGAAAAACAGAGTGAATGTTTTGAGTCCATTAAAACTCTACTTCAGAATGTTGTTAAGGCTCATAGCCTTTGCTCTAATGCCTCCAGATGTTTCATAATATTTCATGGGGTGAATCGATTTGGCAGAAGACTGGCATCTGTGATGTTGAGGATCTCTGAAGGTGGCCGAGATGCATCATCCACTCAGCACTTCTGCCCGAAGACTGTTGCTGTTACTTCAGTCATCTTTTGAGCTGCTATACTGGACTCTCCGCACATTGAGAATGGAGGTATTTGTGGATCCTCCGCCTCCAGTGATTTGTTTAATCATCCACAACAACAACTGAGCATAGCAGGACTGCAGATCTGATCCATTGGTTGTTGATTTGCTCATCACTATCTGTCACTTACTGTTTATGTTGTTTGGTACACATGCAGTCCTGCCTCACAAGGTTGACACCTCATTTTGGATGTGCCAGGTGGTGCTCCTGTTCTTCCCTCCTACAATTTTCTTTATAACAGTGTTGATCCCCTCGCTTGATGGCAATGGTAGAGTGGGTGATAGGTGTGTATTGGGTTTTAGATTGTGTTATATTACAATGCTGGTGAGTGTACACAGTACCTCGAGGTCAATATCATTTAACACAGGGAGAGTGCCACACAACAAGGTACTGAGTGTGTTCAATGTGAAGATGGGGCTTCATCTCCACAAAGACTGAGGTGACTGCCATAGTCATACCTATCTGTGATAGGCAGATTGGTGAGGGTGAGATCGAGTATGAATGTCTCCATGTTGATTCCCTCATCAACTGTAGCAGACCCAATCGAGGAACTCTGACCTTTAAGATTCAAAACGTTCAGTGCCGAGCCACTCTTGGTGATGGACATTGATGTCATCACCCAGAGTCCATGTTGAAGATTCCCAGAGCAATTCCCTCCTCACTGTGTACACTGCACTATCACCTCTGCAAGATCTGTCTGGCCAGGACACTGGCAGGGATGGTGATGGGGTTGAATAGGCCATTGTGTGTAACAAATGATATGTCAAGCTGTTGTTTGACTCTTTTGTGAGTCAGCTCACCCAAGTTTGGCACCAAACTCCAGACCTTGGGAAAGAGGACTTTGCAGGCTAAGTTTGCTGTTGTTGTTCAATTTGTCTTATTTGATGCCAGGTGCTCCATCCAGTTTATTCCTTTTTGAGGCTTTTTTAATGGTTGATACAATTGAATGCAGGAGGTTAAAATTGTTGTTAATCTGGAGACACATGTAGGCTAGACCAGGTAAGGACAGCAATTTACTTTTCCTGAAGGACATCAGTGAAACAGGTAGGTTTTTGATGACGATCAACTATGGTTTCACGGTCATCATTAAACTTCTAATTCCAGATTTCTATTAAATTCAAATTCACCCATCTCTATGGTAGGATACGAAACAGGGTCGTTTGAGGCTCTGCATTGTTAATTCAGCATACAGTACCACTATGCCACTGCCTCCCCTTTGACATTATAATAATTTCTAACTGATGACACTTTGACTAACTTAGTGAACACATGGTTAATGACCTGGAGATAATCAATTCTTTAATTCCTGAGTAGTAAACCAAAGCAAACTTCTTAAGTACTTTGCTTAGTATTTCTCCACTGATCCAATATTTTACAATGCTGACTAAAAATCATGTCTACAAAGTAGCTCCTACAATATGTCTGTTCTTTATCAACTACAGAGTTTTTCCCATGAGTGAAATCTAACTTCAATTTGAAACTGTATCTTAGTCTTCCCTTACAGATGGTGCATGGCCCAGAGCTAATAATTACCCCATTTGAAATAATCTGCTTACTAGACTTTATGTAGACTTGTTCTACATTTTCAATCAGCAAGTGTGGCAGAATTCCAAACACAGATCAAAGATTTTACAGGGCTTAATTAACTTACACACTTATTTCTAGCTTTCAGGATATGAAGCAGTATGATAAGTAGGATTGAGTCATATTTGAACAGTTCAACAATCATGAAATCTTTAGAAATGGTTCGTAGGGATTTTGAATCTTCAAGTGAAGTGAAGCTAAGTGGTCAAATCTATTGTAAAAGGCCATCTGTTACGAGTACAGATAAAAAAGAAAACTTCTATCCACTAAGGCTCAGGTGATGTCTAGCTGTTCCTTGCCTCTTTGTCTCTCAGTCTCTCTATATACTGCTTTCAGAGATGCACACCAAGTTAAACATCAGCTGTGACTGGAGGACCATCAACCTAGTGAAGGATATTCTTTCGTCTTCCCAAAACTTGCTTGTTTTCCAATACACCACATTGTCCTCAATCGAGTGTTGCATTTTGGCAGATTCCAGTGGTCCAGGATTAGATGTTGAAGGACACATTAAAGTTTAGGTCAGTTGCTGTAAAAGTATATTGGGGAGTGATTGCTGTCTAAGGCCATCTAACCATTGTACACCAAGGATCTGGCAACTGGGTAGAACCTCATAGGCTTCATGCCTGACATGGAATATAACTTGTGAATATGTAGAGTACTGGAATTGCATTGAGGCATCTAGGAGTGGAGGATGCAGTGTGCAGGACAGTTCATTTCTACTGCACATTTTGTGATCTTCAAATTAAAACATTATTTAAAATTCATTCATGGGATTTGGGGATCAATGACCAGCTCAGTATTTATGAGCATGCTAACTGCTCTTGAGCAAGTGGTTCCATAAATTGCTGCAGTACACCATATGCTGTTAGTATGAGAGTTCCAGGATTTTGATCCTACAACAGTGAAAGAAAAACAATAGTATTCCTGGGTTATAGGTGGCTTGGTGGGTGATATAATTGCACAGAGGCTAGTATCCCATCGCCAAGTCATCCTTTGTTTACATTTGCACAATCCATGGGCTTTGATGAGCCAGCTCAAAGTCAGTCCATAGACTGAGGAACCCTTCTGAATGTCCTGTTTATTTTCTTTTTTTTGTGTAAGTGCAGGGACTCAGTAAGACGCATGTGCAAAAGATTTCATTCAATATTTCCACTACGAGGGAAACACCCATGTGGCCAGGGAACTAGTAATAAGCAAAGCCCCATAAGGGCAACGTGGGTGTGAAATATCCTGTTTACCTCTGTCAGCCAGGGCTCCCTGATTAATCATCCCAATTACGGATCTCATAGTCAACGAGATCTGCCTGGTCCTGGTTCCAATCACTACAGTGGGGGGTTTTCCAGTAGTGGTGCTCACATGCATCTGGTGTACTTCTTTTCCAGAGCATTGATTCCCAATCTCTTCCCCATTGTAACCCTGTTTGAGGCTTGAAATTTGCTGTTCTTAAACCAACAGTAACTTGTAAAACAGAAGGGATCGTAGGGAAGTGGGTTGTGAGAAGCATGATTATATACTAGCAATGGTTTCATAACTACTGCTGGCCACACCCTTGATTATTGGTGCTTGAACAATGATGAGCACCATCTCAAGGATGAGGACCTGCTGCCTACCATTGTGCATCACATTGTCCTATAAGAGATAGAGAAATGTGTCAGAGTGTGTTGCAATGTGTTTGGGTGGTATGCTTGTCATGATTGTTTATTTGGTAATGCGAGCAAGCTGAGAGATATGAGTGTGAGGATAGGGTGGACCAATGAATGTAAGGTTTGAGTTGTAATTGCCAGAGATCGTTTATAGGTACGAGAAGTGGATTTAAGGTTAGTGGTTCAGTTGTAAGGATATAGCCTTTGATGGTGCAATCATTGACCTTTACAGGCTTTTATTCCAATGTTCCCTGGTCCAGAGGGTTTGATCTGGATATCCACAACCCAAGGCAGTTCTAACAACAGAGTATACCCAGTGTTCTTTATTAAAGCAAAGCACGTTACAAAAAGATTCTGCAAAAATCTTACAGATAAAATGCTTGCAATCACAAGTGAACACTCTGATGTGGATCATTTGAAGATCAGACCAGAACAAATAATCAGCCCACTCCATCTCAACTTTTCATCACTGATCAAACAACTTTCCCTGAGCTAGCTAAATTTTTAATGTGAGTTAAGCTGCTTCTACTCTTTCCATACAACGACTTGTACGTTCAAAAACTTTAATCTATATGGTGTCCAGAAAACGATCGATTTGACCACTGGTAAACATCACAAACATGTTATGTTTTCCATGTAGGTTTGATTAATTAACTCATTAACAGTTGTTTGTGTCTCCTTGGAAAAGTGCTTATCTCCTGCCCTGAGTGAACTTTGACATAAAACTTTAACATGAAATCGCTGTTCACCACTTATGTCATTCAATGAACTGTATAATATTTACGCAGCACAATACCACAACAAACACAAATTCAGCTGATAAATAGTCCACATTATCATACTTGAGTCATTGTGTCAGTTTTAAACAAAACTTTAGTTTTTCCAGAGTTACTGTGACAGTTCAGTCCATTACTGTTCAGTTACAACGACTTAATGAAAACTAACAGGCGCATTCCTTCAGCCTAACACAAACCCTTAAAAAACTCATGACCTTTCTATCATTAAGTCATCACCAAGTTTCAAATGAGCTCTCCTTTTCTTTTCATCTTAATTTAGCTACTTCTCTGCTAACCCAGCAATATTTAGGTTAATATCTACACCTGATGTGTGAGTTTGTTAAATCTTCCCATGCTGCATCCATTTCCTCGGGGCTCCATTGAGTAGCCTATATTCCATACTCAGTTTCTGTACACAGGGCAGACAAATTTGATGATTTGTGTGGTGCTGTGAGGGATGATGAACATGCAGCCTTAAAATTCATTTTGGTTGGATGACTTAATTTGGTGCACCTTTAATGAAGGAAGTTTCCAACAAATTGTGGTTAAAGAGCCAACCATCCAATTTGCGGATGAGGTACTTCCTAATTAATTCTGCTTTGTCCAAGTTTTTGAAAGCACCGTGTTGGTATTGAAAGAGTTTTGATGACTTATTTGACACTGAAGGAAGCAGTCTTGCATCTCAACAGAGAAGTTTGGAGAAAGTGAGGACTGCTGATGCTGGAGATCAGAGTCAAGAGTGTGGTGCTGGAAAAGCACAACAGATCAGGTAGCATCTGAGGAGTAGGAAAATCGATGTTTCAGGCAAGAGCCCAATGAAGAGCTTATGCCCGAAGCATCAATTCTCCTGCTCCTTGGATGCCTTCTGACCTGCTGTGCTTTTCCAGCACCACACAAATCATCAAAATTGTCTGCCCTGTGTACAGAAACTGATTTATGAGGGTTACAGTTGCATTCCCTTTCGGTTTGCAAGAGTATGGAATAGAAGGCTACTCAGAGGGGAATCTATGCACAAAGAAAAGAGGAAGGATCTCCACAGGTCAAACTTATCAGTCTTCCAGGGAGTCGTTCTTCTACATTCAATGTGAGCAAGAACAATGTAAGAGGAAATAGCCTCGTGGCTATCACTAGGCTATTAATCCAGAAACCCAAATAACATTCTGGGTACCTGGGTTCAATCTGGCCATGGTGAAACCTAAATTCAGAGTCTAAAGATGAGCAGAAAACCATTGTTAATTGTCAAGAAAAACCCATCTGGTTCACTAAGGCCTTTTAGGGAAGGTAACTACCGTCCTTATCTGGCCGAGCCTGCATGTGGCTCCAGACCCACATGTAGTCTAGTCAATGATGCCCACAGCCTGCGAATGAATAAACAAGGTGTCTCCAACTCATAGATGACACTGCCTTCAGACCGACAGCTTCTGGCTGGGAAATGGCAGGATGGTGCTGCAACAGGCCATGAAGATCATTGCTGCCATTCACATCTGCAGAATGCAATCCTTAGAGCAAGAGATGGTACAGCTAACATATCCCAGTTCAACTTCCCTCCCCCAAACCCACAACCTATGTCTGGGAGATAGTGGAAACCCTGTTTTCCAGAAAACAGTTCTTCAATGTTTTTCTCTCTACCCAGAGAGAAAAGGGTAGAGCATGTATATCACTTTGCCAGCACAACGGGATTTTCATTGGTGAAGGAAATGATAAACTGCATACTCAGATCTCTACATGTCCCACATGTCAACAGGCAGGTGCATTGATAACACAAAGACTACCACCCTGCCAATACACAAGTAACATGCAACTATATTCAGAACATCGTTTTGATGAACGTTTGCTATCCTGGCAGTAGTCAGAATCAATGTTTCCTCTAATTTATTTTTGAAGTGAATGGGTCATTTATTTCAGCACATGACCCTTTTAAGTGCTTTTGCGCTGGTCCATAATAAGACTTGTACATGACCCACCTATAACTTCAAGGAAATCCACCTCAAGATCAGTCTGCTGTTACTGCCACCTCTGGGCCACCATGATATTTATAGTCAAGGTGATGCACAACTTGAAAGTGTAGAAATTCTCAAGTTGTTCTTGTTTTAATAGAGACTGAATGGGTGGGAATGTCATTGAAGTAATCCTGGTGAGTTGGTGTAATTGAAATTGATAAATCTACATACTTCAGGCGCTGGACTGATGATAATAAGATTTGAATATTGAATCCAAGAACCAAATAGTTCTGTCTTGTATGGCATCAACTCTCAAGCATCATTGCAGAGAGATCTAAAAAGCTGAGTGGTGTGGTGCATATACCATCACTTCCTCATTCAGCCTTGCAATTGGTCAAGAGGTGTTGTAAGGTTAAGAGGTTATAGTGTGCAAGGCTTCTGGATTGCCACTGTAGCCATAGTTTTGACATGGCTGGTACAGTTAAGCATCCGATCAGTTGTTGCCCCCAAATTGTTGACAGTGGATGACTCATTTATGGTGATTCAGTTATCTTTTGCCTGAGATAGTCATTAGATTTGTAAGAAGCACGCTTAAGTATGTTTTATCACATAATAACTGCATTAATGTAATCATAATAACTGCATTTGTTCTCTAAAAAGCATTTAGTCTCTGGGTACGCAATAAAAAAATTAACCGGCTGTGTGGCACAGTTTCTAATCCATGAATCAGATCAAAAGTAAAAATTAATTTGTAGCAAAACATCAAAGATTTAAATAGTTTGCAATATTTGCTTGATAATCATCCAGACTCACAAAGCAATAGAAATACAATGTTTTACTAACTCTAATAGCAATGATGAAAAATTGACAATATCTAGCTTCACTGCTAGTGCAACACAAGCCCCTTCCCATGCTCATCTAACTCAATTAGCATTTTCTTCTATTCTTTTCTCTCTCATGAATGAATCACCAACCCATAACATGAAGTTAATGTACTCCACTAATCCCAAAAGTTTGTTTCCACCCAGAACACATAATACTGAATCAGTCAAAGGTTGCTGAAAAAACTTCTCATGAATTCATTCACTCATTCCCTCCTTTACAAACTCTGGGACACAACTGAAATTAAACACTTAAAGTCAGTTTTTAAAGCATTTAAATGCTTATCTATCAGAAGGTTCAGTGACAGCTGGCTGTACTTGAGTGCTGTACCAAGGCTACTCTCAAGGCCCAAATGTTAGAACATAGAACAGTACAGCACAGTACTCACGATGTTGTGCTGAGCATTTATCTTAATCTAAGATCAACCCAACCTACACACCCCTCAATTTACTGCCGTCCATGTGCTTGTCCAGCAGTTGCTTAAATGTCCCTAATGTCTATGACTCTAGTAACACCTCTGGCAATACATTTCACCCACCCACCATTCTCTGCATAAAGAACCTACCTCTGACATCTCCTCAACACCTTCATCTTACCACCTTAAAATTATGGCCCCTCATGACAGCTATTTCTGCCCTGAGAAAAAGTCTCAGGCTATCTACTCTATGCCTCTCATTAACTTGTACACTTCTATCAAATCACCTCTCTTTCTTCTTCTCTCCAGTGTGAAAAGCCCTAGCTCATTCAATTTCTCTTCATAAGACAAGCTCTCCAATCCAGGCAGCATCCTGGTTAATATCTTCTGCACCCTCTCTAAATCATCTAAATCCTTCCTATAATGGGGTGACCAGAACTGGACACAATATTCCAAGTGTGGTCTAACCACGGTTTTATAGAGCTGCAGCAAAACCTTGCGGCTCTTAAATTCAATCCCCCGCTAATGAAAGCGAAAACACCATATGCCTTCTGAACAACCCTATCAACTTGGGTGGCAACCTTAAGGGATCTATGTACGTGGACCCCATGATCCTGCTGTTCCTCCACACTGCCAAGAATCCTGTCTTTAACCCTGTATTCAGTATTCAAATTCGACCTTCCAAAATGAATTACTTCACATTTATCCAGGTTGAACTCTATCTGCCACTTCGCAGCCCAGCTCTGCAGTTAGGAAAGATAGTATGCTTTTGTTGCATCCAGACCTACAACATTCTGCCAGAGATTGAGTGACCAAATAAATAATCAAAATAGTGACTTTTCACACACCATCCTTATAAAATGCTGACTGACAATATGGTGATTCAAAAATAATTTGTATTTAGAGTCATAGAGATGGACAGCATGGAAACAGACCTTTCGGTCCAACCTGTCCATGCCGACCAGATATCCCAATTCAATCTAGTCCCACCTGCCAGCACCCAGCCCATATCCCTCCAAACCCTTCCTATTCATATACCCATCCAAATGCCTCTTAAATGTTGCAATTGTACCAGCCTCCACCACTTCCTCTGGCAGCTCATTCCATACACGTACCACTCTCTGTGTGAAAAAGTTGCCCCTTAAGTCTCTTTTATATCTTTCTCCTCTCACCCTAAACCTATACCCTCTAGTTCTGGACTCCCCGACCCCAGGGAAAAGACTTTGTCTATTTATCCTATCCATGCCCCTCATAATTTTGTAAACCTCTATAAGGTCACCCCTCAGCCTCCGACGCTCCAGGGAAAACAGCCCCAGCCTGTTCAGCCTCTCCCCATAGCTCAAATTCTCCAATCCTGGAAACATCCTTGTAAATCTTTTCTGAGCCCTTTCAAGTTTCACAACATCTTTCCAATAGGAAGGAGACCAGAATTGCACGCAATATTCCAACAATGGCCTAACCAATGTCTTGTACAGCCACAACATAACCTCCCAACTACTGTACTCAATACTCTGACCAATAAAGGAAAGCATACCAAATGTCTTCTTCACTATCCTATTGACCTGCGACTCCACTTTCAAGGAGCTATGAAGCTGCACTCCAAAGTCTCTTTGTTCAGCAACACTCCCTAGGACCTTACCATTAAATGCATAAGTCCTGCTAAGATTTGCTTTCCCAAAATGCAGCATCTCGCATTTATCTGAATTAAACTCCATCTGCCACTTCTCAGCCCATTGGCCCATCTGGTCCAGATCCTGTTGTAATCTGAGGTAACCCTACTCGCTGTCCACTACACCTCCAATTTTGGTGTCATCTGCAAACTTACTAACTGTACCTCTTAAGCTTGCATCCAAATCATTAATGTAAATGACAAAAAGTAGAGGGCCCAGCACCGATATTTACTTAATGCCTTTAAAGAATTAATTGCATCACCTCAAGTCACAGAAGCATGATCCAAAATGATGTGAATTTGTCACATAAGAAAATGTCCTGACAAGTACTCAAATCCAGAGGTAACAAAAGCATATCTGAGGGTTTCAGCAGCAGATGAGCTAAGGCAGGGACAGAAATGGGAAAACCAAAAGAGAAAATGCTGGAAAATCTCAGCAGGTTTGGCAACATCTGTAAGGAGAGAAAACAGCTGACGTTTCGAGTCTAACTGACCCTTTATCAAAGCAAAAATGGGAAATGTTATGAAAGAAAAGGTGGACAGCTACATGTGAATGTGATCCTTTTTCAATATGAAAAAAATGTGCAATATCCATAAATCTAATTTACATCAAAGCATATTGCAAAGGTTTTGTCTCAAATTGTCTTAATTTGTATCTTTCGTCAACGAGTTGCCATAATAAAGGTCTCCACCAAAGTAGCAATGTAGCAATCCTTTGGTTTGTCTCCCCACAGATTTATTTTTAGTACTGTCACATATGACTATCATATCCCATTTCAGTCTCTTAATTTGAATCCCTTGTAATTTCTGAACATTTCAAACCATCTTTTCATGTTTTTGAGACTACCTTATGATTGACTCTATGACTCTATTGATATTTGTCTCATAACTTTTCCCTTTAATTTTTATTGTAAGCAACAGTACAGAGGGTCAGTTGTCATTTCACTACACAGCTAATGTATGGTTGATAATAACAGAGGTGGGATTCAATTGCCTTTCTGCTTGAGATAGACTTGGGGTCTGCCTCCTGATCCTACTCATTGTGAAAGTCATGGCGTAACCCCCATTATTCAGTGACTCACAAACATCTGAGAATGTTCAGAGAGAAGGAGATCACAAAAGGACAAAGTGCTTATCAGTAAAATAAACATCATGTCATTTCTACACTATTAAATAGTCGTCATTTCTCTAACTTTCCTAGGTTTTCCTCATTTTTATACCCTCAATGTTAAAACAGTATAAAAATTTGTTATCCAAAATGCACATTACTACATCAGCTTTTTCTTTTCACTTTTGTCTTTTAAATGCAGCATTAGAATTCTGAACATTGGACACGGGAGATGAATGAGTGATAATTTCAAAACCCTGAACCAAGCTACTCATAATTTTAGTTGTCTGTTTTGCTAAAGGCTAGTCTCAATTTTCATTTGTGAGCAGTTAACTTTCTTGAGGCCATACAACTGGACTCAATCACAGGCTATAAAGTGGCACAGATCTAGTAGATAAACAGTCCAGAATAATGAGGCATTTCAATACAAAATCCTCTTAAAGCATTGCCAAACTCAGAATTAGCTCTAAATAATTCTTAAGAACTTCAGTCTTATATTGCATTGGTGCAATATGTTTCAGTTTGACGATAAGATACATATGCATATCCATTGTACATCAATTTAAAGTTAATGCATCAAATTGAGGAGTGACAGCAACAGTGAAATTGTTAGCGGCCTTCAGGATAAATTAATACTGGTAGGATTGATAATAGATTTGGGAATAACACAGCAGTCCATGTGCCTGTTATCGATTTGCAAAGTGCAGGGTTAATATTCCCTTTAGCTCTCCCACATTTACATTTGACCTCTATTAGCATGGCTAGTAGTGCCTGTATCAAATTGTACAATTCATGTCAGATGGTGTCTTTGTCTTTTAGTATGATAAATACTTTATTTTAGAATATAAATTAAAATGCTGTGCTATTCCTTGCATTCACACAACATCATTGGCTCACTGCACTCTCACTAATATTACCCACTTCGCAGGATTTCAAAACTGGAACTCTTTACTTCCTTCAATCTTCCCTTCTTTCGGCAAATAGCATACCTTTAAAAAAGAATCTTGTTAAGTCTGAATTATTACTTCAAGTTTCTTCTAATTATTACTTCTATTACTTACATGTCTCATCTTCTTGCACTTGCTTCTCCAATGCGAAGATATACTGTAAATCCAACTCAAGCACCCAAAAACATAATAGAGGCGGATAGCCTAGTCCGATATTGTGAGAAACTGCATAATTCAGAGGTCTACCATGATGAAACTGCATAATTCAATGGTCTACATTCTTGTGGTGTAATGGAGTTAACTGCATAACTTTAATATATCATTAAATAATGATGGTCTAAGGTCACATGAGAGATTCTGGCAAGAGATCTCAAGGAGGAGACAATTTAGACTCAAACTGTAAATAGAAAGTTTGTAAATGAAAAGTTCTTGTTGAAATGAAAATTGACAGTGTTAAAGCTATTAATCCTTACACCCTAACAAGATGGCAAAACAAATCTGATAATTATAGTGGTTCAGATGGACACTAATGATCCCATGGCAATGTCCAAAGGGAGGCACTTCCTTTATTTTCTTACTGTTAATTTGTCTCAAGGGCTGTTATTAAAGCTGACAATCATACTCTTCTCATTCTGCAATTTGATGCACGATTTAACCATAAAGCATTTAAACAGGTCTTACGAATTTCCCATGTGTTCTGAACAATCATTGTCCTCAATCAATTCAACCATTCATCTCATTATTGTTTTTCAGAGTTAAGGCATGAAAATATATAATCTCTCTTGATTTATTTAGGCCTTTCAAGCTTTAAAGGTGACTTCTAAATTTTTTTTTGCAAATCCAGAAGATACTCAAATGTGGCATAAGCAATGATGAGTCTCCTAAGTACTTCAATGGCAGCTAGGGATACAATATTCAAATCTTTACTTTACAGAGAAATAAAACATTGATTTGTTACTAATTACAAAAATACACATACAGGTCTTTAACAATTGAATCTTCTTTTCATTCCTAAAAGACAGCAAACCATGGTAACTTCGTTACACATTGAAGAAAAGCAAATCGGTATAATACGGGACATCAAGACTGCCAAAGCATTCACAGAATTTTGAACAAATGTTTTTATAATATTTCCCATTTCATTTCTTGTCAGTTTATATTCAGTGAAAATACAAGGAAACTCTTGAAAGGTTCCTGATAAGATTAGTACATAACTCATTTTTCTTGATTTTCTGTTGAGTCATTTAACTCAGTCTCCTGCATGGAGAATGGGCATGGAACTACCATCCCATCTCCTGCCAATGCCAGTTAATGATGAAGCTTCAATGCTGGAGTACAATTTGAGGTGAATACTTCTCCCACTGCTTTTCTCTAAGCAGCCTCTTGCTAATCCTGCACCTCATAATCGAGCTCTGACTGATAGCTTAAACTCTGCATTTTAACTTGGCATTGCAATCTACTGTATAGGAAACATATCTAGAATACTGTCCAACATATGTAATTTAGCAACTGATTTTAATTAAAATATCTTTCTTCTTACTATCAACGTTTGTCATTTTTGACAAGATTTTCCAGGTTTCAGTACATTTTTTTGATTGTTATCTAAAACAATATGTACCGTGAGAACAAATAAAATAATTTATACAGATAACAGCACTGCTGCTTCACAGCGCCAGGGACACAGGTTCAATTCCCACCTCAGATGACTATCTGTGTGGAGTTTGCACATTCTCCCTGTGTCTATGTAGGTTTCCTCCGGGTGCTCCGGTTTCCTCCTATGGTCCAAAAAAGTGCAGGTTAGGTGGATTGGCTATGTTAAACTGCCCATAATCAGAGGTAAATATAGGGTAGGGGAATGGTTCTGGGTGGGTTACTCTTCGGAGGGTTGGTGTGGACTTGTTGGGCCGAAGGGCCTGTTTCCATACTGTAGGTAATCTAATCTAATCTAATAACAACTGCTGGTGGTTTTATAAAACCAGCCTATAGGTGTGATTTTCATTCATAAATTTCCATTAACATCTTTAGTGTTCAGTGTTCAAATCAGCAACACACAATAATTATAGCTCAAGAAGCCAGTTAGCCCTTTGTCCCTGTGCTGGCTCTCCAATTGGGCAACTCATCTAGCGCCACACCTCCATCTTCTCGCCATAACCCTGCATATGCTTTAATTTTAGATGATAATGTGATTTCATCTTGAATGCCCCAATTGAACTTGCCTTCAGCACAATTTCAGGAACCACTTTCTAGATCTGAATCACTCCCTACATGAAAAATTGTCCTTGTGTATCACCTTTGCTAACTATCTTGAATTTGTGCCATTTCATACTCAATCTTTTCACCAGCAGAAACAAATTTTTCCTGTCTATTCTGTCGAGATTCCTCATAACTTTCAATACTCCTATCAAATTTTCTTCTTCCCAGGGTGAAGGATTCAATAACGTGAGGTCACGCTTTCAAGGTGAGAGGTGGAAAGCTTAAGGGCAAATACTTCACACAGAGGGTGGTGAGCGTTTGGAACGCGTTGCCAGCGAAGGTGGTAGAGGCAGGCACGGTAGATTCATTTAAGATGCATCTGGATAAATGCATGAGTAGGTGGGGAGCAGAGAGATACAGATGCTTAGGAATTGACCAACAGGTTTAGACAGTACATTTGGATTGGCTCAGGCTTGGAGGGCCGAAGGGCCGGTTCCTGGGGTGTAAATTTTCTTTGTTCTTCTTTGTTCTTTGTTCAAATCTCCTCATAAAATCCTCCTCTCAAAAATGAGTTTAAAATATCCATGTAGCTAGCTGAAGCTCCTCTTGCTTGAACTACTCTCACAAATGTTTCTGCACTCTCCCCAATGTCTTCATATCTTCCCTAAAGTGTGGTATTGAGATCTAGACACAATGCTCCAGTTGGGAACAAACCAATGTTTTTTTACAAATTTAACATAACCCATTTGCTCTTGTAATTCATGGCCCATGAGTAAAGCTCAGGATTCTCAATGCTTTATTAAATGCTCTCTCAACCTGTCCTGCCACCTTCAATGACAGATGCACATACCCTCTGTTCCTGCACCCTTTAGAATTATACACTTTATATTGTTCCTCTGTGATCTTCCACCAAAATGAATTTGTTGCAAAGTAAAGAAGTTCTCCTCCTCTCTCTCGAAATGAAGAATTTCTCCCCCTCTCTCTACAAGTAAAGAAGCTCTCCTCCTCTCCCTACAAGGTGAAGAGGCCTATTCACCACACCCAGACCACTTTTTTAAAGGATAAATTGAATTGCCTTGGAAAAAAAACTGTCTAAAACTCAATAACTGCATAACATTTCTTTGTATTAATTCTCATCTTGTACTTTCCCATCCATTCTACCAAATGGAGTGCAGGTTCATAGCTCCTTGAAAGTGGAGTCGCAGGTAGATAGGATAGTGAAGAAGGCGTTTGGTATGCTTTTCTTTATTGGTCAGAGTACTGAGCACAGGTGTTGGGAGGTCATGTTGCGGCTGCACAGGACATTGGTTAGGCCACTGTTGGAATATTGCGTGCAATTCTGGTCTCCTTCCTATCGGAAAGATGTTGTGAAACTTGAAAGGGTTCAGAAAAGATTTACAAGGATGTTGCCAGGGTTGGAGGATTTGAGCTATAGGGAGAGGCTGAACAGGCTGGGGCTGTTTTCCCTGGAGCGTCGGAGGCTGAGGGGTGACCTTATAGAGGTTTACAAAATTATGAGGGGCATGGATAGGATAAATAGACAAAGTCTTTTCCCTGAGGTGGGGGAGTCCAGAACTAGAGGGCATAGGTTTAGGGTGAGAGGTAAAGATATAAAAGAGACGTGTATGCAATTAGCTGCCTTGGAAGTGGTAGAGGCTGGTACAATTGCAACATTTAAGAGGCATTTGGATGGGTATATGAATAGGAAAGGTTTGGAGGGATATGGGCCGGGTTCTGGCAGATGGGACTAGATTGGGTTGGGATATCTGGTTGGCATGGACAGGTTGGACCAAAGGGTCTGTTTCCGTGCTGTACATCTCTATGACTCTATAAATCATCTCAGTTGGTTTGAAGTTCGAAACCATCCTCCTCACAGCTCATAACGTTTTATAAATTTATTATCATTGGTGTACATTCTTTACCATTTGTTATTTGCAACTAATGAATAGCTTGCACTATAGCAGATGTGACTGGATGTATAACATGTCAAACAGTTAAGTCCTTGGACAATACTGGCCTAGATGTTCTGGTGACCATAATAGTTGCCATTATTTTGTGCTGAAACAGTCAAGAGTTCACAGTCATGACTCCATTGAAACCGGAAGCAACACTGGAGTCTGCACACGAGCAGCTAATTTCCAAAATCCACAAGGTGCTCCCAGCAGCTCCAGGCTTCTCCTGAGTATAAGCTGATGAAGCACCTCCAGACTGCAATCATTTGAAGATAAAGGTGAAGTCGCCAATCCTACCTGACCACTGGGCTGCATTCTCATGAGAGAAGGGATGACTGGTAGTAGTTTAACTTTGAGGAGTGTTTTTCAAGGTAATTTCAGCTAGTGTAGGAATTGAATCCATTACGCAAACCAGCCAACATCTATGAACTAATTAGAACCTCCACTCTTCCAATCTTGAAATTGAGCAGCTTGTTAAATGAGGTCTAACACGTATTTTAAGAGGGTAAAAAACTTCATAATTATTGCTAAAAACATTCATTGGCTATAGAGAGTCATGTAGTTATACTTGCTTTTCTCGGTCAGACAACAAAGTGATTTTCCCATTGGGCATTCCACATTATTTTTTTCTGAAGTTTGCTTAGAATATTTTTAACTGCTACCTTAAATCCCACGTGTATATCCCCTTTCGTTTATTTCAGTATCGACAAATCTAAAAACCAAATGAAGTGAAGGGATTCAAAAGTTTTTAATCATGGGAATTCTGTAATGCAATTGGGTGCTTACCCTGCTCGACGACATCACTGCCACTGCATACCTGGAGATCTTCTTCGCTTGGTGGAAGAAACATAGTTAAATCTCTGCCATAGAGATTGAAAGAGTTCAGTAAAGGTCAAGTGTTTGCCTTTGGTTGTTAACTGACAGCATTTGTCTCTCTACAGTTAGCATTCAATGAGTCAGGAGTCAAATCTTCCATGTGCCTACGCTAAGCTAGCAGTGTTGGTGCAGAAATGATCTAGTAGGAAAGGAACTTTACTTTTCCCAGAGCTGCCTGTTGAGAAGAGGGTGGCATTTTGAGAAGCTTATGGACCTTTCAAAGCCTAATCCGTGTACCCACATCAGAAGTGGAGATAGCTGATTTTGACGTGACTTCCTCTTTTGATTGTCTCTTAAAGTGGGTCTATCGGCCAAGCTCTTCACAAAGTGAGGAAGCTCTCCTCCTCTCTCTACAAGGTGAAGAACCCTATCGGATGAGTTATCAAATTCACCACACCCAGACCATTTATTTTAAAGGATAAATTGAATTGCCTTGGGAAAAAAACTGTCTAAAACTCAATAACTGTATAATATTTTCAGAAACAGTTTCTGGATGGACGGAATTAAAATAAAGAACTTTTGAGCATGGGGCCCACATACTACACGAGGAGACGGTCACTCCTTGAGCACTAATGTTGGTGGTGGCATCCCATTCCCCATCTGGCAAATGATGAAACAGGATTTGAATAGAAGAGAATAACCTTTATTGTCACTTGTACTCCAATATAGAAGTACAGGGGTCCAGTGAAAACTTTTTACAATGGCTGCCTTTTAATGGCGCCATCTTAGCTTCAAGTACCTAGGTACAAATCTTATAGAGTAGAAAAATATAGTGTTGTTATACAAAAAAGGATGAAAATGAAAGCAGTTGTATTACTTACAGTGTCTGAGAACAAGTTAGAAATGAGGTAGTTATAACACTGATGAAGGGGACTTACATTGCAATCTGGTAAAAACAAAGTTCCAAACAGCAGCAGCTCAGCATGTGGCTCCAGGCCCAAGTCCAATAACTGTCCCATATTGCTCCAGCCTCCAGTCTGCTCCTCACCGGCACTCAGCAGCAATAAGGCAAGTCACGCTGTACCGGATGTTTTTCACCTCACGTCACTCTGGGACTCGGGGTTCCTCTGCTGCCATTGCTCTGAGATTCAGGATTCGCCTGGTGCCGTCACTCCGGGATCCGGATTCCTCTGGTGCTGTCGCTCCAGGACATTTGAATCCTTTGCTGCCATCGCCCCGAGACTCGGGATTCTCCCGGTACTGTCGCTCTGGGATTCGGGATTCCCCTGGTGCCGTCACTCCAGGACTCGAGATTCCCGTGGTGCCATTGCTCCGGGATTCGGCCCAAGACTTGGCCCGTGCTCATTCTGCTGCCGCCGTGGGACATGGCTTGCGTGCTCAGCTTCCGCCAGGTCTCTGGTCACAGCTCATCTCCCTTGACTCCTTTCTCCAAGTAGGGCTGGTTAAAAGATTGTGGGCGGGCGGGAAGCAGAAAAAATACTGCAAAGAGGGAGAAAACAAAGAAAGGAAAAGGAACTGGCAAGCAGAGGAGCTCCAACTGGAGCATCTTACCCTGCCGCCATCTTGACAGAATTGGAGGTGAGTGTTGATACATAAGTTGGTCTCAAGGCATCTACGCTCGAAATCAACCACACATAATACAAAAAGAAAACAGAATTGAGCAGAAATTTTACTAAACCATATCTGTATTGACAGATCAATCACAAAAAAGAAATGAATGAAAGTAGTATTAATCGGAAATAACTGTGGAGTAGAACACATTACTTTGTGTATAAATGGTTGGGGTATAATAAGAGAGTTGACTAAATCCATGTGTGGTCCCTTGGGCTTGCTGCAGTTGGATCACTGAAACCTCAGCCCACAAATAATACCAATGAAGTATATTTTGCACATATGGTTCAGTATAAAATATGTTTATAAAATGTATTTGCAATATTTGCAAACATATGTTGGATTGCTGTGAGGTCTGAAACAACAGCTCAGCATGTCTTTTAGGCATAGATGACAACAAATGTAATTCCATTAATGTGCTTTTAATTGTTCCTTCAACAAAAATATATAAAAATGTAAAATGCCATGAATACTCAAAACTCCTTACATTATGTACATTATGTTGACGCAAACATTTTTGTACAAAAAGAGGATCTGCTAGCTTTAAGAGACTGGGGACAATTGGATTTAAAATTAGCAAGTAACACATTCTTTACAAACCTATACCCATGATATTTTACATTGTCCTTAGCAAGAAAAACAAGTTATGAACAACAGTTACAAAACAGGGTGCTTTTTTGCACATCTGGATGCCTGAAGCATGAGTATCAAAAGTGCACAGCAACAATATATTTCATAGTATTTGGTTATCAAAACACTGCAAATGATGGAAATGAGGCAGAAGGTCCTAGAAATGCTGAGCAAGCCAGTGCTCCCTCTTTTAGTTTTTCTCATGTTATGTGGATTCAACGCAATACTGGTTAAGTACCTTTATGTCAACATATTTTTTGGATTTTGTGGATGGATATACAGGTGAACGGTCTTTCTGCCTCCAACCCTCCTTGCTTATCCAAGCTGGGGGCCAACATCGATACGCACTGGCTTGCCTGCACCAGTGGCTAGTTTCCTTTGCAGCCAACAAATCTTGGCATGGGACATGAATTCAGTGCCTTTCAACTCAGAGGCAGGGAGCTATCAATTGTGCAGCTGCCAGTCCTTGCACCACAAGTTGGTCACTATTGATACAAAACCACTTTGAGTTATATAATACCTTTTGATCGAGTAAAATACCCAAAGCACTTCACAGGAAAATGGGCAAACAAGCCGAAGGTGTGGTGGTGAGTTATAACTAAAAAGATGGATGTTAACAAAGTCTTTGAGAGACAATAATGGGAGAAGCAATTGGAATTATGGCTGCACACATTAAGAATTAAATTAGCTTTGAGATTCCATTTGACCTGCTGTGCATTTCCAACATTTTCTGACTTTAAGTCTTATAACTTATGCTTAAGCAAAATAAAGAAATGGTTAAAAAAAACATGGAATGATCCAATCTCGCTTGAATAGTGGTGCTGCAATGCTACAGGTGTTGGTGTCAAGCCAAAATGGAATAACGGAAATGTGAGGATGGCCACAAATTTGAAGCTTTCCTTCCCTTTGATTGGGGATTGAATGTTTCTGCATAAACATTTCCGTGAATGAATGGGACTAGTATTTTTAGTGGATAAGTTACATGTCATTAGACTAAATGATTTTTCTCATTGAATTGTTTTACTATTCTTAATATTGCTACAATTTCTCCACTCTTTAGTACAAAACGTAAAAATGCAATTTTTGTTCCTTTTCTTTATTTCAATTTTGAACATGGGATAAAATTAACAATTTCAATAGGGATCTTAGGCGATATGTCAAAAAATGATGGGTTGGCTCCAACTACATGCTGACGAACAGAAAAAGCTTGCTGATGATGAGGCTTAAATTCACAATGACAGCTGTGCTGATCTGTCTGATATACACAGGGGTAACACTTATTAGCATTGTATAATAGACATGCACAGTAATGTGCTTATACACAATATCTACCTATCATTTCATTTTGGATGCTGAGCAAATGGAGTTAGTATATAACCTATGGATGTTGGAATGTAATAAGATACATTGAATAATTCAGTATAATTGCTTAGTATTCAGTCTTTGTAAAGTAACTCAAGCAGAAATGTGACAAGCAGTTTTTAATCCAGTTAGGAAAACACAGAAGAATCAGATTGATTTCAGGTCTCTGTGTAGACAGAGGACAACTGACTTACAAAACGGTCAATGGTGTTGACCTGGAAGAGTCCATTGTCTTCTAACTCATTTCGCAATGTTTCTCCAAATGTACCTTGAACTTCTGGGACAATATCAAAACCTGTGGAAAGAATTCCGCAAATATTTTCTTCAGGATTTGTAATACTAATTAATTGCAATTTTGCAAACTTGCACTCACAGCACAGAGCCTTATAGGTTGGAGGATAGATTGAAGAAAGAAAGAAATCAGAAATGAAAATCAAATAGAGAGGTTTGGTAATGCTAGTTCACTACGGAAGATACAACTAAAAGACTGACTGATTTCTAGTTTCTCTGTCAAAATAGGATATCTGATTTAGACAACTGCCAAACGTATTAACCTGGAAGATTCCATTGTTATGCGTTCATTTTTATTATTGTTAATCAAAGTAGAATACAAATGTAAAAAGTTAGACTTGTCTTACAGCTGTTATTTTATTAAATGCAAGGTGTAAAATGCTTTTTGAGAATAAATTTTGTAAAGAAACCAAGCTAGGCAAACTAAAACTATAAAACACCCAATAACTACAAACATGACTTTGTCCAATTCAAACAATATAATAAGATTAAAAAGGGGTACTTAATTAAACTTGGCATGGTATAAATTTGCTACAATTAATAGGTAGAATAATTCACTTCAGTGGACGTTACAATTCAGAGATAATATCTTGGCAAGGTCAAAATTACTACTTCTCTGTAATTAGAATCATGCCTAAAATAATTTGCAAAACAGTATCAACATGGATTCTGTTTACTTCAAACTAGACTCAAGAAGAAAAGCAAATAAATCTCTTTATCACACCATCAAATGTGAGATTTTTTAATATACTACATACTGTTTGTGTAATAAAATTTACCCAGCACCCAAAAAAGATTCTACTTAAAGGACAGTCAATACTTATTAACATTTGCTTGTCGAAATTTCTGGGGTCTTGGGTCCAGGGAGCAAAGTTTTCTTGTGTACTGTATATAATTGTGTGTGTGTGTGTGTGTGTGTGTGTGTGTGTGTGTGTGTGTGTGTGTGTGTGTGTGTGTGTGTGTGTGTGTGTGTGTGTGGTAACTTTCTGAATGTTATTTTGTTATGTGCGTTTGCGATGTGCACTGTTCCTGCTGATGGAAATTAAAAGTAGTAGGGAAGAGGAGCAGGCATACAAGCTTTCTTTTGCTCTTTGGGGGTGACAGGAGGAACACAGCACCATAGCTTATGACAATTCTTCTGACTCACCAACTGATTATCCCCACAGCCACCACAGTGAAAATGTGAAAGTTAGTCTCAGTTGAGCTACATCAGTCTCAGGAAATTATTTCACAACACATCTCACCAATACCACTCATGATCCTCAATGGGAACCATCAAAATAAACTAATGTAAGAACAACTTACATTCACTTGTGATTGAATTTCTAGTTGATTTACTTGGAAAGTAGCTGAGAATATGGATTTTTGGTCCTTGACTTTTCTACCAAGGCAGGCAACACAAGACAGGAAAATTCAGGGCATTTGTCTGAAGGGTTTGTTTGGAAGCTGGGGGGGGGGGGGGGGGTGCTGGGAAGTTGGCAGAGAATGACAAGTTTTCAGGCAGCAGGTAAAGAATGGAGTTTGGTTCTCTGTTGCCAGGTACATACTGAGGGTGATCACAGAGGCTACCACAACCCTGGCCTGGTGGTTTAAAAGGTGTGTCTCAGTTTTCTGGGACATGACCCCACTTGTTTCATTAAACATTTTCCATCTAACTTCAAACTTCACATGCCATACCAATTCCACAGATATAACAACCAAGGCCTGCACTCATTCCCAATAGTTACTCATATTTTCTCTGCCAATGTGTCTCCTGACATCTTACAGTCTATATCAATTTAGTGCCAATGCATGACACTTACCCAACCCAATCCCATAACCCCTTATAGTCTTTCTACCACTTAATGCCAACTGGTGCCTCACACTCACCACCCTTTGTCCATACACTTATCAAGACAACTCATCCAGTGTCCACCAGGGGCAGACCTCAGGAGCTAGGTTGGGTTAAATAAAATAAAGTTCTAAATCTCACTTACAAAATTCATTACATAAATCCAATTCAGAAATAGTCATTCAATCGAGTTAAATCACAACATAAAAAGCATATATTTATATTCATAACCCTCATCAAACGCAACTAATCCTTTAACAACACCATTGAAGAATCAGTCAATCTGTGAACTATAAAGGAGAAAGTGAGGACTTCAGATGTCGGAGATCAGGATCGAAGAGTGTGGTGCTGGAAAAGCACAGCAGGTCAGGCAGCATCTGAGGGGCAGGAGAGTCAACGTTCCTGATGAAGAGCTTATGCCCAAAATGTCAACTCTCCTACTCCGAGGATGCTGCCTGACCGGCTGTGCTTTTCCAGCACCACACTCTTCGACTGTGAACTTATAGAGGCCCACTATGACAATGATATGTTGTGGAAAGCAACCAACCATGATTAGTTGCCGTAGCCCAGAGAGACACTGAGCTGTTCTCTCTCCTTAAAGAGAGACGACGGGTGGTGGTTTAACCTGAGGGTCATCACGTCTCAGGCAAGGGTTGAGGTTAAGAATGTATGATCTTCATGGTGATCTCAGCTGGTGTGGAAATTGAACCTGTGGGGTTGGCATCATTCTGCATCACAAACCAGCCATCTAAACATGAATAATGACATCACTTAGGATTAATTCAACAAACAGCTATTGAAACTGCTCATACAGATTTTTGTCCATTTTCAGGCACAGGCAAGCAGTTTTTTTTTCCAATTATTCAAGGGTTAGCGATTTACATAACAGCTTGAGTTTGTTCAACTCTCAGACACAGGTAGGAAGACTTTAAATTTCTAAGGGGCTGATCACTTAAATAACGTGATACTTCTGCAGACCTCATCTGTCCTTTGCATACATTTTTCCTAAGTGCTATGCCTTAAAGCAAATCCAACAAACACTGTCACAATCTCCATCACATCAGGGCAAGAAATCAGGACCTGAATCCACCTTACCAAGACAAGGATCAAATGATGTTGTTTGGCTCTTGACACCAATCTGAATCACACTGACCGTCCGGCTAGCTGTCAATTACATCCCACCCCCACCCAAGGAATCTAAGGTGTTATCTCACCATCCATTTTTACATACATGCAAGAGCATGGAGATATGGATAATGATGATGCAGGCTCCAATTTCTTTCCATCACATGCTTCACCAAGAATCTCCTCTGCTTTTACCATTGATATGTGTTGGAAACATTGATAAGTTGGTACTCAACACTCAGTTGTTTTGGCTGACTCATGAATGTACCTTCCTTGAACATCAAGTGCTGGAATGAGATTTCAACCAGAGTTTCAGTCTCAGTGGCAGGGATGGTGACGTTTAATTGGATTAGATTCCCTACAGTGTGGAAACAGGCCCTTCGGCCCAACAAGTCCACACCGACCCTCCGAGGAATAACCCACCCACCCCATATCACTCTGTCTAATGCTCCTAACACTCTGGGCAATTTAGCTTGGTCAATTCGCCTGACCTGCACATCTTTGGACTGTGGGAGGAAACCGGAGCACCGGAGGAAACCCACGCAGACACGGGGAGAATGTGCAAACTCCACACAGACAGTCGCCCGAGGCTGGAATTGAAATCAGGTCCCTCGTGCTGTGAGGCTGCAGTGCTAACCACTGAGCCACCGTGCTGCCAAATCTGTTATGTCACAGATTTTGTTCACAAGTATTTGTGACTTCTTTAAGGATTCATAATTTCTACCTGTGGGTTAAGGCCCTGTTCCAGCAAAGCTGGAGTCTTTTTGAACTCAGCACTGACTTCAAAGGGCCATGCTGGATTTGAATTTCCCACATATGGGAGTCCCATTCTTCCCTGCCAGAATGACTAGGATCTGTCAATAAAAAGAGTGAGAATTCCTGTTTCTGGGTCCTGACTGGCATTTTGGAATGTTCCCAGAGTCTCCAGGACCCTGCAAGAATCTCCTTCTGGTCTTAGAATGTAATATTGATGAAACTTTATCTCAGATATTTCCTTGGTTCAGTGTGAGAAGCTATTTTTGTGAATTCCCGCTTGGTACAACCTGGAATGTATTGCTATCTGAAGGACATCCATGTAACTGTAGCAGATCAATCATCAAACAGATACTTTTGTCATGTGCTTGATCTTATAAGCTGTCGTGATTTCTCGGACTTCAGAAAAGGTAACAAATGCAATCAGTTTGTGGCTTAGGCTGTAAACTATGAAGAAGACACATTAAACAATTAACTGTAAAGTGATAAACAATAAATTTATAATGCCAACCATCTGTTTTCAACAAAGGCATCAATTACAAAGGGTCTGGTTAAAACATATTAAGCATGTTTGCTATTTTGTGTAGCCCCATTACATATTTGCTGATTTAAAAGCAGACTTTCAACCAGCTTCAACTGACTGAAGTTATCCAAAGTGTCGACTTCCTTACTATTTCCATTCGACGTTAACAGTGCAGACAGATGATTGAAGCTCCATGAAGTGTCCATTAACTGTTTGCTGTTATAACAGTTGCGTGCAAAAGAATACAAGTTCCACATGTCCCAGTTTGTCAGCTTCCCAGCAGTTGGAAAGTGGAGACTTCAAGCAGCTTTGGGAATAATTTAGTTTTACCGTCCACTATTTATAGCTGGCCGATCACATTACCATGAACAGTTGGAATGTAATTTTATTATTCATCTTCCTCAGAATATAGAAAATAAAACATTCACACCGTTATACTAATGCTCAAAATAAAACCAAACGTAAGCACAGCTCTGAGCCATTGCCTTACATGGTAGCTCACCACTACGTTTTCATGAGTCTCTGCCTATGTCACTGTCTGGAAAATTCACTGAGGCTAGTAAAAATGACTAAAGATACTGCGATAACTCAGGATGTCCGACTGGAAAGGAACATTAATTTCGTTGAACACCAGAACAGAGCCACTACTATGGTTACAACAGCTATTTCCAGGCCGGAACAGACAAGTCTGCACACCCAATCTTGGGTCTACTTTATTTATTGTTATATCTGGAAGTGCTATCATACACAACAGTTTTCCCCCACCAAATTACCATTACTTTTTTTGTTAAGTTCTTAACTACTAACCACCACCAGGAAATCGATTTGAATATTTGCTGGGTCTGCTTTCTTTTAAAATATATATTGGGTCTGGTCATGATATTTTCTACTCAAACTGCTCAGAGCCTGTGGATCTGCTTCTTTTTATATCCAGAAGTGCACTTACACACAACTGAACTTTCCCATTACTAAATCACCGCAACTTTTTTCTGTTTCTAACGATTAACCATTACCAGTAAATCATCCACGTGGCCATTAGATAATTACATGGGTCTTCTTTTTTTCATGGCCAGATGTGCAATCACATGCAACCAAATGGTTCTTTTCCCCATCACCTAATTACCATGGCCTAAGCAACCTTCCCACCACCAAAAACACCATGGTTTCTTTTTCAACCTGCTAATCACCACCAGTACAATATCCATGTAGCCATTTGAATATTTACAAACCAAGCCATTATGGGCAATATAAACCATCAAAAGTGAAGGGGAGGGGTAGGGATTGAGTTTGCTGCATTAAATTCTTTAATTTAACCTATTTTCTAATCAGCCAGTTCAGAGATTTCACTACACACCCTTGAGCAGGTGGGACTTGAACCCAGCCCTCTCAGTACAAGGGTAGGGACTCTACCACTGCGCTACACGAGGGCTCAAAACCTCCTAGTCTATTTTTCTTTACCCAATTTTTCTAATCAATCTGTTCAGGAATGTTATTACACACCTCTGGAGCAGGTGGGACTCAGACTTCAGCCTCCTGGTCCATGGGTAGGGACAGTACCACTGCACAAGAGAGCCACCATCCTCCTAGTCCAGGAGTTGCAGCCGAGCAGGCTATTGCCTGTTCCCCAGGGAAGTCCTACTCAATGAACTACACAAGGAGATTAATTAAAAGTTCCCCATGGGCCTTACTGGGGTTATCACAGATACTTATGAAAAGGAATTCCAATAGGTTCTTCTTAATTCATGCACCCAAAATAACCTCACACATACAAACATATGTATAAATTTGGGGTAAAAGTAGCTATTCAGCCCCTTAATGTCTGCTCTGCCACTTGATAAAATCATGGTTGAACTGACTGTAGACTTGACACCGCATTTCCACTTTCCCCAATAGCCACTGATCCCTTTGCTAGTCAAGTATCTATCTACTTCTGCCATTAAAAGTATTCAAGGTACAATCTCCAATGCTATTTGGGAAAGACAGAGTTCCAAAGACACTGAACCCTGAGAGAAAAATGATTCTTTCTCATTTGTCTTAAATGGGAGACTCCTAACTTCTAAGTTATGCCCCATTGTTCTAGTCTCTGCCTCAAGAAAAAACATCCTTTCGGTATCCACCCTGCCAAATCCCCACAGGATTTTATATGTTTCCTTAAGGTAACCTCTCATTCTTCTAAACTCCAGTGGATACAGACCCAGCTTGTCCAACTGCTCCTCATAAGAACAAAATCTTACCACACCACTATCACATTCCACATATCAGTTGAGTGAATCTTCTCTGAATTGCTTCTAAAACATTTGGTTTTTTGCAAATAAGGACTTATAAATAATAGTGATTAATAATTTGTAAAAGCATAGTACTCAAGATTTGGCCTCAGCAACACTCTAAAGAATTGCAGTAAAACTTACCTACTTTATGTTCCATTCCCCTTGTAATAAGTAACAACATTCCAACTATCTTCCTCTTGTAGTGATTGGAACCAGGACCAGGTGGATCTCATTGACTATGAGCTTCTTCATTGGGATTGTTAACCTGGGTCAATCAGGGAGCCCTGGCTGACAGATATAAACAAGAGATTCAGAGAGTCTCCTTGGGAGACTTGGGACTGGGTCTGAGCTGGTTAGTCAGAGCCATTGCATTGTACGCATGTAAATAAAGGGGCCTTGGTGACGGGATACCAGCCTCTGTGCAATTACTGCACTAACATTTTGCAGTTCATGTACAGAGCATCCAGATTCCTCTGTACTTGAGTTCTGAAATTTCTCTTCATTTAAATAATATTCTTCCTGTCGAAGTTGACAAGTTCATATTTTCCCACGCTATATTCCATGTGCCAATTTTTTTGCCCAGTGACTAAACCTTTCCATATCATTTTGCAGGGAGAAAGTGAGGACTGCAGATGCTGGAGATCAGAGCTGAAAATGTGTTGCTGGAAAAGCGCAGCAGGTCAGGCAGCATCCAAGGAACAGGAGAATCGACGTTTCGGGCATAAGCCCTTCTTCAGGAATCATATCCTTTTGCATACTCCCTATGTTCTCTTCACAACTTACTTTCCTACCTAATTTTGCATCACCAGAAAATTTTGCAATTCCACGGGGTCACATCATTGACATTAATTAGAAACAATTGAGGCCCAGACATGATCTCTGTGGCACAAGCATACCCTACCAACCAAAAAAATTCATCTACAGCCACAGTCTCCTCTGTTCTACAATACTACTATTAATCCTACATCTCCTGCCTTTGTTTGTTTTACCAAAATGCAATATCTCACATGTATCCAAATTAAACTCCATCTGCCACTCCTCAGCCCATTGACCCAAATGATCAAGATCTCTTTGTAATCTTAAATAACCTTCTTTACTGTCCACTACACCACCATTTTTGGTGTCATCCCAAACTTACAAACCATGCCTTCTACATTTTCATCCAAATCATTTATATAAATGACAAACAAAAGTGGACCCAGCACCAATCCCTGTGGAACACTACTGGTCTCAGGCCTCCAGTTCGAAAAATAACCCTCTACCATCACTCCCTGTCTCCTACCTTTAAGCCAATTTTGTATCCAATTGGCAAGCTCACCCTGAATCGCATGTCACCTAACTTTACTAATTAGTCTATCATGCGGAACCTTGTCAAAGGTTTTACTAAGGACCAAGTAAATGATGTCTACTGCTCTGTCTTCATCAATCTTCTTGGTTACTTCCTCAAAAAACTCAATTGAGTTTGTGAGACATGACTTTCCCTCGCAATAAGCCAAGGTGACTATCTCTAATCATTCCTTGCCTCTCCAAACACATAAATCTTGTCTTTCAGAATCACTTCCAACAACTTACCCACCACCAAAGTCAGACTCACACCTGTCTTCCCCTTACATCCCTTCTTAAACAAAGGCACAACATTAGCCACCTTCCAGTCATCCAGCACCTCATCCATAGTAATAGATGATACAAATATTTCTGCAAGGTGCCCCACAACTTCCACCCTAACTTCCCACAAAGTCCCGGGATACACTAGGTCAGGTCCCGCGGATTTTGTCCACCTATCGCTGGCCTATTTCGCGGTCACTGTTCTTGTCAAACTACAATATCTAGTTGCTCTCCTATCTTGTACTGGACTATGACTACAAGATCTTGCCATCCTATGGTGAGTTCCTTTCACCAGCCTGTGAACTTTTCCTCGGACTGTGCTTGCTTCCAGGTTTCAGAAAAGATTTCTGCATTTTCTGGGCTTCCACGTCATATTGCCAATGCATAGATCTTACTTTCTGCTCTTCGTATTGCAAGTTTAGCCATTTTTTATATTTGTCAGTGAACTTCCCAACTCTTTGTAATGGATCCTTCCATTGAGTGGCTCCTTCTGGCTTATATGACATTCTACTGCCAACTTGTGGTAGTAGACCTCTGGGAGAAATAATTTTATCCTGATCTTCAGTATCACTGTGTTCATATTAACTTAATCCTTTATCTGCCATAATCTGCTCTTCATAATCATCCAAATTATGTGAAGTGCAGAGGCTTCGTCATTTTGTATGATTTTATTAGACTCTGTAAATGTATCATCTGTGCCAGTTAACCTTGTGGAATGCACTCTGACAGATTGATTGTCATGTTTTAAAATTATTGTTCATCAATTCCTACTTATAAACTTGCCCGGACCTTCCCACTCTTTGTATCGTTATGGTTTGTGATATATCATGTCCCACAAATTACATTTATTTCTGATGGTTTTCCATGATGAGCAAGGCTCACCAAATTTTCTCTGAAACTTCAGCTTTAATTAATATTCTTCTTTACTGAGCTCAGATGCTCAGAAGAAAGTGGAGCCAATTGAATCCCTTCCCAATCAAATATTACAGAAGGAATTCTTGGATTTCTCCTGGGGAAAAAAACTGATATGGATTGTAGCTCTCAACCATTTGCATTGAGTTCTTCATGTGGACTGCCATACCAGACCTGATGTTAGTTTATAACTTACAATTTCCATACCTTCCTCAGTGTACAACTGTTGACCCTCGAAATGGTAAATGCATAGCCACATATCCATTTCATTTTTCCACTTATCATCAAAATCAGCTTCACAAAACATCAATGTAAATCAAATCCTGACACTTAATACTTTGTTTCAGTGACTCCTCTCCAAAGTAACTCTTGTTGCTCTTTTAGTGTTGAATGTCTCCCCTGTTTTTCATACCAAACATCAGACACAGTCCTCAAGGTACAGTAAATCCTTGCTTTAAGTCGCTCTGACTTAACATTAGTCAGTTAATAGTAAGTATTCACATTTAGCATTGGAACTTTAATTCGAACTTTGCTTTCCACTGGATGAGACATAACGTTGCAGGACCCAATGAATGCATCATGGGATAAATCCTGCCACTTTCTGACTCTCCTTGCCAGATTCCCATTTGTTAATTAAACCTCCCAGCTCCTAATCCTCCTAATCCTAGTCACCAACCTTCCTAGCCAGCCTTCCTTTTTGCCAACACTCCCTCTCAGGGCTCATCTCCACAATGTTGCAGCTCAATGTTACTCTCACTCTAAAATTTATCCTTCTGCCTCTCGCCATTCATGTGGGTTCAGTTTGCATCTATCAAGTAAAACAACCTTGCACCATCAAATGCATGTCAGCTTTCTAATTTGAGACAGTAACCTATGATATTATCCAACTGATATTATTGTAACATGAACAGAACATAACAATAAGTTTCTCTTTCTGCCTCTTGCCATTCATGTCCTTAGCCATTACTCACAGTAAGGGTTCAGGAGAAGTAAGTGGTTACTAGAAGAGTCAACCAGCAACCTGGAAGGTCGAGACTATGATATGTGGCAAGTTGTAAGTTCAGTGAGTGGAAGCAGAGGCAACAGGAAACAAGAGAGGCATTACACAGGAGGCAAATGGCAAGAGCACATTTTATATTTTTAAGTTTGTTTTGTTTTAAAAGTTATGTAATATACTGACATAGAAATGAAATATGTACAGTATTTCATCTGACATTGTATTGCTTTTTAAATTTTTTTTATTTTGAGGACAAAGGTCCAATAAAACTTTACCACCGTTTTTAAGTTGGTTGGAATAGGAAAATATAATTCATTTAGCATTGCTTCACTTGAAGTTGCACTTTCTAGGAATGCAAACACAACATTGAGAAAAGACTTCCTGTATAGTCTGCCAACTGCACTGTGCAATTTTTTCATCACAAATATCAGAACACAATGTGGAGGAAGTAGTAATTTCAACATCCTATTTGCATTTCTGATTGTTGTCTTGTAGTTGCCTGATACATTGAGCATTAACTCTATGAAGACCCTAAGGTTTCTTTTGACTTGATCTTTTGGTATTTATGGCCCAGATATTCTGGTCAGCAGTAATGCTGCACGCATCATCACTGCCCACAAAGATTTCTGCACCCTGAACATACTGTGTTATTTCAGCTGGGACTTTGAACCCAGCTGCAGCAGTAATGGATTGGTGCAGCCAACAAGTACTGGAAAAGATGAGTGACAGGATATCACATCCACTCATGACACAGCTGCTGTATTCAAGTTGAGTTTCTAACTTGAATACAACATCCAATGAGATCACGGTTGATCTGCAGTTGAAATCCATACACCTGTTTTTGGCCCATACCCGTTAATACCTTTGCTTAACAAGAGTTTATTGCAGATTTAAACTTAACAAAGGTGGATATGGGAGAAACGTCAGGCTGTGTTTAACAGGGTGATTGGTTTGGGTCGGTGGGAATAATGAGTCAAAAAGCACAGCAGGTCAGGCAGCAACCGAACAGGAGGCGAATCGAAATTTCGGGCATAATCCCAACATTCCTGATGAAGGGTTTATGCCTGAAATGTTGACTCTGCTCCTCGGATGCTGCTTGACCTGCTGTGTTTTTCCACTGCTGCACCTTTCAACTCTGACTCTCCAGCATCTGCAGTCCTCACTTTGTCCTCATTGGGGCTAATATTGAATGAGGGGATTGAATTAGAGAAAGGTAGTCAGGTCAAGAGAGTGATTGGGAAATCAGTTGTGGTACTAATCTTGGTTTTGTTGGCTAATTTCTGATGTAGACCATATTAACTATTGTATAAGGATGTAAGGATCCGAAATGGTTAATACTGAGGACTGCCTTAAGCAATACTCATTATGATCAAGACAAAATGACTTTGGCGATTAACTGCTTAGGATCATAAAAGAACAAGGTCTACTATCCAGGTTCTCTTCATAGTTTCTGTAACCATGTCTGTTATATCGGTGCAAAATGTATTCAGTTGCTAACATGCAATAAATTGCACTTGCTGAAGAGTAGATTTCCTTCTCGACAGACTTTCTTCTGCCACACTGGACAAGAGGTGCTTGGAATTCCTTGTAATTGATCAGTAATAGTGCAGACGGCCTCAAAGAGCAAAATGGTCTGTGGTGAGTGAAACATTTTTCAGGTAAATATCCACATGAGTTCAACATAGCTAGCCCAAGTTTCTGATGCTGAGCTTAGAGTTATAGATTTTCACAAGGATCTCAGGCAATTAAAATCAGCCTTTTGCAAGTTAAAACTTCCTGGATAATTTCAGCATGTTTGTGTGTTAGGACTTCCAGTACAATTCCACTGATACAGATGCCAGAAGATGTAGGCCAACAGTTTATCCTGGTTGTAATTCTTTGACAGTCAGTAACAGGCTGGAATATTGTGTGGAATTACCTCTTGTCTAAACTGCATGGTTTGTGCAAACGTAATTCAAGGCATTTTGTCCCACACGGATTTACGCAAAACCAAAATCCCTTCATATTGTCACAAATTGTGAGAGAATAATATTGCAACATCATATTAACTGAAACTGAGCTGCTACAAATGCAAGGTTTTTATAACAGTATATTCTTGGACTACCTCTTTAATTTGGGGTAAAATGGAGGGATGAGGAGGTATTGTGTCAGTATAGGATTTTGATGAGGCCACTTTTAGAATACTGTGTACAATTCTGATACCCCTTCTATAGGGAAGGATGTTGCTAAATTTAAGAACATGCAGAAGAGATTTACGAGGATGTTGCCAGGGCTGGAGAGTTTGAGTTATAGGTAGAGACTGGATAGACTGGGGTTTTCTTCCCTGGAGCATCAGAGGCTGAAGGGTGACCTTATAGAGGTTTAAAGAATCCTGATGGGTATGGATAAAGTGAATAGCCGAGGTCTTTTTGCCTGGGGTAGGAGAATCCAAAACTAGAGGGCATAGATTTTAGGTTAGAGGGGAAAGATTTAAAAAGGACCCAAGTGGTAACTTTTTCACATGGAACGAGCTGCCAGAGGAGATGATGGAGGAGGTTACAACTGCAACAGTTAGAAGATATCTGGGTGGGTATATGAATAGGAAGGGTTTAGAGGGATATGTGCCAAATGCTGGTAAATGGGACTAGGATAGTCTGGGATGTTTGGTTGGCCGAAGGGTCTATTTCCATGTTGTATGATTTTACGACTCCATGTGACTTGTTCTGAATTCTACTGACAGCAAGTCAGAATGTTTCGGTCATTGTAGATTAAAGGAGAACATGGGTTGCCTTACTGGGAAGACACTGCAAAGTGTTTGAAAAACATGGTTTTATATATTAATATTTATTTTAGCATTTTGTTTTAAGCCAGTGTGTTATTTGTGTTGATCTATTTTTGTAAAGGGGTTTAAAAATGAATTAGGTCAGTTTTTACAGAACCATGACTTTAAAATCAGTATGTCAGAGACAGCAGGTGACCACAAGGACCCCTAGACTTTTAGATTAGGTTCCCTACAGTACGGAAACAGGCCATTTGGACCAACAAGTCCCCACTTGACCCTCTGAAGAATAACCCACTGAGACCCATTCCCCTACCCTATATTTACCTCTGACCAAAGCACCTAACACTGTGGGCAATTTAGCATGGCCAATTTGCCTAACGTGCACATCTTTGGATTGTGGGAGGAAACCCACGCAGACACAGCGAAAATGTGCAAAGTCCACGCAGACAGCTGCCCGAAGTAGGAATCAAACCTGGGTCCCTGATGCTGCAAGGCAGCAATGCTAACCACTGAGCCACTGTGCCATCAATGGAAGATTTATTATCATCAGGGCAACAACAGGAGAGAGAAACTATTAGTCTATTAACTATAGCAAAATCTAAGATGACACATATTTTAATTGAATTAAAAAGGTTTGGGATTCAGCTGGAAGGAAAGCTGACTGGAATCAGAAACTGGTATAGTATTTTCTAGAAAAAGGAGATTGTTCAGAACAGTTAAGGAAATAAGTTACTTCAGTGAGAAAGTGTGGTTTTTGAAACTTCCAGACCCAGAATGTTAACTCTGCAAAAGACTGAGAAAATCTAAGCTCTCAGCTGTATGAGTGGTCAAGGGAAAAAGCCTCATAGCTCCCAGGATCAGAACTGAGATAAAGCAGTTAAGTCAAATCTACAGATCTGACAAAGGAGGAACATTTTTTTTTAGTTAACTGTGATATGATGAGTTGGGGAATAGATAGGATTTTATTTTGCCATGTACCTTGAAATCTTTCAAACTATTGTTTTAATTATTTAATTTATTTTGTGTAATAATTTTTCTTATTGCTCAAATGAAATCTTCAACCATATGTGATTAATTTTCAGTGAAAGACTGCTACCTTAAATTAAAGAAGAAACAAGATATGATCTATCGGGCCAGAGTTCATTCTGAGATCTTACTTATCCAACGCTTAGATCATCTGGGATTACAAGAGTTTACGCCTGCAGACAATGGGAAAAGCATTTGTACAGATGGTGGATAGATTGTTAGTCTCCAAAGTCCCAGGTAAAAGTCAGGAATGCAAGATTTTTTAAATGGTTATACTGTGCATCTGTTTAATTTTTAAAAATATGGGACGGAAAGCTGAAAAATTGTTAATTGGCATTTCTAAGCAGAACATGGCAATGATTTACACATTGTCATGAAGGCAGATTTTGAGGGGGGTTCTTTAGGAGTGTTTGTAGAATTGCCTGCTGGGTGATTACTTTAAAAAGACACAGAAGCTCACAGGCAGTTTCAGCTTGCAAGAATCTAACAGAGAGCTGAGGACTAGAGGCAGCATGTTTCTATAGCCCAAAATGCAAAAATGTGGATAAGAGCTCATGTTCAGATTGAAGAGACCAAGTTCTTGATGAATTATACATGACTGGAAAATTCGCCTAGTTTGGGTAGGAGGAGAAATATCCAGGTCAACCCTCATGTAAAAGCCAGTTCAAATTCAAACTTATTTGAGAAAAGAAAGGAAACAAATGCTGTAGCTAACTGTCAGTTTACCCTAGTTCTGGAAGAATGGAATGTCCACATAAAAAAGAGATTTATGATTTTAAATTGTGGATTATTCCAGTAGTTACAGTATAAAATGTCTATTAAGACATAGTTTAATTAATTTTCTTAAGTCTTTAAAGCATGAATTCTCATCACATCATCCTTCCACCCATCCAACGGAAGTTTTGACTTTTTCAGTTATCAGTTTCTACAGGATTATAACCACTATAAGGACAGATATCTGTCTTATTCTTCTTTACCTGATAGACTGGCATGTGCAATTAGTGAATGGTAGCCATTTTGCCGAGCTGCACCAGGACAGTGAGAATCATCTGCTGGATGGGAGTTGTGAATAGTTGTTTGCTCCATTGTTCGAAATGAATCACCATACTGGAAGGTATTTTGCATGGTGTGAAAGCTTCCTTGGTAACCTGGAAACATAGATCAATTGCAGCACTGTTATCAGATTTTATGCTTACTTCAGAGCTAACTATTTATGTCCATAAGAAATCTAAAGTGGTTTACATTTTGCTGTAAAGGACAAATCCTGAATGAATTATGCTAACACTATTTTCAACAGCTGGGGAAGTAATATGGTCAGTATGCTAGCACTCCTTGGCTAAAGGAAGGAAAATGCTACACAACATTTGCATTTGCTGTTTTTCACTATGATTCTAGAGGTGCCCATGGACCTAACCTTGCCTTCTATTTTCTCTCATTTATATTCTATCCCTCAATGATATTATCCAAATAAAGTCAGATACAGTTTGTACAAAAATAGGGAGATCTTGCTGAAACTATACAAGGCACTAGTTAGTCCACACCTAGAACACGATGGGAATTGTGAATTTATTTGCTCCATTATTCTAAATGAATCACCATACTGGAAGGTGTAGTGTAGAGGAAAAACCTGGCATAGGAGAGCGTATTCAGGACAGTTTCCTAGAACAATGTTGTGGATACAACCATGGATGAGGCATATTTTGGATATGCTAATGTATAACAAGGCAGGTTTAATAAACAATCTCAGAGTACAAGATCGATGAGGAAACAGTGCCCATGAATTTAGCATTCAGGTCGAGAGTGAGAAACCTGGAGAGGAAACAATTGTGCTAAACTTAAATAAGGGCAACTTCAAAGGAATAAGGACAGACTTGCATGGACTGGACTGGAAAAGGAGGTTAGCAGAAAAGATCATTGATGATCATGATGATGGTGATGATGATGATGATGATGCAGCATGGTATGGTGACTCAGTGGTCAGGAACCCGGGTTCAATTCCAGCCTTGGGCAACTGTCTGTGTGGAGTTTGCATGTTCTCCTCGTGTCTGCGTGGGTTTCCTCCGGGTGCTCCAGTTTCCTCCCACAATCCAAAGATGTGCAGGTCAGGTGAATTGACTGTGCTAAATTGCCCATAATTTCAGGGATGTGTCGGTTAGGTGCATTAGTCGGGGGAAATGTAGAGTAATGGGGAATGGATTTGAGTGGATACTCTTTGGAGGCTCAGTGTGGACTTGTTGGGCCGAAAGGCCTGTTTCCATACCACAGAGATTCTATGATCGGTGGCAGATGTTTAGGAATATAGTTCATACCTCACAACAAAGATATTTCCCAGTGAGGAAGAAGGATCCCACAGAGTGCTGTGTCATTAAGAACATTCAAGGCTGAGACAATTTTAATCAGTGAAGGGATAAGGATTAGGAAGAAAAGTCAGGAAAGTGGGTTTGCAGATTGAAGGACCAGCTATGTTCTTATTGAATGGTGGAGCAGACTATGGGCCGAATGGCCTACTTCTACTCCTGCATCTTATGTTCATTGTCTGACACCAGTGTGGTGCAATGCCAGTTGTCAGCCCAAAGCTGGTCTTTGTCCAAATCTTGGAGCATTTGGACATGGACTGCTTTTGTATCTGAGGAGTCACAAATGGTGCTGAACATTGTGTAATCATCAGTAAACAACCCTACTTCTAACCTTACAATGGAAGGAAAGTCACCAGTGTAATAGTTGAAGATGGTTCAGTCCAGAACACCACCCTGAGGAACCTCTACATTGATGATCTTCGGTTGAGACACTGAATCCAAATAACCACAACCATCTTCCTTTGTGCACAGAACGAATCTATCCAGCAGAGAGTTTTCCACCTGATTCCCATGACTCTACTTTTTCTAGGGCTCCATGATGGCATACTCTGTCAAGTGTGGCACTGATGCCAATGGCACTCGCTCTCACCTCAATTCTGCAGTTCTGCTCTTTTGTCCATGTTTGAACCAAAGCTGTAAAGAGATCAGAGTCTGAGTGACCCTGGTGGAACTTAAACTGGGCATCAGGTTATTTCTAATCAACTGCTGCTTGATAGCATTGTTGATGAACCCTTCAATCACTTCATACATGATTGAGAGAACAGACTGAGGGGGTAACAATTGGCTGTATTAGATTCATCCTGATTTTTGTGTACAACATATACTTGGGCAATATTCCATACCAGGTAGATGCCAGTGTTGTAGCTGTACTTAGGTGTTGACTAAGGGTGCAGCAGGTACTGGAGTACATATCTTCAGTACAATTGCTGGAATGCGTTCAGGGCCTTTGCAGTATTCAGTGCCTTCAGTTATTTCTTGATATCACATTGAGTGAATCACATTGGCTGAAGACTGACTTCAGGGACGCAAGATGGCACCGGCAAGCAAGAAGTTAGTTTGATGTGTGTCTACTTCAACACCAGGAGCATCCGGAATAAGGTGGGTGAGCTTGCAGCATGGGTTGGTACCTGGGACTTCAATGTTGTGGCCATTTCGGAGACCTGGATAGAGCAGGGACAGGAATGGTTGTTGCAGGTTCCAGGATTTAGATGTTTCAGTAAGAACAGAGAAGATGGTAAAAGAGGGGGAGGTGTGGCATTGTTGGTCAAAGACAGTATTACAGTTGCAGAAAGGATGTTTGGGGACTCGTCAACTGAGGTAGTATGGGCTGAGGTTAGAAACAGGAAAGGAGAGGTCACCCTGTTGGGAGTTTTCTATAGGTATCCGAATAGTTCCAGAGATGCAGGGGAAAGGATAGCAAAGATGATTCTCGGTAGGAGTCAGAGAGACAGGGTAGTTGTCATGGGGGACTTCAACTTTCCAAATCTATAGATGGGTCAATTTTTGTCCAGTGTGTGCAGGAGGGCTTTCTGATACAGTATGTAGACAGGGCAACAAGGGGTGAAGCCACATTAGATTTGGTACTGGGTAATGAGCCCAGCCAGGTGTTAGACTTGGAAGTAGGTGAGCACTTTGGTGAGAGCGATCACAATACTGTTATGTTTGCTTTAGTGATAAAAGGGATAGGTGTATACCACTGGACAAGAGTTACAGCTGGGGGAAAGGCAATTATGATGCGATTAGGCAAGGATGGGGAAGGAAACTGCAGGGGATGGGCACATTAGAAATGTGGAGCTTATTCAAGGAAAAGCTCCTGTATGTCCGAGATAAGTATGTACCTGTCAGGCAGGGAGGAAGCTGTAGAGCGTGGGAGCCGTGGTTTATGAAGGAAATGGAATCTCTGGTCAAGAGGAAGAAGAAGGCTTATGTTAGGATGAGATGTGAAGGCTCAGTTAGGGCACTTGAGGATTACAAAGTAGCCAGGAAACACCTAAAGAGAGAGCGCAGAAGAGCCAGGAGGAGACATGAGAAGTTGCTGGCGGATAGGATCAGGGTAAACCCTAAGGCTTTCTATAGGTATTTAAGGAATAAAAGAATGACAAGAGTAAGATTAGGGCCAATCAAGGATAGTAGTGGGAAGTTGTGTGTGGAGTCAGAGGAGATAGGGGAAGCACTAAATGAATATTTTTTGACATTATTCACTCTAGAAAATGACAATGTTGTCAAGGAGAATACTGAGATACAGGCTACTAGACTAGGTGGGATTGAGGTTCACAAGGAAGAGGTATTAGAAATCCTGCAGAGAGTGTGAAAATTGATAAGTCCCCTGGGCCGGATGGGATTTATCCTAGGATCCTCTGGGAAGCAGGGAGGAGATTACCGAGCCTTTGGCATGGCTCCTTAAATCGTCATTAGCTACAGGAATAGTGCCAGAAGACTGGAGGATAGCAAATGTGGTTCCCCTGTACAAGAAAAGTAGTAGAGACAACCCTGGTAATTATAGACCAGTGAGCCTTACTTCCGTTGTTTGGTAAAGTGTTGGAAAAGGTTATAAGAGATAGGATTTATAATCAAATAGAAAAGAATCATTTGATTAGGGATAGTCAGCACGGTTTTGTGAAGGGTAGGTCGTGCCTCACAAACCTTATTGAATTCTTTGAGAAGGTGACTAAACAGGTAGATGAGAGTAAACCGGTTGATGTGGTGTATATGGATTTCAGCAAGGCATTCGATAAGGTTCCCCACAGTAGGCTATTGTACAAAATGCGGAGGAATGGGATTGTGGGAGATATAGCAGTTTGGATCAGTAATTGGCTTGCTGAAAGAAGACAGAGGGTGGTGGTTGATGGGAAATGTTCATCCTGGAGTCCAGTTAGTAGTGGTGTACCACAAGAGTCAGTGTTGGGTCCACTGCTGTTTGTCATTTTTATAAATGACCTGGATGACGGTGTAGAAGGGTGGTTTCGTAAATTTGCAGATGACACTAAGGTCGGTGGAGTTGTGGATAGTGACAAAGGATGTTGTAGGTTACAGAGACATATCGATAAGCTACAGAGCTGAGCTGAGAGTTGGCAAATGGAGTTTAATGCGGACAAGTGTGAGGTGATTCACCTTGCTCCGCGTAACTGGAATGCAAAGTACTGGGCTATTGGTAAGATTCTTGGTAGTGTAGATGAGCAGCGAGATCTCGGTGTCCAGGTACACAGATCCTTGAAAGTTGCCACCCAGGTTAACAGGGTTGTTAAGAAGGCATACAGTGTTTTAGCTTTTATTAATAGAGGAATCGAGTTCCGGAACCATGAGGTTATGCTGCAGCTGTACAAAACTCTAGTGCACTTGGAGTATTGTGTACAGTTCTGGTCACTGCATTATAAGAAGGATGTGGAAGCTTTGGAAAGGATGCACAGGAGATTTACTAGGATGTTGCCTGGTATGGAGGGGAGGTCTTATGAGGAAAGGCTGAGGGACTTGAGGCTGTTTTCGTTGGAGAGAAGAAGGTTGCGAGGTGACTTAATAGAGACATATAAGATAATTAGAGGGTTAGATATGGTGGACAGGGAGAGTCTTTTTCCAAGTATGGTGACGGCGAGCACGAGTGGGCATAGCTTTAAATTGAGGGGTGATAGATATAGGACAGATGTCAGAGGTAGTTTCTTTACTTAGAGAGTAGTAAGGGTATGGAATGCTTTGCCTGCAACGGTAGTAGATTCGCCAACTTTAAGTACATTTAAGTCGTCATTGGACAAGCATATGGACATACATGTAATAGTGTAGGTTAGATGGGCTTCAGATTGGTATGACAGGTCAGTGCAACATCGAGAGCCGAAGGGCCTGTACTGTGCTGTAATGTTCTATGTTCTACGTTCTGTCATATTAAGGACCTCTGCAGGAGGCTGAGACGGATCATCCCCTTTGCCAGCAGTCGCAAATGCTTCAGCCTTATCTTTTGCTGATGCACTGGGTCACTATCATTGAGGATGGAAATATTTTCATCACCTGCAGTGAACTGGTTACTATCTACCACCATTCAAAATGGATGTGGCAAGACGGCAGATCTTTGAGGAATCACTTAGCCCTTTCTGTAACTTATTGCTCAAGCTGTTGATACATAGGCACTCTTCCATTGTAGCTTCACCAGGTTGGCTCCTCATTTGTAAGTATGCCTGATGCTGTTCCTGGTGTGCTCCCTTGCACTCTTCATTGTACATAAATATGTACTACAAAAAGAATATGTTCACAAATTCTATGAATTAAGTACATTGTTATATGAGATAAAATGCTTGCATGAGGGATAAAGCAAAAAGGATACATAGAAATGCAACATAGACCGCATAGGCATCCAGTACGCATGAACAGTTCTGACTTCAATCATTTGTTGCATTTCACTTAGAGCAAGGTAATGTATTCACTGAATACTAACTTGTAATTTAAGATTATTGTCCACATGCCTGTGTAGTTTTGTGCCATAATTTAAATTTTTCCATGCAGTTAGACTTTACTTTCAAATGAATTCTGTACACATAAATAATCCCATTCGCGAGACCGTTAGTAGATAATTACTGGTGGATTAACTGAAAATTCCTTTGATTTCAAACAAGCAACATTTGAATCTTGACTGACAAACCACATTCTAATAACACATAACAAAATAACATCAGTAATTAAACTGAACAAAAATTGAACAGAGAGACTGAACACTTCTTTCTTTCTCTCCCTCCCAAACCCTAGTAAGTCTTGTCCAATAATACTTTCTTTATATACTGTTCAGAAACCACTCTATTAGGTTCCTGTTGAATAATAGGAAACTCACTTCCTTTCGTGGTTTATAGTTTATTCCACTCATTTCAGTATTCGTTCATCTGGACAGAGACGGTTGACTAATCCTGAACTTTTAACAGTAACAATGGGAAATGACGGTCATGCTCCATTCTTTCAACCTTTGTGTTTTAAGTTTTTTAAAAAGAATTTCATGTTGCATACTTTCAAGTGTGTGAGGTGTCTACTTTCCTAAGATGCTGGTACTTGCTGGGCTTCACTTAAAGGCACAGGCAACCCATGAAAACTTGCATGGGTCTTATCTGTTCTTCAAGGATGAGCCAATAATTAAATGTCAAGAGATTATTCCCCTACAGAGCATTACCCAATTCTGTGGCATGTTATATGGTTGTAATGTATGGGTGTGATATATAGATATGTTAGAGTTTGGATTTTGCACGAGTGACATGTAGATTTTGGTCTCAGTGTATGTGGGGGTCTACTGACTAACATCCATATTTCTAAAGCATGGTTTTATTTAAAATCAGTATGGGAGAGAGCATACCTATCGTGTTTATAGGATTTTGTTTTGCTTTGGAAGAATTTTATGAGCAGACAGAGTAAACATTGATGAATATTAGCATGCTTTCAGTTAAAAAGATCAAGAGTTAATTTGTTTTTTGATTTGGAAAAATAACCATAGTTTGGAATGCTTTAAGTTTCAGTTTGCAGAAGTTCTGGTTAACGTTAGATGTGAGAACACAATTTTCCTGGAGCAAGAAATTTGTTTAGAAAGCTAAAAATAAATTACCTCAGTGCAAGGGTTTAGTTCAGAAATTCCATGGAAGTGTTTAATTCAAACTCTGAAGGGGTTATTTGAAGCTGAGAAAATCTAAGCTCTGTTGTGTGAATACCTAAGGAAAAGATTATCAAGATTGGGAATTGAAACCAACAGTTAAGTCATTATCAATAGATATGATACAGAAGGGAAATCTCTCTGCTGTTTGAGAGATCCCCCTTCAGAGTTCTAACTAAATATTTTTTCTGGAACTTTCCAACTAGACCCTTGCACTAAGGTTATCTATTCCTATCTATAAAGGAATGCTGTGGAGAGAATCAAATATTATATTTTACTGTATACTTTAGCATTGTTCAAATTATGTAATTTTTTTTTTCCCTTTCATCTTAAAAGGTAAATTAGAAAAGAACAAAATATGATCTATCAAGTCAGATTTCAATCTGGGATCGGATTTGTCCAATTATGAGTGTGAAAAAAACAATTTGTAAATTTGGTTTCAATTATAATCTACGGTTGTGATCAAAATCAAACACCTTACAGACTTTTCCCTTTGCCAGCCCTAGAAACACCAAGGTCAACTCCATTTCTGGTGTTACGATTTACTGGGTTGTTCCTGTAAGTGGCTGAAGTTTCCTTTGCTTTTCTGTGCTGCCCACCCATCCCCAATTTTCTCTCTTTCTTCTGCAGAAAGTAGCTCATGCTGTACCATAGCTTCAGAGGAACAGGCCACCCTTATATCTCAGTGAAATGATTACCGTAGTAATCTGACTATTTCAAGAGTGTCAGCAGACTTTTTGACGAAGGGCAGTATCCTATCCTGATGCAAACTCTGCCACATGGTACACATCGACTGTGAATGGGATCATTGATTTTTCTTCTCTCTCATTAACATTTTTCTTTTTATTCATTAATTGGCTGAAACTGATTGCAGCATGCCCACTCCAAATAAGTAGAATCAATTTGGAACTGCTTCACTTCTTTGACTCAACATCACACTAGACAGCTCTCTGCCTATTAGAACATCACAGACAATTTTATTAACACTGAAATTCTATTAAATGTTACAATTTACAAGCATCAAATTTCTGAAAACAAAATGAAATCCTCAGAAAGGTTTGTTCTACAGGATCATTATGATTTAGTTTACTAAAGTTAAATTTGTTGCTTATACCAAAATTTTAAGAAGTATGAGTGCTTGCATCTTCTGTTCCATGCTTGTGTTTCCCCTATGATTTCCCAAAAAAATGTTTCAAAGTACCTGCTTGGAAGGGTTGCATCAGCTGGCTTGGGAAGACTGAGTTGTACTTGTGGTCCCCTCCACTGAGTTGGTTGTTGGATGGCTGAGGTGAGTGAGGACCATGCCTCTGCAGCAGCGATGGTGCTAACATTTTCCTTGGACTGACCAGAGAAGAAAAAGGAAGTACAACTGGTTTGGCCCTGCAAGGAAATGTGTTCATTTCAGTAATGTAGTCTTACAAGAGCACTTGTTGCATTGATTTTGTTTCTAAAAATGCAGTAATAAGCTTGAGTTTCCCAAGATTCTGCTGGTGGCATGTAGCCTGCTGTCAGTGGGTACAGCACATGAAGCCATGCAATAGGTATGCTACGCTTTGCTTCAACTCTGATCTCCAGCATCGGCAGCCCTCACTTCCTCCTTTGGTTTGTGTGAGTGACATATTCAGTGAAATCAGAGCGACACACACACGCACAACACACACACACACACACACACACACAACACACCAGACCAACGGAATAGATAAATTACAGGGAGTATGGCTGTGGAGCCCATGTTTTTAAATGATTTCTTGTTTTTTGGGGCATTCTGACACTAGGCAAAATTAGTACCTGTTTGGAGCGGTTGCATCAGCTGGCTTTGCAACTCTGAGTTGTCATTGTGGTCCCATTCACTGAGTTGGTTGTTGTATGTAAATGGTGGTTGGGGTCACAATGCACAACTAATCGGCACCTGCTGACTACTTATTTAAGCAATCTCAGTGTCAGGCCAATATCAAACATGTTGTTCATTGGCTGGATGCATCAGAAGGAGGCCAGCACAGTGAATGGCTGGTGTGATTTATAGACAGGCTGTAACATTTAAAGTTAGCCAGCACTTTTTAAACTGAAAGTGTGCTGTGGCTGGAGTGGATACTAGGAGGTATATTTGAAGGTAGTTTGGCCTGGGAAAGAGTCCACTTCAAGGTTTTCTGATGCCACTGCACTGAAAGTCTTGATGAAAAACTTATGTGGGTGGGGTGAGGAGACAGTCCAGACACATGGTCAAAAAGTAGTGAGGAAGATGGCTGTGAAAGTCAAGCAATAAGGACCAAGATACACTACTGCAAGCAGCTCAGTGTGCTACAACTCACTGCTATTCCCAGAGTCGTCACAAAAGCCAAATATTTGAAAAGTTTACAACATTCCCCAATTTATCTGACTTTCAGACCTAAATTGATAAAAGGCATGGATCTGGTTTCTGTACTGAACAGGAATCACTATTAAAAGTGATTAGACTCTAGCTATAGGTAAACAGTTATGAACCGGTATATAATACTACTAATTAAAACTCTTATCATTATAGAGAAATAGAGTCATACAGCACAGAAACAGACCTTCGGCCCTGTTGGTCCATCCCAAACTAAACTAGCCCCATGTATTGGTGCTTAGCCCATATCCTTGTAAACTTTCCTTATTCAATTGTCTTTTAAATTTTGTAATGTACCCATATTTACCACTTCCTCCGACAGTTCATTCCACATGTGAACCACCCTCTGTGTGAAAAAGTTGCCTCTCAAGTCCCTGTTAAATTTTTCTCCTCTCATCTTAAAAATATGCTGCCTAGCTTAGAACTCCCCACCCCAGGGAAAATACCTTATCTATTTACCCTACCTCTGCCCCTCATGATTTCCTAAACCTCTATATGGTCACCCCTCAACCTCCTACATGCCAATGAAATTTTATAAACTCATCCTTACACACACCCACAGATAAACAAACAGACAATAGGTTATGAGCAGAGGGTACAGAGTTCAGTTGTCTTTGTTCCAGATGTTGAAATGATCTTTATGACTCTTCTGTCGGCCACCACATTGCTTTAGTTGTCTTTCTCCAGATGTTTTTACTGGTTGCTAAGAGACAAAAGGCGGGTAGGAACAAATCACTGCAGATCCTGCAATCTGATCTGCAAACAACAAATGCTGGAGATCACAGCCGGTCAGACAGTGTCCCTGGAGAAACGCAAGCTGATGTTTCGTGTCTAGATGACTCTTCATCAGAGCTCTGATATCCAGCATTTGCGGTTTTTGACACAAGGTGGGTGGTTCCCTTATAAAACAAATCTCTGGCTTATCAGTTTAAAGTCGCAGTTTTGAACAACTGTTGCAGTAAGGATAATCTGGTTTTCTTCTGGTTCAGTGAGCTTTTATAGCAGAGAGCATAGATCACTCCTGAGCTGGGGAGGAACTGAACTGTTCTCTCTTTGTTCCCTGCTTTAAGTTTTTCAGTGTGAACCAATCACACAGCTTTTGGTGTCAAAAAGGTCTCTTTCATGGTCTATGGACTAATGACCAGTTATCAATCAACTTCTTGTCAGCAAAAGTTGCCTCAGTACAACCCCTCAGCTCTAAATTGTCTGCACCTTTGCAAGTACTGTTTATTCAAATCTTGACACAGTGTCCAGATACGTGCTATTCAAATTGCAACCACTCTTGTCACACTTCTTTAAAACAGTCTGTGATCACTTAAAGTCCAGAGTTCTAAAAATACAGAATAAAAAGACACTATCTTTCTACGTGACCTTACATGTGTGGTCAAGATTCATGAATGCTATATCAACTGAACTACACTAGTAGTCTCAGCTCACTTCAGCACACCAACAATTCCAATCAGCTTAGGCTCACACTTCACATTAATACACTTCATATCACTCTCGTATATTGAGCAGCATGATCATTTTCACACCCACATCTTGCAGCTTGCAAACATCTGCTGGTATTCAATCATAACAGCGACATCACATAACCACAGTGTATTTTGTTCATTGACGATTCCCTCTCATTTGAAGGACAAAGTGGCACATAACCAGCGACAGCAGAAACTTGTGGAAGGAGGCCTGGTAACCCAGTGTATTCTGAATGCTTTTGCAGGAGAAATGCTGCCATCAAAGCCTGAGACTGTGGCCACCAGCAGAACTGAAACCAGAAAGAAAAATTGTAATCTCAGACCTAACCCTCATTCTCACATCCTGATGCCACTTCATCCCCTGCTCTTACTTGCTCATCCCTTGCCTTACCCTTGAGACTTCCTATTTTCAGATTCTTAAGGTCCAACCTGTTGAGGGATTGAAAGTACAGGAAGAAAGGTGTGCTTATGTAAACAGTGTTCTCACTTGATTTCACATTTAAAACCACCAACTGGGACTGTAAATGGTGCATACCCTAAAGAACAGATTACAGGTGGGAGCTGAGGCATTGGACTTGACTAAGTTGCAGTCATTGAAGGAGCCATGCATTGCACATGTACTAGTTGTTTGGACAGCATGTTTATATGTGGATTCTACTGCAGAGGATACAGATCAGGACTTAAATGGGTTCCTTACAAAAGAAAAAACATTGCCAAATATGCACAACAAAATGTTTGGTGAAAGTGAGTACTGCAGATGTTGAAGATTAGATCCAAGACTAGAGTAGTGCTGGAAGGGCACAGCATCTGAGGAGCACGAAAGTCTGATGAAGGACCTTTGCCCGAAATGTCGATTTTCTTGCTCCTCAGATGCTGCCCGACCTGCTGTGCTTTTCCAGCACTACTCTAATCTTGACAATAAAATGTCTGGTTTATTGCAAAACCTGATGGAAAACCTCCAGCCAATAACAAGGAGCATGGAACAATTCAGCTCGACTTGGCACAAAGCTTTGTGCACAGCCTTGAGCCAATCCTTTCTAACAGAGAATTAGTGGCCAACTCCGTTCATACACTTGTATATCAAAATGTAATGCTGAATGAGAATATAAGAACTAGGAGCAGAAATAGACCATTCGACTCTTCAGGCCTGCCCCAAGTCTCAATGTCTCTTTCATACCAGCTCTTGATATGCCTCAACTCCCTGGTATTTCAAAACTCTTCATATCTACTTTTTAAATACTGATCCAGCATTCAGAATTCTTCGAGATAGAAAATTCCAGATATTTACTATCCACTGGGAAAAGGAATTCCTTTGCTCTTGGTTTTAAATAGTGTGACCCCTTATTCTGTAACTATGTGTTCTAGCTTGCGATTCCTCCTCTGGTGGAAACATCACCTCAACATCCTGTCAAGTCCCAGCAGAGTTTTGTATGTTTCAATAAGATCACCCCTCATTCTTCTAACTTTAAAAATTTAATCTGCTTAGCATTCTTCATAGGTTTCAACCCAGGAATCAGTCTTGTGAATCTTTTTTGAATCACCTCTAATGCCATTATATCCTTCATTAACCACCAGGACCAAAACTGTACATAATATTGCATGTGACCTCATCAAACCCTGTACAGCTGTAACAAGACTTCCCTACTTTTAAACATCAATCCCTTAGCAATAAAGACTATCTGTCAATTTGCCTTCTTAATTACTTGTACTTCCATGCTAACATTTTGCATTTCATGCACTCTTCCTCTCTCCATTTGTTACTTCCGAACAAAGCGCCTGATCTTTAAACTCTATCTGCCAAGATTTTTTTTTTGCCCATTCACTGTCTGTATCCTCTCACAGATTCTTTGTGTTCTCATTCCAGCATGGCCTCCCACTTACTTTTGTATCATCAGCAAATTTAGATACATCACACTGTGCTCCCTCCTCCAAGTCATTAATGTAGATATTAAATAATGTAGATCATAAAGGCGTAGGACTGATTTTTTTTGGCACTACAGTAGTCACATCTTTCCAACCTGAATAAGACCAATTAATCCCAATTGTCTGTCTTCTGTATGTTAACTACTCCTCAGTCAATGTTAATACATTACCCCCAATATCATGATATCTTAACTTGTATGTGCCACCTTATCAAATGTTTTCTGGAAATCCAAATACACTACATTTACTGGTTCCCTTTTACCAACTCTGCTTGTTATATCCTCAAAGAACTTTAACAAATTTGCCAAACATGATTTTCCTTTGACAAAACCATAATGACTCTGATTGCATAAACTTTTTATAAATATCCTATCTCTTCCTTAATGACCTTTGCATTTTCCCAATAAACGCTAGAATAACCGAGTTATAGTTCCCTGCTTTCTATCTCCCTCTCCTCTTAAGCATTAACAGTTTTCCAATCCACTGGAACCCTTTGGGATTGGGATTCCAGTGAGCTTTAGAATATTTTGACCAGTGACTTCACTATCTCTGCAGCGATATCCTTAAAAACCCATGGTGCAGGCCATCGGAACCTGGCAACTTGTTTGCCTTTAGTCCCCTTAGTTTGTCAAATATTTGTCCCCGGTGATAGAGAATATTACAAGGTCTTTCCTTCCATTAGTATCTTGCTTATCTGTTTTCATTGGTGAAATAACTCTTCAGAAGCCAACATCTTATCACCAATCACCCTTTGTTCACAAATACATTGCCTTTGACAATAGCACTACCTCTCACTGAGTCAGGCATTCCAGCACTCAATGTCCCTGACGTTCATCCGTTTATGTCTGCCCGTTCTCCCTGATTGAGGCTGTTAATCTGGTCCAATCAGGGACATCATATCCAAAGAGGTCCAGCTGGCTGACTTATTCCAATCCCTCTCCATTGAGTCCATGGACACAGGGTGTTTCCTTTGAAAGCCCCTGGGGCATTTTAAAACCGAGTCAGGTTCCGCCAAGTTGGAATTCAACAGGAGACATGTAACGAACCGGAGCTCACCTCTATCGCATGGAAAGCGTCAGTGGACCTTCACTCCTTTCACCAAGAAATGGACGCATTGAGGCAGCTTCTTCCATCATGTGCATCTCTGATTCAGAAAACTTGACAATGTTTGATGGAGAAGGTGAATCAACAGGTCCCTGAAGTATTTCTGAAGGCTCTGAGGGACAGTGCAAGTTTTGCTACTATACAGTCTGTGAATTTGCAGTTTTCAAATGGTCAACATGCTTATTCAGGACAGTCACACCTACCCGATCTTTATAAGTCACTGGTCCTGATCTCATGTCTGTTACTCATGTGGGGCCAATTCTATGATTCTTGCACCAAGCTTTGTCCCCTGTATCAAACTGTCTGTCTCACCCAGCAGAGTCTTGGGTTTGGCATTGGAGTTCTTGATGCTATTTCACCGTTTCCTCAACACCCCAGGTCCAGGAAGGCTTGGCCTGGTGTGGCGTCTTCTACCTATTAGCAACTCTACCACTGCTATGCCTGTGGGGTGGTCCTATAATCAAACAAGAGCCGTGACTACTTGGTATCTAGTAAGGTAGAGTGTTTCTTCACTCTAGCTTTCAAAAGTTGGACTTCTCTTTCTGCCAGGCCTTTGGATGAATGGTGGTAAAGAACTGTTGTAATACGTTGAATCCCATTTAACTTTAAGAAGCAACTCAAGTCCCTGTTGGTAAACGATGGGCTGTTATCTGTGACCAATACCTCAGCAACTCAGTGTGTCACAAAAGACATGATAATAAAATCAAAACCAAAAGTAATTTTTTCTATTGTCACTACAGTGTTTGGTAAATGGACTCTGTCTACATCCAACCACTTTGAGTAGGCATCTACAATGACTAAAAACATTGAACCCATGAAAGGACCTGCATATTAAACATGCAACTGAGTCCAAGATTTATCTTGCTACTCCGACTGATGTGGGGATGTTGCTGGCGGTAATTTTTGTCCTTGTTGACATTTTGGTCACTGTCCCACCAACGTGACTATGTATGTGCCCATGTCTGGCCACCAACTCTCACCAACATTTTCATTTTGGATATCCCTGATGGGTATGGTGGAGTTCAGCCCATATTTGACAGCGACCTTTGTTCAGGACAATCACTCTTGCTGCCCATAATGATACGTCATCCTCTACCTTGAGCTTGTCTCTCTGGGCCCAAAACGCTTTAATTCTAGCTGCAATGGTCCTTTGGTTTCCCCTATTATAGCAATTGTACAGATTTACATTACTCACGATAATCATAGCCCCCTTCAATTATTTCCCAATTTATTTTTTTTGTCCTACAGTGTGACAACTATTTGGAGGCCTATAGATAACTCCCACCGACAATTTCATTCCTTTTCTGTTTTTAATTTCAACCTAAACTGATTCCACATACAACCTGTTACCCCAATATCACTACTTACAACTGCATCAATACCTTCCTTAATTAACGATGCTACCCAACTCCTTTTACCTTTTGCCGATTTTTTTCAGAACATTAACTATCATTGAATATAGAGATCTGAGTCTTTGTCATCCTGTCAACCACATTTCCATATCAGATCTCAAGTCATAGAGTCATAGAGATGTACAGGATGGAAACAGACCCTTCGGTCCAACCCGTCCATGCCAACCAGATATTCCAACCCAATCTAGTCCCACCTGCCGGCAACCGGTCCATATCCCTCCAAACCCTTCCTATTCATATACCCATCCAAATGCCTCTTAAATGTTGCAATTGTACCAGCCTCCACCTCTTCCTCTGACAACTCATTCCATACACATACCACCCTCTGCATGAAAAAGTCAGTTATTTATTTTGATTTGTTACAAATGCTGATGCATTCAGATAAAGAACCTTAAGCTTGGAGTTGTTAACTATTATAACTCACTTTGGCTCAAACTTCTGTTATAGTCTTCTACATATATTCCTATGGTTATTTTTCATCTTTTCACTCCCTGCACCTCAACCATCATGGCAGTGCATTAGTTTTCATCAGTGCTTTTGGGGTGTCAAAGCAGTCAAGCAATATGCCCTCCAAAGATTACTAGAATTTTTCCAGGTGCAGCTCCAGGAGAGCAACCATGGCAAGGAGCATAGGTTTACTGTCCCCTCTGAGGGAGACTGCCCCTGTCCAGCACAACTGCCATTTTACCGACAGCCTTAGGTGTTGCTACATGAGTCAGGAAGTCTAGACTATTGCCGCGAATACTTAGATGGTAAAATGTATAGATAGACCTTAGAATCATAGTATCGCTACGTTGTGGAAGCAAGCCATTCAATCCATCGAGTCCACACTGACCCTCCAAAGACTATCCCACCCACACCCAGATCTCTATTCTAGCCCTGTAACTCTGCATTTACCATGGCTCACCCACCTAGCCTACACATCCTTGGATATTATGGACAATTCAGCGTGGCAAATCCACCTAACTTGCACATCTTTGGACTGTGGAAGGAAATTGGAACACCTGGAAGAAACCCATGCAGACATGAGGAGAAATGTGCAAACTCCAAAATGCCAATCATCCGAGGCTTCATTTGAACCCAGGACTCTGGCGCTATGAGGCAGCAGTGCTAACCACTGGGCCACCATGCTGCCTTCTAGACTCGGAGTGCCTGAAAGATGTTCTCCAAAGGCCATCTGAACTCTCTTCCACAAAAGTCCGTTGGGATTGCTTTCCTGGTCAATTCCATTTTGTTGCTGTAAACAGCAGCACACACACTCAGAAATTTGTTATAATTGGAAAAAAAAATCACATCTTTAATGGCTTGTGTTACACGATCCAAAATGATCCTCACAATCATCAAATTATACTACATGATTCCAGCATAACTATACAATCTATTACTGAGTTCATAATTAATTATAAGAACTCAGGTATATCACCATCTTGCAATGAGTACAGCACACAATGGTTTACAACATATATTTATATCAATTATGAATTCCATCATTTAGCCATCTCCATATTGTCCATAACAACTCTAAACCACAATACATCAAAACGATGAGATGGGTATCAAAAATAAAATGGAGCCTGAATGATACAATCATGCCCTCAATCTCTCCCTGTAATTCTGTTACCACAATTATATAGTTTATCTAAACTCTTCACTAAGGATAACTATAAGGAGCAACGAACAATATCTCCCAGACCCAGGACATTCACAGTGTATTAGGAAAGGAGCTCCAGGATTGTAACTCTGCAGCAGTAAAGGAGCAGGATATGATGCCAAGTCAAGATGGTATTTAACTTGGAGGGTTACTGAACTATGCCAGACCAGTATTCTGGTGAAACCTATAACCGGAGTTTTAGTTTGAACTAAATATAGTGGCGGAGCATTCAACCGAAGAGATTCAAAAGAGCTTAAACTTGACCACACTTCCCTCACTCTGCCGACTGGAAGGAATCTATTCCATTTTCCCAATTTCTCTATCACCATTGCATCAGTACCATTGGTGCCAATTTCCAAAAGGGCACCTCCAACATAGCCTACTTTTCCCTCAACCCAAGATTTCCCCACATGGTTGGCAGATCCCTCAACTATGTCTGCCCAATCTGTCACACTTCTACCTTCACTTCTTCCCCTCTCTCCCAGATAATGACAGGGTGGGAAAAAAACAAGAGGAACCTATCTGTTTTTGCATTCAAAGTATCATCTTCTACCATTTCCACTACATCCAGCAAAGGTACCACCACCAACTATATCTTACCCTCCCCCGCACCGCGCCCCCCGCCCCCCCACTGTCAGCATTCCACAGAGACTGTTCCCTCCTTGACACCCTGATCCACTCATCCATCATTCCTGATAGTTCCTCACTCCCTCATGGCACCTTCCAATGCAATTGCAGATGGTGTAACACTTGCCTATTCACCTCCTCCCTCCTCACTGTTCAAGCGAAGCTGTGCTTTGCTTGCACTTCTTTCAATCTAGTCACCTGCTTATACTGCTCACAATGCAGTCTCCCTTACATTGACGAGATCTATCCACAAACCAGGTGACTGCTTAGTGAAACACTTCCGCTCTTTCTACAGGAAAACCCTGATCTTTCAGTTGCCTGTCTTTTGACTAAATCAATTTAATCTCCTGCTAATATTTCTGTCCTGGACCTGATACAGAGTTCAAAATGAAGTTTAAAGCAAGCTGGACCTCATTTTCCACATAGGCACTTTACACCTTCTAGCATTCAAGTTCCACAACTTCAGAGTATGTCTTCATTTTTCTCACATCCTTCATCCTCCCCAGGTATTCTCTTCTTTGTGTCTTGTTGATTTTGTTCTCAGCAGAGAGGAGTCATTTTCTCCTTTACACACCTTCATTTACACCCATTTTACATCACTGTTTCTCCTTTACCACCATTTGTCTTTTGCTCTGAAATCTGTTCCACTTGCTCCTCTCGCTGCCCCCGTCAACACAACTTGAAAACCATCATTTTCAAGCTAATTCAGTATCGAACAAAAGTCGTACAGGACTCAAAACATTACTCTGTTGCTCACAGATGCTGCTAGACCAGCAATTTGTTTTTGTTTCAGATTTCCAGCATCTGCAGTACTTGCTGTGCTTTCACTCAGCTAATTCCTGGGCTGAAGTGGTTGATTTATCAAGAAAACAGATTAGGCCTTTATTCATCAGAGTTTAGAAGAATGAGGGGTAATCTTATGAAATATACATGATTTGAGGGGGCTTGACAAGATTGAGGAGGTGTTACTATTAATGGAGTAATCTCGAACCAGGAGACATGGTTATAGAAGAAGTAAAAATTAAATGGGAAGGAATTTCTTCTCTCAGAGCATTAGTTAATGTCTGGAATTATTTGCACCAGAGTGTTGTGGAAGCTAGGTCACAAAGCATTTTAAGAGGAGAGAGATTTTTGAAATGTCAAGGAATTGAGGTCTATGAGGAGCTAGTATGAATCCGGCCTGGGGCAGATCAGACAAAATCATACAGAATGATGGGGCAGTCTGGAGGGGCTGAATACCCTACTCTCCCTATTTCTAATATTCTACTTTAAAACATAGGATTATGGATTATCTGTACATATTGAAATACCTCATAAGAATAAAATTTATGACCCTTCTGATTAAACTCAGAGACAAAGTATCACATCTCTTTTGATTTGAAGTCTCCCAGATCTTGTATACTGGGGAAGCATCAGACAACTTTAGGAAACACACTGTACAGCCAAACCAGAGATTGAATATAAACTAATGAAACTGCACCTTCTGTTTAAAATCAAATTGCCAGAAACGTGTTTATTTCATAACAAAATAGAAATATAACAAAATAAAGATCAGTAACTGATAAAGCTGAGAGTTCTAAATAAACATTAACGTGCAATTGTATTCTTATGAAAACAACAATCCCGAGACTAAGTGGATAATAAATATTTAGCAATAAACATTGGAAGTGAACAGAGCCATTTTATAAGAAACTGCAGTATGTGGAGCCCAACTTTTTTATTCTTCTTCTGCTGCCGAAACCCCTTCCAGTCGTACATACTACAGACTACAAAAATTAGTGCCAAAAATCAAGTTGTTAAAATACTTTGTAATTGTACAAATATCCACCAAATTAGCATTAAATTTAAACGTCTCTCCATTGTTCAGTTACTAAATGCATTAACAGCCTGTAGCTGTGCAATAGAACTTACGAGGATTGCCAGGTTCCATAACTAAGCTCGTCCTAAAGGAGGAACAGCAGCCAGGATCCCCATTTCTGATGGCAGTTAAGTGACCCAAACTCTACAGTATATGTTGGATGAGCCACTGTACATTTCCTGATGTCTTTGGACCTGTATCCATGAGTAAGTCCCCACTCCTACAGATTTTCCAAAAAGCCACATGCTCAGAGAACAACTCTATGTAGGAACTAAGTTATGGTTTGATCCTGCACCATGTGGATTGTGCACTTTAAGTTGAGCCTCTCTAAAGATGAAATGAGTGGTGACTTCATGAATACCACAGTCTAGGAGAGATTATTTCGAGGAAACACGAAAGTGGTACACACACAAAGCTGGACACCTCACCCCTAGCTACTCATTATTCTTAAATAGTCTTCACCTAATATTTGTCATATGCACATTTTCTTATATCTATCTGAATATCTATCTCCTTTGCCAGCCAGGAAGAATGGATTTGTTTGCCCTGCCTTTCCACTAGTATGTACTAAAATACTCTTCTCTAAAACTACCACATTGTTTCGATACTGGTTTTGCCTTCCAAGCTTTTATTCTAGTTAATTGGGCCAACTCATTATTAGGAAGATGTGACGTCTTCAGCAGTGTATTATCCCAAATCTACTTCAGTCTGGTCCTATTTCTGTCAGAACACATACCAACCTGTGTTTTCTAGGTAATATATACATTCTTATTTACCATCCTATGTGTAAGATACTTCAGCATCTCTGTTTTTTCTGCTACTATTACCTGGGATGAAATATGCAAACATCTATGCAGGATTTTTTGCCATCTTCTGAAAAACAATCAATGTCGTGGTGATTTAACTGTTTTCAAAGATGGGCCCTGATTATCTTTGTCACTTTCTGAACCCTATTAAGGCTGTAGTTCAGTGTGCCGATGTGGTGTTAATCTGGAGTTTGGACACAGCCCAATTTTGGGCCCCATGCTGCTTTATGAGGTCTGTCTCCAGGGAACTCACTGTCAGTACAAGCTCAGGAAACAGTTGTGCTGTTCACTCTCAGAGAACGTTTTGAATTAAGAAGCCAAACTCTCCCCTATTTTAGTTTAAAGTGCATCATAAGCTTAATTGTTGCCAGGTGATTTTTTTCATTGTATTGCGGAATGTGCAGAATATTTCAAATACATTATAAATCCTTGAGTAAAACTGAACCAATCAACACCCTTGCCAGATCAAGAATACACTTCTAACAAACTCATACACTTCTAAATTCCCTGGTTATATCTGATTGTTCACAAGGTCTTCGATTTTGTTTCGAACTGAAACAGTCATGAATTATTTTACTTCTTTACTGCTCTTCTGCCCTGAAGCTAGTGATTCAGATTAGAATAGAGTTTCACTACAGTTTGTCCAGTGGTTATTCTTTATATCAGTCAACACAGTGACTATGAGAAGATTATACTGTCATGGGGCCATCAAAGTCTGTTCAATCTTGAGCATCTATGCATGGTCATTTGCCAACAGCAAAGGCAACCTGGAACTATGGGTTTAGTGATTTTTTACTTTATCTTAGGAGTATTTAAGGATATTTAGCTCCTGATCACTGGCCTGAGGTAAAATTAACTAACTTCAAACAGACGAAGAATTAAATTTGAGTTTTGTGGCCTTTAGGCCTCAGTGAGACACTAAGCAGCAGACTTAGCCACTGAAACGTGAGGGAAGTTGCAGTAATTGTTCAATTTCTGTTTTATAACACCCTATTTATTCACAACATTGAGCACCCAGCTGTGTTGAATCTAATACTAAGCAAAGTTAACTGATAAAAATCATATGGACATAAGACTGTAAAACACACAGGATTCATATCAGCCCAACCTATTTCGAATGTGACTGCTCACCTGTACTTAATTTTTTTCATTAACTGGACTGCACATTTCTAGCCAATGCTTTTTTTTCTGCATGCCTGTGTTTAAACTTTAATGACAAAATATGATTGCCTTTTGGCAGTCTTCAATGGAAATGCATTTTAGCTGTTAACAATATCTGTTTCTTGTTAGAGTTTATACAACTCTAAAATAGAATGAAATTCCTTACTGATGACAATTTAACTTTTTATATATAATATGTCCATTGGGCATTCTTATTATTTTACTTCAGAGTATATTTTACTTCACAGAATACACAGAAGCTGTAGAATTCTTTTCCAATTATTAAAATGTTCTTAACATCACTCCTTGTCCAGTTGTGTGATTCAACAATTGGGATTTTGCTGTCTGATTGTCTAATATGATGGGTGTTATTTTGTACTCTCCCCTGTGACCAGTCAGGAGGCAAGGAAAACATTAAACAGGTGAGATGGTGGCAAGTAGAGAATCCATCACCTTTTTGCCTCTGTTCTGAATAACAACATGGCCCTGTAAATGACCTCCCAAGACGCTGACAACTGAAGCCTTTAAATGGGCGATTATTACCCAGTTATAATGGCCTCATCCGGCTGCCATTGGCATGCAATTAGCAGCATTCAGGGTTGTTACCACATGGGGAGCATAACAAGCAAACATGTGAAGAGTGCATGTGTTCTGGGTGAGGAGGTACCTCGCTCAAAGGCAATCAGTGCCGAATTGAGTGATCCTGCAAGAGAAGGGGTTGGGGCGGGGGCATCCTCCCCCACCTAACAAATCCACTCTTGTCATCTCAGCCTCAACTGGGTGGCTTTCCTACAACAGCCACAACCCCAGCTTGTGGCACATATGAGCCTTTGATCAGCCTGTTAATGACCTCGCAACAGCCGGATTGGCACAGAGTACTGATAGAGCATCCTAGAAAGAGGCAACATGGGTCTAATGCCAGTTGTCCATCTGGTGCCCAAGAGTCTGGTTGTGTCCACTCCCCCATCAAATCTTCTAACAAGAAAACACACAGAAATATCACTAATGTTTCGATAAATCAGTGAATTGCCCAATGTGGAACTGTAAACACTTGTGTATATGAGGTTAACCAATCTCAACCAAAGTGATGGGTGGGACATTCCAATTCACCTCCCTGCCTCCTCAGTTAAGGAGCAAAACTTTGGATGAAGTTGCTACTGATAAACATAAGGCTATGTGTACAGCACAGAAACCCTTTGGTCCAACTCATCCATGCTGGCCAGATATCCTAACCTAATCTAGTCCCATTTGCCAGCACTTTGGCCCATATCATCCAAACCCTTCCTATTCGTATGCCCATCCAGATGCCTTTTAAATGTTCTAATTGTACCAGGCTCAACCACTTCCTCTGGCAGCTCATTCAATACACGCACCACCCTCTGTGTGAAAAAGTTGCCCCTTAGTTCCCTTTTAAATTTTTCGCCCTCACTCTAACCTATGTCCTCTGGTTCTGGACTCCCCCACCCCAGGGAAAAGACTTTGTCTATTTCCTCTATCCATGCCCCTCATGATTTTATAAACCTCTATAAGGTCACCCCTCAGCCTCCGACACTCCAGTGAAAACAGCCCTAGCCTATTCAGCTTCTCTCCAAAGCTCAAACCCTCCAACCTTGGCAACATCCTTGTAAATCTTTTCTGAACTCTTTCAAGTTTCACAACATCTTTCCTATAGGAGGGAGACCAGAACTGCACACAACATTCCAAAAGTGGCCTAACCAATGTCCTACACAGCTACAACATGACCTCCCAGCTCCTGTACTCAATACTCTGACCAATAAAGGAGAGCATAACAAACGCCTTCTTCACTTTCCTATGTACCTGTAACTCCACTTTCAAGGAACTGTGAACCTGTACTCCAAGGTCACTTTGTTCAGCAACATTCCCCAGGACCTTACAATGAAGTGTACAAGTCTTGCTGTGATTTGCCTTTCCAAAGTGTAACACCTTGCATTTATTTAAACTAAACTCCATCTGCCACTCCTCAGCTCATTGGCCCATCTGATCAAGGTCCCGTTGTAATTTGAGGTAACTTCGTCTACACCTACAATTTTGGTGTCATCTGCAAACTTACTAATATCCAAAAGACACAGGCAGAGAGTATTTTGTTCAGTTAATTGAATTCTGGATAATCAAATGCCAAATAACATTGTTCAGCCAAGCATTGGGACCTTGGGATCTTGCCGAATAATCCAATATTTGAATAATCGAATGTTGGATAATCGAGATTCCTCTGTATACCTCTTACGTTCACATCCAAATCACTTATATAAATGATGAAAAGCAGTGGACCAGGCACCGATCCTTGTGGCACACCATTGGTCTCAGGCCTCTAGTCTGACAAGCAACCCTCTGTCACCACTCTCTGTCTTCTACATTCAAGCCAGTTCTGTATCCAAATGGCTAGTTCTCCCTGTACTCATTGAGATCTTAGTTGGAGACAAAATCAGACTGAACTATGTCAGGCTCTTGTGGCGCAGTGGTAGTGGCAATGTCACAATCTCTGGACCAGAAGGCCTAGGTTCAAGTCCCATCTGCTCCAGAGGTATATGATAACATCTTTGAACAGATTGATTGGAAATTAAAGAAGATTGAACTATGATGTTACCCCAAAGTCAGCTAAGTTGTCAACATTTCTTGTCTAGGTTTTCATGGGAAAAACATTGGCATTTGTGTTCGGTCCCAAATTATTTTTGGTTTAGTGACAGGATTCTCATCTCTGAATCAGCCAGGAATACAAAAATGCACAAGTTATGCTGCAGTTATACAAAACCCAAGTTTGACCCAACCTAAGAGTACTATGAGCAGATCTGGGTACCACACCTTAGGAAAGGTATATTGGCCTTGGAGGGAGTACAATGTAGGTTGAATGATACATGGACGTCAGTGGTTAAGTTATAAGGAGAGATTATACAAATTAAGCCTGATGTCTTAAGAAGGTTAAGTGGTGATCCGATCAATGTCTCCAAAATATTAACATGAAAAGACAGGGTTGATAAAAATAAACTATGTCCCCTAATTGGGGAATCTAGAACGAGAGGTTATATTCTGGTAATTAGGGCAAGACCATTCAGGACAGATAAAAGCAAATTACTGCAGGTGCTGGAATCTGAAACCAAAAGAGAAAATGCTGGAAAATCTCAGCAGGTCTGGCAACATCTGTAAGGAGAGAAAAGAGCTGACGTTTCAGACTCGAAACGTCAGCTCTTTTCTCTCCTTACAGATGCTGCCAGACCTGCTGAGATTTTCCAGCATTTTCTCTTTTGCATTCAGAAACAGATGTTAGGAAGCAATTCTACACACTAAAAGTGGTTAAGGTTTGGAACTCTCTTCCACCAATAACAGTAGATGTTGGATCAGTTGTTAATTTTAAAGCTGAGATGGATAAACGTTTGTTAAGCAAGAGGTATTAAAGGATATGAACCAAAGGCAGATATATATTATTAGGCCACAGATCAGCTATAATGTCACTGAATAGCAGAACAGGCTTGTGGTGATGTGGCTTAGGATTCTATCATGACAGATGGTGAGATTTTAATTGATAAAAATGTGAAATTTAAAAACAAAAGCTAGTCAAGCAATGACTATGTAACCACTGCTGATATTATAAAAATCAGTCTCAAATACTCTTTAGGAAATTTACTCTCCTTCCTGGTCAGGCTTACATGTGACTTCACACAAACAGCAGAATGGCTGACTCCCAGCTACCCTCTGAGCAATTAAGGATGGCAAATAATGCTAGCCCAGCTAGTGACACCTGCATTCTATGTGCAAATTTTAAAAATCTATGATTGCAAATGGCCTGCAATCCAAACATTAGGTGAGTCTTGTTCATCCTAGTCGCAGTTTGCTTAGAAGATTAATCAAAGTTGTAAAGTGTACAGAAGACAAAGGAAAAACACATTTTTCCTCATAAGTACCTCAAGAATATCTTCCAAGGGACCGAATTTAGTAATTGTTCAAGTGTCTTCAGAAAACAAAAAGAAATTTGCAAAGAACCTCAGAGGAGACTTTGTTTCCCAGTCTGTCTCCCTGCCACTTACTCCTGTATTATTTTCTTACTGTGAAGGCACTCAAAATGAATCAAGTATTAAGTTAAATATGATACAACTGTACTACTCTGATAGTAATGGGAAATTGACAAATTGAATTACAGTTCTGTGCGATACTGAAAGAGTGGTGAATCTTTGGAAGTGCCATCTTTTACCTGAATTATTAACCAGAAGCCCCTCAGGTGGCAAATAAGATTCCAAGGTACCATTCAAAGAGTAGTTCTTCACACTGACTGAGCTAATATTCACTCTTCAAATCAACATCATTTATTTCATTGCTGTTAATGAGCTCCTCTCTTCCCTATGCGGAGAGCTTCTCCTCCTTGCAGCCTCTATTCCATTTGTCTGTCATCATACAAACCCAGGCTTCTGATCTTCACTCCATAAATCTGTTACAAGGCCTCTCAGCTACTGTTAACCTCCATCATTAAGGTCTTCAGGGCCTCGTCTCTGAACCATAGCATTCTATACATTTCCGGACTTCATTTATAATGTTTATACTATCAGCCGTTGCTACTACAGTCGGTCATCAGCAGCTTACTCCTACTGAGTGCAGCTCTCCTACAAAAGAGGCAAAAGCTGTCTTTATGACGCAAAGGCTACCTGGAACGTGTACTAGCCTTGAATAGTGCTAAGGTCCCTGTTCAGCAGTAGACCAGACAGCAGCATGGGTCACATTCAGCTCAACATTACAATTGTTCTATGAATGAGTCAAGATGAAATGTTAATGCTACTAACCACAATGTAATTGGGCAGTGAAATCCCAAATCATGACCCCACTTGGCCCTTGCATAAAATGGGAGCAGACAATTTTTTTAGCCCATTGATTTTTAAATGTGTTCTAGTATCAAGCAAGGCTATGCCATTCTAGTTCACTGCTGAAAATAATGGGCCATGAATATTGTTGACGCTAGCAGTGATTCTCTAATGTCATATATAATAGAAAGTAAGAAATCACCCATGTTTATAAACAAAGGAAAAGCTGCTCCAAGAATTTGAATTGTATATTTGTTGGATATTTACTTGTATTCAGATGACAAGTTTTAACTGGAGATTCACCTGTGCTCATATTTAATAAGCATCAGTTGTTGGAACGGCATGGAGACAGATATACATCTCCGGTGACAGAATTTGTAATGAGGTTTCTAAGTTCCAGCTAGTGTCATTGAAGAACATTTTCTTCACAGCTTTAGCTGCTAAAGTGGAATAAATATCAAAATACAATGTCTGCGACAATGCCATCCTAATGAATAATGACAATGAATATTCTAGTACAAACAGAATAAAATAGAATTCTAACTGCAGGACACCTTAAACATTAAAAAATTGTTTTCAAACCAAAACCTCAATGAATACCAGTTTCTTTCAGCCTCCCTAGATCACTCTGAAGCAAAAATAAAGACTTCAAAATAGTTTTCTCGTCAAGCTGTTATGGCAAAAGCTACTGGAGGTTCATGCCTCCACTTATTTCGAAATAATCTGTAAACTTATAAATACTGTTGTGGTATAAGGTTTATATGAGAAATGCATGAGAGAATTGTGCAAGTAGATTTACCATACTGTCTAAAATGTAGTGTGCTGATGATAATTTTCTCCAGCTCTGTTAGAAGGAGCATTATAAACTACACTTGAAACTGTAATTCCAAGATGATGCAAGCGTGTTTAATATAAAGAACTTCCCTGGATAATTTTCTTTCTGGAACTGTACATATGTTTTTTGTCATACTGTGACATGATTTCTGATTCACTTTGTTTTCCCAAAAGCTTTGCAAAGCTGCAAGACTTCTAAAGCTTTCTTTCAAATACAGTTTCAGAGTTAAACCATTGTGCATTTGATAATTTTGACTTTAGATATAACTGAAGTGAGAGGAATGTTTTTTTCCAGCTGTTTCTTTTGATTTTGCTCAATTTTAGTAAACAATTATTGTTTACAGTATACACGTGCATTTTTATGTACACATGTCAAACTCTATCTTTACTTAGTCTAAAACAGTGTTTGATTAGGATTTGAACACTTAAAAATAAGCTGGAAAGAAATTTGAAAAGTTTTTTTTAAACTTAAAGTTTTGGATCAAAACCACCTTTTACTTTAGAGGATTTACCTTGGGCGACAAAGGCACATGACTTACAAGTTGGATACTTGCTTAGAATTCCAAAGTAAATGTTGTCTACATAAATACTTAATTGTATACCTATGTATTTCACAATGCCAAACCACAAAGTTTACTCCACACTGCTGTTTGAATCCCAGCTTTTCAAATTGCCAAATCTCAATTTCTCCCACTTCTCCATTGGTGCTAAAACCAAAAGGTTTCACCCCTACAAAGGTAGTAAAAACCTACAGTTCTATCTTTGAATTTACCTATTACTCCAAAATCTCAAATTGCTTTCTTTGAGATACTGCTGAACTCCTAAACTGTCCCCTTTACAGTACTATAAGATATTTTCCCAGGTTTGGCACAATATCATCCAATTCACCATGCACAATGCCATGGGAAATTTGTCATATTTGGCACCAGATTTTTGTATGTGCAGATTTCTGACAGCCATTTGGCCTACATAATGCACTTATTAACAGTAAGAGAGCAAAAATCTTAACAATGAGCAATGAGGAAAATACATTTATATTAAAAAAGCAAAAAAGCTGAACTACATTTCTCAAAATAGTGGTTCAGACTCTGGCTGCAACAAACAGAATTATAAAGTGCATGGAATATATTCCAGTAGAAAATGATACTCTGTTTCTTCAGGCAGTCCACCACACAAACTAATTTACGGTTTTTTTCCAGTTCTTGATAGATCATGGAAATTTTTTAAAGTTTTTATTAACACACTTGACAATTCCAAAAGGTTCATGGACCTGTTACATACAACCTTCTTCACAGTTAACAACATGTTAACGACATAAAACGACACCTTCCTATCCTCACCAAAGGATACCTGTTACCGACATCTAAAGTGTCCTTGCACTATATCCACAAAGTACATCAGTTCTCCAAAGGGATACCCTGGTTATCAAAAGAAAAGCATTGAGAAGAGACTTGCTCTGAGTTGTCCTATCAAGAAGTGTTCGAGTCTGTCAAGACCTGTCAAAATATGTTTTTATGCATGGCGGTGCTTTCCTTAAAAGTAATCTGCAATATAAAACCTGAACTACTGGAACTTTTTTGTTAAGTGTCTAGCTACATCCAGGAATCATGTATGCATGAAGCCTAAGCTACCTCCATTCGCAACCCACAGAAATGGCAAATGCCATGCTCAGTGTCGGACTTGCAGTTTCAAGCCACTTCCCTCACTTTCACTGCCGCAGAGAGCTCCCGACATGACAAAACTCCAGACATTACAGTTTGCCCCATAGAAGCAGAGACAGGAAGAATTATCGAGAGAATAAAAAAGTGGCAGGGACTTTAAATAAATATTTAGTGTATGTCTTTGCAGTAGAAAACCCATGTTACATACCAGCAATGGAGGGTAGCCAGGGGCTATTAACAACGAGCAATTTAAGATAGTGAGCTTATAGTTCTGATGAAGAGTCACCAGACTCAAAACATTATCTCTGCTTTCTTCCCACAGATGCTACTAGATCTGCTGCATTTCTCTAGCCATTTCTGTTTTTGTTTCAGATCTCCAATATCTTTGTTTTATTTCAGCTAGTCAGCTTGATGTCTTTTTTGGGGAAGGTGTTCAAATAAAAAAAACATACTAACCAGAAAAATACTCATTTAATCCACCTTTCTGTTTCCTGTTGGTTAGCCAATCTTCTATCCAAGCCCATATATTATCCCAACCCCAAGTGACCTTATCTTGCGTCGGGATAATACACTAGCAGCAGATATAAGTTTCACTAGCTGACAGGAAAACAGACTATGCAGAATTGGCTTTTTCAGATTGGAAGGATGTGATAAGTTAGGTCCTTTGGGGGTTTTCCCTGGACCTTCAACTTCTTGCAATTTATAAGACCATAGAAACAGGACAAGGCTATTTGGCCCCTCGAGCCTGCTCCACCATTCAATAGGATCATTGCTGATCTAAGACCACTTTCCTGTCCTTTTCCCAAACACAAGGACTCGGCCTCCACAGCACTCTGTGGCAAGGAGTTCCAAAGATACTCAATCCTCTAAGAGAAGAATTTCCTCCTTATCTCAGTCATAAATTGGTGCCCCGTTTTTCTGAGACTCTGCCCTCTGGTCCTAGACACTCCCATGAGAGAGACTTAGATGAAGGAATAAAGGTACGATAACTAAATTAGCAGATCATGAAAATATCGGAAGTATATTGTGAAAGGAACATAACAAGGATGCAAGCTAGTATAGATAAAATGCCTGAGCAAAAATCTAACAGATGAAGAGGAATGTGGGAAAATCTGAAAACATGAAGAATGAAAAAGCACAATATTATTTAAATGCAGAAAAACTGCGGAATTTCAATGTGCTTAGGTGTTCTACTGTGGAGGCAAAAAGTTAGTAAAATGTACAGCAAATTATTAAAAAGGTTACTGGAGTGTTATCATATTTTACAAGAAGAAATGAACATAAGAGGTATGCTTCATTTATTCAAGACATTGGTGAGACCATTTCTTGAATACTATACATAGCTTTGATCTCATTATTTTGGGAAGGATGTAAACACATTGGAGGCAGTTCAGTGGAAGTTTATGAAATAGATTCCTGGATTGAGCAAATTGTCTTATGAGGAAAAAGTGGACAGGCAGGATTCGTTCCCACTGACATTCAGAAGAATGAGGGTTGAACTGATCAAAGTTAACAAACTTAAATGGAGTTTACAAGTTGGGCATGGAAAGGATGTTTCCTTGCAGGGGAGTCTATACAAGAACCAGTGTTTTAAAATTGGGGGTCACCCCTTTTAGAACAGATATGAGGGCAATTTTTTTCTTAGGGGTGTGTGACTTTGAAACTCTCTGTCTCAGAATGTAGCAAAGGCTGGATAATTGAATATATTTAAGACCGAATTAGAGAGATTCTTGTTAAGAAAGGGATTCAAGGGAAAATTACCCTAAGCTGGTTCCTGTAACAAACTGACCGCTGTTTGGAAATGAAACGGTGACTTGAATTCAGCCTTGTAGATGGTGTCACTATTCTGAGGGATCAGAAGACGAACAACATAAGTAAACAACTTCTGCCCTGCCCTTGTTGTCATGGTGTTGATATATTTGAGCTAGTTAAATGTCTATTAAGTATGATCAGCATGTTTATGATAATGAATTCAGCAACGAGAAGGGCATGTGAAGGTCAGGATAGGTAACTGGGATTTTTCTTCACTGAAATTTTTTTTAACCTGTCACTTAAATTTGGCTTGAATGTTATTTTCTATATCAGTCAATATTTCTATATTATCCAATTCCTGGAATGGGATAGTTCATTTTGGCTTGTTATCAAAATGAATTTCAAATGGAGCTGAACACTGTGGAATCAATAGCAAACCGTAAAGCAAGGATAGTCATTGATAAAGTAGCTGAAGGTAGTGGAACTGAGGACACTGCCTAAAGGATCCATTGTTATTCAACTTGACTCATTGCCATATCCATGTTCCTTGTTTCATATAAGGACAATTATAGAAATGCAAGGATGAATACATTCATGAATTGGTGAGCCACTTGAATTAGTAGATTCACTTACAGCTAAAGCAGTTCAACATGAAAAACAATTAAAGCAACTTGATTTGAAAAGGGAACTACAACTTACACGACTTGAGATTGAGGAAAAGAGGAAAAGAATGAGCATTTCAAATAGAAGAAAAGACATATGAGGATTTAAGAGGCTGGAACTCGAAATTCAGCGGAGACAGAAGTTTTTCTTTAAAAAAAGGAATAAGACAACAGAGATATGGAATTAAAAACAGAAAAATGCTGGGGAAACTCAGCAGGCCTGGCAACATCTGTGGAGAGGGAACAGTGTTAATGTTATGAATCTGACATGACTTTGCTTCAGAACTTATATTCGAGAGGTAGAGAATGCCAGCATAAAATTATGCAGTTAAAAAGGCCATCAGAGGCAAAAGAAATCTGATAAAATTATGACTAGGATTTTTCTCAAGTCTATAAATTTTATAGGCCCTACCAAAATTCGAGAAATAGGATATGGAGGCATTTATGTAATTTGAGAAAACAGTGAAACATATAAAGTAGCTGAAGGAAAGTTGATTTGACTTGAATTGAATCCGTGCCATTTCAAGTTGACAGGTAAAGCAGATCAAATGCATGCATCGCTGTCAGGGGAGGTTTTTTTTATCAATTTTAATGCTGAAGAGAAAGAAGCTATTCTGGGTGTGTATGAGCTAGTTCCTGAAGTATACACACAGAAGTTTTAAAATTTGAGGAAACAGCCTGGGCACAACTATAATTAATTTGAAAGGATAAAACTAAGTAATTTTCAAAGGTGGATATCGGCATTAGAAGTAGATATCACATATAAAGCTCTCAGAAAAAATATTCTCTCAGAAGAATGTATAAACTATTACGTTTTGTAATAAAAACCATGTTAAAGTCACTTGCTAGACAGGCACAGAAATGGCTGACAATTATGAGCCAATGCATAAAATTTATTTTTTTTCTCAACATCCCAATAAACTTGAGAAGCAGAGAGGGTGAGAGACTAAAAAATAAGGCAAGGAGCCAGGGTAAAGAAAATGCACCAAGGTCTCCTCCTCAGACCAGAAAAAAAAAGTGCTGAGGGTGGAGCTGAAAACTGAAGGCCAAAGTGTCTCCATTGTCACAAGAGCAGGACACCTTCATTCAGAATGCTGGAAGCTCTGTGGAAAGCTAATGCTTTATTAAAGTTGTAAGGGTGGGTCTGGGAAAGGAACTCATGAAGAAGTATCATAGATCAAATTGCAGCTTTAACTGCTGAAATAACTCCACAGAGGCCAGTATCCCATCACCAAGTCACCTTTCATTTATATGTGAAATGTCCTTGACGCTGATCCACTTTCCTCAGAGCTTGCTGTTAGAGTGAACAGAATCTGATGCCCTGTTTATTTTTTTTTTCCTTCTTCCAGCTTGCTGTCCCTACTTACAAAGTCTGACATTTCAAAGCCTTTTCCTGCTCCCAAAACCAGTGGGGTTCTCATTGGATTTCAATCTGTATGTGTCAATGTTATCATTGGGTCCTGGCTGCTATTTTATCAAATAACTCCACAGAGGCCAGTATCCTGATAACAATTCACCCTTTATTTACATGTGATGCCCTGTTTATATCTGTCAGCCAGGACTCTCTGATTGGACCTGAGTAATAGCCCCTATCAGGGAACACATATTCTATGAGGTTCACTAGCTGATCTCATTATAATCAAGATATCCCGCCTTCTCTGAGTCTAAGGACATAAGCTGGTTCTTCCTTTTGTAGCTCCTCCTGGGGTGTTTTAGCACTGGGTCAGGTTACTCCAACTCTGCTTCTGATAGAGGCAGTGCATAATGCACAGTAGCTCGCCTATTCAGATGGCAAAGGCATCGAGCTGGTGTCAAATGCCGTTTCCATCTCAGATTCCGAGGTATTTTCAATTCTTGATGGAAAGGGAGAACTCACAGGTTCCAGGACAGTAGGAAAGACTGTTGAGGAGGGGGGCATGTTTTGCTCCCCCACAGTTTGCAGCTTTCACATGACCCATGTGCTTCTTCAGGACTGTCGCAGCTACCCGAACTTCATACATCACTGGACCTGATCTCATGTCGTCCACGCCTCTTACCCAGGCAGGGCCATTCCCATGGTTCCTAGACCAACCTTTGTCCCCTGAAGTTAACTGTCTCTCTCGCTTAGTGGAGTCTTGTGTCCAGCATTGGTGTTCCTGATGCTGTTTCAGCCCCCCTCCCAGATCTGGGAAGATCAGGTTTAACCTGGTGTGGAGCCTTCTCCCCATTGGCAACTCTGCTGGCGCTATCCCTGTGGTTCCATGAGGGGTGGTCCTTTTATCAAGTAAGAACCGGGACAGTGTGGTATCTAATGAAGCTGTAGGCTGTTTCTATAAGCCTGCCTTCAAGGTTTGGACTTCTCTTTCTGTCAGGCCAATCAATGATGGATGGTATGGAGCTGTCCTTAAATGACAAACATCATTTGACATTAGGAAATAATCAAATTTCCTGCTGATAAATGTTATCTGTGACCAACACCTCCGCGGGTCCATAGATTGCAAAAAATGCACAGTTTTTCTATCATTGACCTGTGTTTGATGAATAAAATCTATGCATGACCAGCCACTTTGAGTGGTTGTCCACAATGATTAAGAACATTGAACTCATGAAAGGACACATTAACAGCATAGAGGTGGAACAAGTGGAGAGTGTCAAGCTCCTGGGAGTGGTCATCCACAACAAGCTTTCTTGGACTCTTCATGTGGACACACTGGTTACAAAGGCCCAACAACGCCTCTTCTTCCTCAGGCAGCTGAGAAAATTTGGCATGACGGCGAATACCCTTACCAACTTTTATAGGTGCACCATCAAGAGCATTCTGTCTGGATGTATCACTACCTTGTATGGCAACTACACCATTCAAGGGTTATAGAGAGTGATGAACTCTGCCCGGACAATCACAAAGGCCAACCTCCCATCCATAGAATCCATCTACCAGGCCCACTATAAAGGTAAAGCTGCCAGCATTCTCGAAACTCCATCCCACCCTGGCAATGCTTTTCTACAACCTCTACCATCGGGTAGAAAGTACAGAAGCCTGAACACACACACACACACACACACACACACACAAGCCAGCTTCAAAACAGTTTCTACCCTACTGTTGTTAGAATATTGAATGGACTCATAAACTCTTAGCATTCGCTTGTACCTGTGTTTTGGTTTTTGCCACTGTTCACCTATTATTTATCTACACTATTTAACTCTGTGATCTGCCTGTATTGCTAGCAAGACAAAGCTTTTCACTGTGCCTCGGTACACGTGACAATAAATTCAATAAATAAATAAATAGTCAACATGTAACTCAGTCCAGGGCTTACCTGGCCATTCCCTCGAATGTAAGGGAGCTGCTCGTGGTAATTTTTGTCCTTATTGCCGCTCTAGGCAGTGCCACACCAACACAGCTATGTCCGTATCCAATCCTGGCCACCAGACATAACCTCTCGCCAGCATCTTCATTTCAGAAACATCTGGTGGAGTTCAGCCAATATCTGGTGGCAAACTTTGCTCAGGACAATCACTCATGCTCCCCATCATAATATGTTGTCTTCTACGGTGATCTGGTTTCACTGGGCCCATAAAGGTTTCAATTCTGTTTGTGAAGGCCCTTTGGTTTCCCCCATCATTACCAGCTGTTTTTCAGTTTTGCCAGGACCAGATCATTCTGCATCCACAGTCTGATATTGTCAGCTATGACTAGAAGTATGTCCAGAAAATTTAAAACCATTACAAACTCTTCCATTGATGGCACTCCTGGTGGTGCATCCGCATTCAGTCCTTGGCCTTCTGGATGGTGTTCCATCTTGTAATTGTACGCATTTAGTATTAGAGCCCACTGCTGATTTCAGCGTTAAACTATAGGTAGCACTGCCTTGTCCTCTTTTGTAGATATAGCATGGGTTTGTGGTCCATTATTATGATAAATATATGTCCATAAAGGTATTGGTGGAACTTCCTGATTTTTAAGTATGACTGCCATATAAACCTTCCTGCTCTATCTGGGCATATGTACGCGCTACATTATCAAAGTCCTGGATACTTATGCTTTTGGGCATTCTTCTCCATTGGGGAGCCTATGTGCCAATCCTACCTTGATGCTGGAAGTGCATCAATGTCAATATCACAACTTGCTTGGGGTTATAGTGTGTCAACACTAGAGAATGATAGCTGTTTCTTCAATTCCCTGAAAAAGTTATGGCTTGGCTACGCATTCATTTCCAACGCTGATCCTTTTTTTAACAGGTAATGCAAAACTGCTAGGATGGAGGCCAAGTTATGTATGAAGTTGCCATGATAATTCACCAGCCCAAGGAAAGACCTAAGTTCCAGTACAGACATCAGAGCCATGGTACCTTTGATCGCCCTCACTTTATTTTCCAACAGATGTAACCCAGTCTTGTTGACTCTGCAGCCCAAATAGGTCATTTGGGGTGCCTGGAACACACACTTTTCCTTTCTAAGGCATACCCTCATCTGGGAGAAACATCTAAGGACTATGTCCAAGTTCTCTAAGCTCTCCTCGTTGATTTTCCCTGTTATTAGCATGACACCTAGATAAGTGGCAACCTAGCATGGACCTTGTAAAAGGTTTTCAATCATCCGCTGAAAAATTGCACTGGCTGATGATACCCCAAATGGCAGTCTCATATATTGGTACAAATCTTTATCGGTATTAATTGTTAGCAAACTTCTAGGAGTCCTCATCCAACTACAATTGCTCATGTCCAGCTTTGTGAAGGACAGCCCCTCCTGCCAGCTCTGTGTATAAAACCTCTAGGCAAGAGATTGGTTATTTATCCAGCTGTGAAAAGTAGGTTACTGTTTGTTTAAAATCTCCACAAAGGTGAACCGACCCGTCAGGTTTCACAATCACTGGTGCTGTCCATTCTGCAAACTGGATTGGTTTGATGATTCCTTTGTTTTCCAGCCCCCTAATTTCTGCCTCACTTTTGCCCGTAAAGCAAATGGCACTGGCCAGGCCTTGGAGAAGCTTGGAATTGCTTCTGGGTCAACGTGCAAGGTGGCCTTGGCTCCTTTGATCGTGTCTCGACCTTCCTGAAAAGCTTCTGGGTATTTAATTAGGACTTCACTCAGGCAGCCATTTTTTTATTAAAAAGTGTTGAGCCAATTTAGGTGAATCTTTCTCAAGCAATTTCTCCTCAAACTTGGTCCAGAACTTTTTACTACAATCAGTGGTAACTGAACCAGCTGCTTCTCATAAGTGACTGAAACTGAAGTTGTTCCCTTAATCTGTAAAGGTTCCCCGGTATAGGTACTCAGTCAACCTAAGTGTTGGAGTCCAGAGCAAATTTTGTTAAAGACTGGTTCAGCGATCACTGGAATAGCCACGTCAGTATCACCCTCCACTAGAACCTGGTGACCATTTAACCAGACGTTTATTTTGATTTCTTCGGATTTGGATGTTGCTAAACAATTTAACTGTTCCAAACCAGGTGTAGATGAACTTTCCAGGATGTGCAGTCTCCTGGATACCAAGCATTAAGGTCAAGCGAGACTCTTTTGCTGTCTTGAGTCTGCATACTGGCAGCAACTACAATGGCTTGCCATCCCAGATCCTGAAGGAAATTTTAACCATTTGACTGAGGTTTATGTTTGTTTTGGGGTTTTGCTGTGGGCTGATCTCGAGTCCCTCTGTTCAGGATTGTTCCTGAGTAAGGCAATGCAATTGCTTGCACCTAAATAGTGTTCCCCAAGCTCAGTCAAACTGGCGAGGGTGTCCACTTCCATTGAAATACCCCGCAACTCAAATGCTCTACCTGCCGCATTTCCCAATGATAAAGCCAGTTAGAATGTCTGTTTGAAGTCCAGGTGGGCTTCAGCTAGTAGGCATGGTTACATCATTCATGCCACATACCAAAGAGTTTCTCAGCATTTCATTTTGGGGAAAGCCAAAATCACATTCTTCTTAACCTATTCCAAAATCCCAATACAGATTCCCCGGTTCTTGAATTGCCGTGTAAACCTGACAATGCCTCAAAATTAGAGGAGGCTTCCAATCATAATATTCCTTAAATAAATTCATCAGCTATTGAAAGGTTTTCATATCCGGTGCCTCAGTGAAAATTAGGCTCCTGATAACCAAAACATCTGCGGGTCCCCAATCTGTCAGAATTGTTCATTGTTTTTCATCTGCCTTGCAAAAATAATGCATTCTTTCCACATCTGAGCCCAGTCTTTGGCAAGATTGAACGAGTCAAGTTTCCTAAATAACGGCATGATGCAAGAAATACTTACCCTAACTCAAAGACAACTTTTGCAAGTGAACTTCTTCAGTAGCGTGCTTTTCTCTCATCACCACTGAAATAACCCCACAAAGGCCAGTATCCTGTGACCATGTCAACTTTTATTTATGTGTGGTGAGTCCTTGACACTGATCCGGCTCCCTCACAGGCAGCCCTCGAAGTGAACAGTACGGCTAACACTCCTGTTTATTTTTTCTTTTCTTTTTTTTTCTTATTTCTTTCTTATATAACCCCCACACTACCGCCTAACTGTGGTAGTGCTTATTTTTTCCCCAGCACCCATGGTGTGTGTGTGCTGGTGTGAGACACAGTGAGAGACACAAAGTGCACAAATCTTTATTCAATTTCCACCACCAGGAAGATAGGAAAACACCCGAGTGGCCAGTGACAAACACTGCCCTTCACATCAAAGGGCAGTGCTGTGTGATCAAACAGTGAAAGGGAGGGTAAGGACTAAATCAAAATAGAGTTGGAGGGGGAAATAATGCACTCCACTCCCTGCGGCACGCACCTCCCCCTGAACAACTCCAGGGTGTTGGTGGACACCGCATGCTCCTTCTCCAAGGACACCCGGGCCCTAACGTAACCGCGGAAGAGGGGCAGGCAGTCAGCCCTAATGACCCCCTCCATGGCCCGCTGCCTGGACCTGTTAATGGCCAGTTTGGCCAGGCCCCAGGAGCAGACCCACGAGAAGGTCTTCAGACCTGCCCTCCCTCCTCCGTACCAGGTGCCCGAAGATCAGGAGCGTGGGACTGAAGTGCAACCAAAAGCAGAGGAGGAAGTCTTTAAGAAAATCAAAAAGGGAGTGCAAACACCCACACCCAATATACATGTGGTCCACAGCGCCACAGAACAAGCAGTTGGGCTGGGAGTCCGTGAACCACAGCAATCTGCGGTTGCAAGGGACTGCTGCATGCAGCACCCTCCACCCCAGATCCCCGAGAGAAAAGGGGAGGACTCCTGCGTAGAGAGCCCTCCACTGGGGAGACACTCCTGTTTATACCTATCAGCCAGGGCTCCCTGATTGGACAGACTAACAGCCCCAATCAGCTGACCTTGTTATAATCACTACGTCACAATTGTGAAAACAGGTAATCACGGCTGTCAGGGCAGAAGAGATGAAAAGGGTAGGTTAGAGATGTGAAGGGATTTTGTCACAAAGAACAATGACCCCCTTGTCTTCTAATAATGCTGCTAAACCCACAACTATATTAAGAGACCCAGGAGCCACTGAAACTCTTTTGATGGAGAAGGATATGGTTTACCTCCAGAGAATGCAAAGAAAGCTACTGTGTTAATGAATGGGATAAGTGGACAGTATATCCTGGTTCCGTTGTACAAAGTGCAAATAGAGTATGACTTGTTACCCAGAACATTGGTAGTAAGAAGTTGTTAATTATTTACCTATGGAAGGAGGTGACTTACACCTAGGCAATGATTTGGCTGTTACAGCTTTGCCTGCAATCACAGAAAGTCCAAGAGGTTAAAGAGAGAGAACGATTACGGAAATAAGTTCCACGTATGTTTGCATTATATATGATGACCAAAGCAACAGCTAAACAAAATCCAATGTCAGTGGTCACAGTAATACCACAAGTAGATAAACATTCTAAAGGATAAGGATAATTCACAAGTAATGTTTACTGTGTTATTGATTAAGGTGGAGAATGCAGATCCATATTTAAGCAAATTCATGTCAGCAGTTCACACTGAAGTTGAGGCTGGTGGAGTTTGATTGTTACGATATTAAAAATGATAGGAGGACACCAGTATAGTTATAGATATGACAAACAGATTTCCAGAAGCCATTCCTTTAAGAACAAATACAGCTAAAGTAGTGGAGGGATAATTAACTAGGTTTTTCAATCATTAATGTTCCCCATGGTGCAAAACACTACTTGCCCAATTCTCCTATCCCTGCAGCCAATATGTGTGACTTCAACTTTCACACTGGAACTGCAGACAGCCTTCATACACCTGCTTTAATATGCTCAGCTTTAAGAAACCTCTTCAGGGTTTTACTTCCAACATTTCTGGTCTGGGACTAGCTTTACCTCTTCACTCTAAAGTAACCTAGTTTCCTATATATCCTTCCCTTCTCAGGTGAACAGGTGTGCTCAGCCATCCCATTCCATGGACTTCACAGGACTCCTCCACTCAAAGTAAACACTGAAAAAAAAATCTTTCTAAACTATGGGTGTTTCCTTAAGTTTAAAAAAAACACTAGTTTTAAACCAGAAAGCCCCATTATTTACCTCACTGGCTTGTAGAACAATCTAAAATAAACATAATTCTATTGCAGGTACTTAAAATCTATTCACTCGAAAGCCAGGCCAATGACCATGGCTATAGATATACTTAAAAGTTAATGATAAATTTAACTCTCATAGAAAACCTAGGGGTACTAATTCAAAAAACAGAAACCCAAACTTACAATAAAATATATATTAAAATTCCACTGTTTCAACACACAGGACATAATAAGTACAGGTTGTTCTGTTATAACCAGTGTTTTCTCAACGCAAATTCACAAACACGATTAATGAATTGGGAACACTGTTTCTACAGTGTGAATTTTTAAAAGCTGAAGTGCTAATTCCAAAGCAGGATTTTTCTATAATGCATGGGTGCACAAGAACACAACCATTGTATTATAGAAGAACTGACTGTAATTTGGACATAAAACAATTTAAGTTCACCACATCATCTCGAAACCCAAAGAGCTTGTTAGAAGTACCACCAGATTCTTCAAACAATGATCAAGACATATTGTCGTGAATTCCAACAAGATTAGGACAAAGAATAAGCTATATTACTATTTGCACAAATTACACAGATTACACAAATTAAACCACTGGATTTAGTCCACTTGAATTATTAATGTGTATGAGTTAATAGGTCCATTAAAATTAAGGAAAAGGTTTTAAGGTATAAAACAAATGATCAGTGTTGAATTATATGTCCATATTTCTAGAGAGAGAGAGAGAGACAGGAGTATACAAAGTAACATTTTAAAACTTCACAGGAAAGGTGAAGTAATAGGCATAAAGACTTGGTACAACCAACACATTTCAAACAGGGGATGAAGTGGTAATGTTCCTAGTTTTATAAGGGGAACCTCTGCAAGCGAAATTCAGTGATACATATGAGGTACTTTGGAGTGTAAATAAAGCAATCTATCTGGTAGACACTCATGATTGCAGGAATGAGATTCAGTTAAATTGTGTAAACACGACAAAACAATATCATCACACAGAGAAGGATAAGAATGAGCAAGGCTACCAGGTGATAAGAGTAATGAAGAATGACAATGACAGGAAGAGTGAGATACAAAGATGGATATATAGTTCACAAAACAAATCTCTTTCAATCTAACAACGCAATGCTGAAATATTGGGACAGTTAAGACTGTATTTCTGAACTTGGAATTGGGAAGATCTCGTAAGGTTACTTTGGAAATGTAAGGGAATCTGTAGAAATATACCTGGATGTGATTGTTTGGTCAGGCATGATGTAGATACAGGGAAATTGGTACTGATAAAACAATCTCCTTAGCATTTAAGATAAACAAGCTCAGGTGGAAATAAAGATTCAATACATGCTCAAAAATCACATGATTGTACCTAGCCAAAGCAGTTGGAGTTCACCAATGGTGTTAGTTCCTAAACTTGGTGGGTCAACCAATTGCTCCATTGATTTCAGAGAAGTAAATGCAATAATGAAAACAGTTTCATACCCAAATTCTCCACCAGAAAATTGTGTTGGTAAGATTGGGAGCACCACATTCCATTCTAAGACTGATCTACTGAAGGTTACTTTCAAATATCATTAACATCAAAAGCTAAAGAGATATCAGCTTTTGTTGCACCAGATGATTAATGTTAATATCATGTCATGCCATTCAGGTTTAAAAATGCACCTGTTACATTCCAAAGGTTTATGAATCAAGGTTTAGCTGAATTACTTAACATTGTCTAGTTAGTTATAAAATGTTGCAATATACAGTAACACTAGAAAGTAAAGCAAAGAGAAGGCCTATCACCATTAGCTGACTTAGTAAAAGTCTTGTCAAGAGTACATTTACAATAATGTGGATAACATGCCAAGGATAAGTGTTGCCAAGCCCAGTGAAAATGAAGGCTCTGATTAAGTTTCTCATTCCTAACACAAAATAAGAAATCAACAGAATAATGGGAATGTGTATGTTTATCGGAAATTCATGCTGATCTTCAGCCCAATAACTGTGCCCTTAATGGTTCTGTAACAAAAACAGCCAAAGGTAATACAATCAGCTGAGTGATAAGCAGCCTTTGAGAAGCTGAAAGCAATCCTAATTGATGAATCAGTTTTGGCCACTGAGTTTAAAAAACCTTTCAAAATGGAAATTGATGCTGGTGACCTCTGGGCAAGCTCAATCTTATTGCAAGATGATGAATCAGGGTAGAGAAGCCAATAGGTGTTTTTCTAAGAAATTAAATCAATATCAAAAGAAATACTTTACAGTGGAAGGAGAGATTTTGGATTATTGACTCTTTAATATGTTGCAGTCTCTGTCTGGCATGATTGCAAAGAAAGATTAATATACATTGACACCAATTCATTGGTTTTGTTAAAAAATATAGAAGTTGAATTGTTAAATTGTTTCAATGGAGCTTATTGATTCAATTATTTATTTGTAAACATTGTACACATTGCTGGAATAGATAATGCAATAGCCAAAACATTAACAAGAAAGAGATAGTGCTGGAATAGTTGAAGAATTTGAGAAGAAGATAACAAGAAATTGTTTAAATAAAGAATGAATATGGGTGAATGAATTTAATTTTTATGCTATGTACTGTATACATGCCATGTTTACATGAAGTTGAAATGTTATTAAAAATTACATTTCACCTTCTGAAGGTTGGAGACATGTAAGAGACCACATATTTTTCTTTTTATAATGTATATTAAAATGGAAGTTGGACATTGCTATATTGCTAAAATACCAGGTGTTTTACAATTTGAAAAATCAAGTGGTGCATCTATTTTAATCAACACAAGGCTTTTGCCTTTGGAGCACTGAGATTGTTACACAGATGAGACATAGAAGCACCTTTGAGTTTGGGGAAGACTGCTTGATGACAGCTTTTGGATTGGTTCAGCTCCAGTTTGCTACAGACCTGTCAGGGCAGTGCGGTCAGAACTATCCAGAGCAGGCAAACACTTCTTTGGACAGTGAGATTCCATACTGGTTAAAATTAATGCTTAATGGCAGTCAGGTTGTTCAGTAGTATTTATTACATGAAAAGTCATTAACTCCTGCATGCACTTGCCTTAACATTTTCAGCTATCTTTAATATGAAACCAAAGGGCAATTACCCCAAGTTGAAGCCACAGATTTCAGTATTGAATTATTGGTGAACACTGCAACACTCCCAACTCTGCCTATGGAAGATCAGAATATCTTATAGGACCTTCTGCAGTTGCAGTTATACAAACATCTGCAGTCACCAGAAATTGCTGTCATATTTATCTTGTAATAATCGTGAATGCTGATATCCTCACCATCATTATTACAGCAAACCCAGGACATTATAATGCCTCTGTCCCTTTTTCACCTTCTAATAAATTCTATTTATTTTTAAATTATTTCACCACATTGTCTACCTCAGATGTTTAAAGCAATTTGTTCATTATTGCGAGCATTACATTAATTTCCAATGCATTACTGATTTACTAAAAAGTTGATTTGCTGCTTATAGTTCAATCTTTACATTTAGCAGTAAGTTATTCTACATCGCTACTGTAATTAGTATATGAAAGCTGAATTTAGGTTATTAATTCATTTAATATTCTTATGTAGGAATGAGCAAAACAGTTTTGTTTTAAACTAGAAATATTTTATTTCTCAATCTTTACTCATTTTCACAAACCAAGAAAACAAACTAACAGGATATACATTTTTGTAATTCACAATGTATTTTATTTTCATACCAATATCATCTAGTTAGCATGCCTGGCTCTCAGTTGCTATATTCATTGCGCATCACGAAGAGCATCACTGTTTGTTTCTCAATCCAGCCAATGTAAACAGATTTGGTAATGATGACGGGAATCTAGTGTTGCATTTCCAAGCATGCTCAACAATTTTGTGAAAATGATTAAATGGTCCCAGTTATAACCATTTGGGAGCAACAAACCCTACAATTCATATTGACTTTGGCAAAGGTGCTGTGCCACAAAGCTTTACACTATTAATTCATATTTTGGAATCTCAGTCAATTACATGCAAGTTCTATATCCAATTTTAGGCTAAGGTTGATCTTCCAATATTATTCCATTTCTTTCGAACAGTCTTCTTACCTTTGCCCAAAGGAGCCTTTAGAACCCGTTCTGACCTGGACAGACAACATTTAAGATAGAATTTTTCTTCATCTTACATCCAGATATATATTATATATGCATATTACATGGTGCATAGCAATTGCAAGTGGCAGGTTTGTTTTTCTCCCTAACATTATCCCCTCCCACTCCAGCTAGAAGCTTCAAAGTCAATCACAGCATACTAACCCAACTCCAGCTAAGACTGAGTAACTCAGATCAAACAAAGGACTGGAACTAGGATGATTACTTCTTAATATGAAATAGTCTTTTATTTTTATAGAGTTTAACCAATAATTGGAAAGCACATCAGATATTTTGTGAGGTCCTATGTGGCAGTGGAGGGGAGCAGAAACTCCTACCACAACTGTATAGAAGTACAAGAATACTTAGCATTTAATCATGCATCTGTAAATAATTGTCCTGTGTGAACATAAGAACAGAAGTAGGCCATTTAGCCTTTCAAGCCTATCCCAGCTCAAATAGCCTTCTGTACCATGGTGCAGTGGTCAGTTTGCCCATCCTCCTTAATGTCCTTTTTAGAGAAAGCAACTACCTCGTACCTGTTGGACATGGTCAACGGTAGAGGCTCCTCTTATGCTACTCGACCTGCTCACTTGTAATCATACCCTCCCGTCCCAGGCCAGTTTTGAAGTACTCAATCCACAGGGTGTGACTGTCTCCTGAAACACAACGTACAGATAATGCTCCTCCTCCCCTGATGTGTTATAGTGTTAGAAGCTCAGACTCCAGCTCATCAACTCTGAGCCAGCGTTCCTCAAGCAATCAACACTTGCTGCAGATGTGGTCACTGTGAACCACAACAGCATCCACCAATTCCTACATCACACTGGTACAACACATCACCTGGCCTTGCATCTCTAATTTATCTTGTACTTTCCTGCCAGTGTTTAATTTTTAATCTGTAAATTATTTCTCCTGGCAGTTGAATGTTCCTCCTGCAGAATGTGGGAGGTAAGGGTCACCACTAGTGTCCCTGCTGACTACATCTGCGGGAAGTGCACCCAACTCCAGCTCCTCGAAAACCGTGTTAGGGAACTGGAGCTAGAGCTGGATGAACTTCGGATCATTTGGGAGGCAGAGAGGGTTATTGAGAGGAGTTACAGGGAGGTAGTCACTCCTCAGATACAAGAAAAAGGCAGATGGGTTACAGTCAGGGGACAGAAAGGGAACCGGCAGGCAGTGCAGGGATCCCCTGTGGCCATTCCCCTCAACAATAAGTATACCGTTTTGGATATTGTTGCGGGGGACAACTCACCAGGGGAAAGCAGTGGGCCACAGGGCTCTGGCATAGAGTCTGTCCCTGCTGCTTAGAAGGGAAGGGGGAAGAGGAGCAGAGCAGTATTCATTGGGGACTCCATAGTTAGGGGGACAGATAGGAGGTTCTGTGGGGACGAGAGAGACTCATGGTTGGGGTGTTGCCTCCCAGGTGCCAGGGTTTGTGATGTCTCTGATCGTGTTTTTGGGGTCCTTAAGGGGGAGGGGGAGCAGCCCCAAGTCGTGGTCCACATAGGCACCAACGACATAGGTAGGAAGAGAGATGGAGATTTAAGGCAGAAATTCAGGGAGCTAGGATGGAAGCTTAGAGCTAGGACGAACAGAGTTGTTGTCTCTGGCTTGTTGCCCGTGCCATGAGGCGAGGAATAGGGAGAGAGAGGAGTTGAACATGTGGCTACAGGGATGGTGCAGGAGGGAGAGTTTTGGATTCTTGGATAATTGGGGCTCTTTCTGGGATAGGTGGGACCTCTACAAGCAGGATGGTCTTCATCTGAACCAGAGGGTAGCAATATCCTGGGGGAGTATTCGCTAAGGCTATTGGGGTGGGTTTAAACTAATCCAGCAGGGGGATGGGAACCGAAATTGTAGTTCAAGTATAGAAAAGGTTGAGAGGAGGGAGGTCCAAAATCAAGTTTCAGGGATGCAAGATAGCACCGGCAAGCAAGAAGTGTGTCTACTTCAACGCCAAGAGCATCCGGAATAAGGTGGGTGATCTTGCAGCATGGGTTGGTACCTGAGACTTCGATGTAGTGGCCATTTTGGAGACATGGATAGAGCAGGGACAGGAATGGTTGTTGCAGGTTCCAGGATTTTAAAATTCCTGTAAGAACAGAGAAGATGGTAAAAGAGGGAGAGGTGTGGCATTGTTGGTCAAGGACAGTATTACAGATGCAGAAAGCATGTTTGGGGACTCGTCAACTGAGGTAGTATGGGCTGAGGTTAGAAATAGGAAAGGAGAGGTCACTCCTGTTGGGAGCTTTCTATAGACCTCCGAGTAGTTCCAGAGATGTAGAGGAAAGAATAACAAAGACGATTCTCGATATGAGTGAGAGAGACAGAGTAGTTGTCATGGGGGACTTCAACTTTCCAAATATTGACTGGGAACACTATAGTACAAGATCTATAGATGAGTCAGTTTTTGTCCAGTGTGTGCAGGAGGGCTTCCTAACACAGTATGTAGACAGGGCAACAAGGGGTGAAGCCACATTAGATTTGGTACTGGGTAATGAGCCCAGCCAGGTGTTAGACTTGGAAGTAGGTGAGCACTTTGGTGAGAGCAATCACAATTCTGTTACGTTTACTTTTAGTGATAGAAAGGGATAGGTGTATACCACTGGGCAAGAGTTACAGCTGGGGGAAAGGCAATTACGATGCGATTAGGCAAGATTTAGGAAGCACAGGATGGGGAAGGTAACTGCAAGGGATGGGCACATTAGAAATGTGGAGCTAATGCAAGGAAAAACTCCTGTGTGTCCTAGATAAGTATGTACCTGTCAGGCAGGGAGGAAGCTGTAGAGAGCGGGAGCCATGGTTTACAAAGGAGGTTGAATCTCTGGTCAAGAGGAAGAAGAAGGCTTATGTTAAGATGAGATGTGAAGGCTCAGTTAGGGCGCTTGAGGGTTACAAGGTAGCCAGGAAAGACCTAAAGAGAGAGTGCAGAAGAGCCAGGAGGAGACATGAGAAGTTGCTGGCGGATAGGATCAGGGTAAACCCTAAGGCTTTTTAAAGGTATTTAAGGAATAAAAGAATGACGAGAGTAAGATTAGTGCCAATCACGGATTGTAGTCGGAAATTGTGTGTGGAGTCAGAGGAGATAGGGGAAACACCTAAGTGAATATTTTTCGACAGTATTCACTCTAGAAAATGACAATGTTGTCGAGGAGAATACTGAGATACAGATTACTAGACTAGGTGGGATTGAGGTTCACAAGGAAGAGGTATTAGAAATCCTGCAGAGTGTGAAAATAGATAAGTGCCCTGGGCCGGATGGGATTTATCCTAGGATCCTCTGGGAAGCCAGGGAGGAGATTGCCGAGCCTTTGGTATTGATCTTTAAATCGTCATTAGCTACAGGTACACAGATCCTTGAAAGTTGCCACCCAGGTTGACAGGGTTGTTAAGAAGGCATACAGTGTTTTAGCTTTTATTACTAGAGGGACCGAGTTCCGGAACCATGAGGTTATGCTGCAGCTGTACAAAACTCTGGTGCGGCCGCACTTGGAGTATTGTGTACAGTTCTGGTCACCGCATTATAAGAAGGATGTGGAAGCTTTGGAAAGGGTGCAGAGGAGATTTACTAGGATGTTGCCTGGTATGGAGGGAAGGTCTTAAGAGGAAAGGCTAAGGGACTTGAGGCTGTTTTTGTTAGAGAGAAGAAGGTTGAGAGATGACTTAATAGATACATATAAGATAATCAGAGGTTTAGGTAGGGTGGACAGGGAGAGCCTTTTTCCAATATGGTGACGGTGAGCACAAGGGGGCATAGCTTTAAATTGAGGGATGATAGATATAGGACAGATGTCAGAGTTAGTTTCTTTACTCAGAGAGTAGTAAGGGTATGGAATGCTTTGCCTGCAACGGTAATAGATTCGCCAACTTTAAGTACATTTAAGTCGTCATTGGACAAGCATATGGACGTACATGGAATATTGTAGGTTAGATGGGCTTCAGATTGGTATGACAGGTCGGCGCAACATCGAGGGCCGAAGGGCCTGTACTGTGCTGTAGAATTCTGTGTTTTATGTTCTGTTAGGAAGGAATCACAACAATGATTCTTGTTTCATAAATCTTTAGCTACCTAAATATTAAATGTATAGTTTAGAGAAGTGTAGATTCAGCGATGGCTTGATGAGATCTTTAGAATAATTAAGGACCTAAACTATGCACACACTGACAGATTATTTCAATCGGATACGTGGGGATAGACCAAGGGTCAAGTTTATAAATCAGGGAAAAATTAGTTATATGTGAGGCAACTCTTCTTTATCCAAAGAATATTCAACTGTGGAACAAAATCCCAAATTGTAAGATGGTTCCTGATTCATTCACTGTGTACCTTCAAGAAAGAGATGGAAAAGTTTCTAAATGAGATTGAGATTGCATTACAATCATGGTAAATTTGGTTCTTTGGAATAGTTTCAATAATTTAAAGGAACTCAAAGAATTTTTCCAGATTTTTATCACTCCAATTGGCCTAGTCTGATACAATTGGTGTCATAGATGTTTGATCTAGTTTTTAAATTCTCAGGAGACGAAATTCCACCATAAGATGTGGGGCCTTTTGGGAGGATGGATGAGGTGGTTGTTCCACTGATTTATCCTGATTGATTTGTTTTAATTGTATACGTAAGACAGCTGTAGATCCATCCTCTCAATCAAGGACATCACGTCAATTGCCACTGCAAATGATTTACCAATATTTCCTTTTTATTTCACAAACTGCCGTCTTTTTTCACTGATATTTTTCTTTAGTTTTCTGATCAGAAAAGAGATCTACAAATTATAATAGTTGAGAAAACGCTGAAGAGCCAAATCCTAAAATTGGGTGCTGAGATTGAAAAGACTAAAAGTTTAAAAAATTACAAATCTTGCAAAAATGATTAAGCAATTTTAAACAGAGTAAAATGTGAAAGGAGAATGTTCAAAGGAAGTAGAGTGTAATGATTCTGTTATTCTCCAGATAGTTCTGTTATCCAATGCATTCACACAGAACATAGGTTCACCTATCATTCAAAAGCAAGCTGCAAGATAAACAATAAACCTCCAATCTAGGAAATGTACATTAAAAATAATAGTTTCTCCTTATAACCTTCTCATGTGACTGACTGTCGACAAATTACACCAGGATAGACTATATTACAGGTCATCAAACTACAAATTGAGCCTATGAAGGATTAAAATGAAGAGAAGAGGAGCAAACCGCGGAGATTCTCTAAATTCACTACTGTTTCCCCTTCATCTGTTTCTTATTCTTCTTGCTGTTATGGCCCTGCCACCAGTTGTTCACCAGATGTCAGTTTTCAGGCTCTGAAAGGATAAAGGTACAAGGGTGGGGGTGGGTGAAGGAAGGGGAAAAAGCAAGAGGTGCATACTTGCAAATCAGGATAGATTACAGAACGAGGGATGAAGAAAGGTAGATGAAATAGGAATGAAATGTCATCCTCAAACTAGTCCAAGCTCAATGTAGGTTTCAAATTCATTGTTGGACACAGCCTGGGTTGTAATCATTCCTATGACTGAGAACATCATTTCCTCCATGAGCCTGAGACAGACATGAAACTGTGTCTGCATATCCCACTGGATAGGAGTTGCTTCCTCTGATTGTGAGCCTTATTGTCTGCAAAAGAAGGTTACGCGTATCTGTGAATATGGTGCAAAGTGTTTGGAAGGTGTATTTGCCATAATTGAAAAGCTGGCAGTGTATGCAAAGCATGAAATGTGAGTGTGTGACCTGCAATAGTGCTAAAGTAAGTGAGAGTGAGGTGAAGCTATGAATGAATTGTGTCATAATAAATAGATATTGTTGATAAGTTAATGAAGTGGATATGGTGAATGAAGCAGTGAGAGAGGCTGATCCTTCCTTTGTAAGGAACTGCTCTGTGAAGTTAATTCATTGACTTTGACCATTTATGTGAGTTTGTCAAACATCTTGTAACACGACAGCCATGTTGTCAATGGCAACACTTCAAGCAATTACAATTATCTGCTCTCACTGCCTTCTCAGTCTGTCTGGGATGTTCCTAGTCCTTTTGGGGACAGGAGCTCTCTCTTCTTGTGTCAAGATATCTGGCGTTGCATCACGTGACCTCCACTCAGCCCATCCAAACAAGCAAGCTTCATGTGGTGCTAGCCTCACATGTTGAAGAGTACAACCACTCAATAACACATTCAGCATTGACTGCATACTACTGTCATTAAAATAACAGTAGCAGAAAAGTTTGCACACTGTCTGGAATACTTTCTTTTTTATTCATAAGATGTGGGTGTCACTGGCTGGATCTGCATTTATTGTTCATCCCTTATTGCCGCTGAACAGAGTGATTGCTCAGCCATTTCACAGGTAACCACATTCCTTGGATCTGGAGTTACATGTAGGCCAGACCAGGTAAGGACGGCAAATTTCCTTCCCGAAAGTGCATTAATGAACCAGATGGATTCTTATAACATTTGACAATGGTCACCATTAGATATTTTTAAAATTGATATCAAATTTCACCATCTGCCCTGGTGAGATTTGAACCCCAAATCTACAAACCATTAAGGACTCCGAATTTTTAAACTAGTGACACCACAGCCTCCCTTTGATAGGCACAAGTTATTGACACAAGTTATTGACACACTTCCACAATCCAATTTCTGGACAGGAAAGTCTGGAAGATTTATTGAAGTTCTGATGTACTTTAGGCAACTTGCATTTCTTATTGAAACATATGAACATGAAATAATAAGGATTTGCTATTTACCTCTCTTTCAGGAAGGGCTGTAAACATTACACTGTTAATCATTAATACCAACCTCTTGCTGAAATAGCTGCTGCAATCCTCTTCATTGCATTTTAAAAAGCAACTTATTATTCCTCTTTGCTTAAACAGACTAATTGACAGAACAAAAAAAGCACTTGCAGCAAATTCCACTGTAGTATATAAATGTGAGAAACCAAACATTTCCCATGTCTTTACGATTCTATATAATGTTTCTTCCAATATAATAGCAACATCAGGGAAAAGAACTTTAAACATAGCAATGAGGCATAGGTTTTGGTCATCCTAGGCTTGATAAACTGTGTATTCCATTTGGGTTAGCTGGTTCCAATCAGCCAATGATGAATTGAAAGTGAACATATTGAAGAATAAGCTCCTATAGAATATTAAAAACATACAGACTTTTATGACAGACCTCTGATCCAAACTCAATAATTTTGATCTCTGGACAGCAAGTGAACTCTATTTGCTCATTTATTTACATGTTCAGACAGCTGGGATTGGAGTCAAACTCATTGTATGCGTAATTCTTGAATTCTGTAAACCTTAGAAAAGGAAAATACTGTGGACACTGGAAATCTGAAATAAAAGCAGAGAGTGCTGGAGAAACCCAGCAACTCAGCATCTGTGGACAGAGCAACAGAGTTAACATTTCGAGTCCATTTGACTCATTAGGCACAATGTCAGTTCTGTTTCTCTGTCCACAGATGCTGAGTTGTTGAGTTTCTCCGGCACTGTTTCTATAAACCTTACCCTTGTCTGGTGTTCTCCACTGTAGTCAGTTGTGGAAGATGACCATGTGGGCTGTGCAGGTCCCCTTCGATGGAAGGGTAAAGCGATGAAGAACTTCGGGTAAGCTGAGGAGATGATAAAGCAGTTGCTGCTGGTCCACTGCTGGTGGGAGAGCAATTGTACATCCCTAAATGAACAACAAAAATTCCGTTTATCTGTTCAAAATAGGAAGTTCTTCTATCTTTATTTTATTCTTCAAAAACGATGAAGTTAGTTTTAACTTAATCCTCCCACATGATATATAAAATCAGATATAATCCATCCTATTGGTTTCCACCTTTTCAAATTACCCCCGTATGTTCAAAGGCCTGAGTTAGTTATGATCTTTAGTTTTGATTTGTTTCGATAGATATGATTCAGTTGGTAGCACTCTTCCCTCTCAGTCACAAGGGCCATTGAAATCCCACTTTAAAGTCGAGCACAAAAGTCAAAGTTGACATACCAATATATTACTGAGGGTGTACTGTATGATTAGACATTCCTTCTTGGGACCCTATCTGCTCAGATGAATTCAAAAGATCCTGTGACCCTATTTTTGAAGGAATGCAAGAGAGGTATCTCCAGTGTCCGAGTCAATATTCATCCCACGGTCAACATCATAGAAATAGATTACCTGATCATTATTAGATTGATGTTATTATGAGTTGGCCGTGCACAAATGGAGTGTCCCATTCCTACATTATACTTCACTTCAAAAGTGAAGACTACACTTCAAAATCAAGTTGATGGCAGTAAAGTGCCTTCCAAGGGAACCCTTAGGAAGTAGCGACCATAATATGATAGAGTTCAGTCTGCAGTTTGAAAGGGAGAAGGCAAAATCGGATGTAATGGTGTTACAGTTGAATAAAGGTAATTATGAGGGCATGAGAGAGGAACTGACTAAAATAGACTGGAAGCAGAGGCTAACCGGGAAGACAGTAGAGCAAAAATGGCAGGAGTTTGTAGGTATAATTGAGGACACTGTACAGAGGTTCATTCCCAAGAAAAGAAAGATTAACCGGGGAGGGATTAGACAACCTTGGCTGACAAAGGAAGTCAGGAAATGTATTAAAGAAAAAGAGAGATCCTATAAAGTGGCTAAGAACAGTGGGAAATCAGAAGATTGGGAGGGATACAAAAGCAAACAGAGGATAACAAAGAGTGTAATAAGAAAGGAGAGGATCAAATATGAAGGTAGGCTAGCCAGTAATATTAGAAATAATAGTAAAAGTTTCTTTCAGTACATAAGAAACAAACGACAGGCAAAAGTAGACATTGGGCCACTTCAAACTGATGCAGGAAGCCTAGTGATGGGAGATAAGGAAATAGCAGGAGAACTTAACAAGTACTTTGCGTCAGTCTTCACAGTGGAAGACATGAGTAATATCCCAAAAATTAAAGGGTGTCACGGGGCTGAGTTGAGTATGGTTGCCATTACGAAAGAGATAGTGCTAGAAAAGTTAAAAAGTCTTAAAATTGATAAATCTCCTGGCCCCGATGGGATACACCCTAGAGTTCTGAGAGAGGTGGCTGAGGAAATAGCAGAGGCATTGGTTGAGATCTTTCAAGAGTCACTGGAGTCAGGAAAGGTCCCGGATGATTGGAAGATGGCTGTTGTAACCCCCTTGTTCAAGAAAGGATCAAGGCAAAAGATGGAAAATTATAGGCCAATCAGCTTAACCTCGGTTGTTGGTAAAATTCTAGAATCCATCATTAAGGATGAGGTTTCTAAATTCTTGGAAGAGCAGAGTCTGATTAGAACAAGTCAACATGGATTTAGTAAAGGGAGGTCATGCCTGACAAACCTGTTGGAATTTTTTGAAGAGGTAACAAGTAGGTTAGACCAGGGAAACCCAGTGGATGTGGTCTATCTAGACTTTCAAAAGGCCTTTGATAAGGTGCCACACGGGAGGCTGCTGAGCAAGGTGAGGGCCCATGGTGTTCGAGGTGAGCTGCTGGGATGGATTGAGGATTGGCTGTCTAACAGAAGGCAGAGAGTTGGGATAAAAGGTTCTTTTTCAGAATGGCAGCCGGTGACGAGCGGTGTCCCGCAGGGTTCGGTGCTGGGGCCACAGCTGTTCGCATTATATATTAACGATTTGGATGAGGGAACCGGGGGCATTCTCGCGAAGTTTGCCGATGATACGAAGTTAGGTGGACAGGCAGGTAGTACTGAGGAAGTGGGGAGGCTGCAGAAGGATCTTGACAGGTTGGGAGAGTGGTCCAGGAAATGGCTGATGGAATTTAACGTGAGCAAGTGCGAGGTCTTGCACTTTGGCAAAAAGAATAAAAGCATAGACTACTTTCTAAATGGTGAGAAAATTAATAAAGCCAAAGCACAAAGGGATCTGGGAGTGCTAGTCCAGGATTCTCTAAAGGTAAACATGCAGGTTGAGTCCGTGATTAAGAAAGCGAATGCAATGTTGTCTCTTATCTCAAGAGGGTTGGAATATAAAAGCAGAGATGTACTACTAAGACTTTATAAAGCTCTGGTTAGGCCCCATTTGGAGTACTGTGTCCAGTTTTGGTCCCCACACCTCAGGAAGGACATACTGGCACTGGAACGTGTCCAGCGGAGATTCACACGGATGATCCCTGGAATGACAGGTCTAACATATGAGGAACGGCTGAGGATACTGGGATTGTATTCGTTGGAGTTTAGAAGATTAAGGGGAGACTTAATAGAGACGTACAAAATAATACATGGCTTGGAAAAGGTGGATGCTAGGAAATTGTTTCAGTTAAACGAGGAGACTAGGACCCGTGGACACAGCCTTAGAATTAGAGGGGGTCATTTCAGAACAGAAATGCGGAGGCATTTCTTCAGCCAGAGAGTGGTGGGCCTGTGGAATTCATTGCCACGGAGTGCAGTGGAAGCCGGGACGCTAAATGTCTTCAAGGCCGAGATTGATAGATTCTTGTTGTCTCGAGGAATTAAGGGCTACGGGGAGAACGCTGGTAAGTGGAGCTGAAATGCGCATCAGCCATGATTGAATGGCGGAGTGGACTTGATGGGCCGAATGGCCTTACTTCCACTCCTATGTCTTATGGTCTTATGGTCTTATGGTCAATGTCAGTGGTCTTGAAATATGTACATAAATGCAAGTCATTCTTTTTTGAAACTGTCATCCCATTCAGTATAAATTTATATAACATTTTTATGGAAATAATCTTAACATCAGGCACATCAGTTACTTGAAATGAACATATTCACTGCAGTGACGATAAAACAACTAAAGGTTTAATAAATATGTACTTATAAATGAACAACCAGCATTTTAAAAACTGTATTACAAAAGAAAATCAAAGCAACTAGCTTCTGTGTGATCTGAGAATTTGTAGAAATTATTAGACTGCTCGCCTAAACCAAAACTGAGCACTTCCTTAACCAGAGAATGAGACATTGCACATGTATGTGACATATTGCTCCTGCCCTTATAAACAAAATGTTTCTTCCCACTGCCTGCATCACGACAGGAGATTTGCCAAGAGGTATGAATATACAGCAAACCTTGTTTTAACAAGCGCCTTATGAACCTGCACTCTCAATAAACTGGCAAAAACTATATGCCTGAAATACCGAAGTTTACTGTGTTATTGCAATCTCCGCGATGTCCAAGTAGTCAGTTGGAGGTGCGAGTGAGAAGGTTATCTGCCGGTAAATTTTATTTAAGGCAAAGATGCATTTTTATTTAAGTAATTTATGCTGTAAATAAAGTATAACAACCATATCGTCTACCACCAACCCCCCCCCAACCCCCACACTATGTTTCTGTTACTTAGTATGTGATTCTTACATTGACTATGTGGACCACATAATGAATCAAAATATTTGATCAACCAGCACATTTCTTGTCTCATAGCTGCTGGTTAATAAAAAGGTTTGCTGTATTTGCTGTTAGATTTCGCACTCCTTCCAAAACCATGTTTGGCCAATCCCGACTGACAAGGGAAAGGGCATTGTGATGTCATTTTAGTGACTTTAATGAGGGCGACAATATCAAAATCAAACCAGATCAATCTCAAAGCTAATCCAATCTGGAGTCGATTCAGAGTCCAAAGCAACCTGAAAGCCAAGTTAGAGCAACCAGGAAGCCAGCCAGAACCTGACCCTGGAAAACATGCCACAAGCAAAATATATTACGTACAGAGACAACAACTTGCATCCCTGAGTGAGTAGGTCAAAGTGCCTTAGGCTCCTCTAAAACACAACCCAGTTGCAAAAGAGTTTAGTTCACATTAGATCCTGGTCTACCAACAGGGAGATGTTGAAGTTTAACTTCTCCATTAAGATATTTTTCAATACACAAAGGGAGTACTTTAACCAAATAAAAAAAAATTCTCCTGTCTCTCCTTCACCTTTAGCCTAACATACAATTAGCTGCTTTCCTATCGTAAATACAAGGATCAGTTTCCGTTCACTCATCCAAAGGGATAACATCTGTTGCTAAGTGTTGAAACTCTCGTTAATGTTTTTTGATTCTGTGTTACACAATCTCAAAAACATTTCTATATGCTTAAATGTTTAACATTGGGATCATCAATCAACTGGTTCACTGTTTGGCTCCATTTGTTTAAAAAAAAAACTAGCTAATGTTATGCCTGTGGTTATCACCATAGTACCTGCCAAGTTTGGAAAGCAAGTAAAATGGGGTCCAGAATATGCATTGGAGACAAACTGGCACCAAAAATGAAGGCACATTAGCTGGAGTTGGGAGGGGGGATGGGAGCGATCTGGGTAAACTCTTGTAAATCGTTTGAAATGTTTCAGGTTTATATTCTGCACTGTGCTGTAACTTATGAGGAATATAAACACAGCAGGAAGGGTCATGTGCTAATCTCCATTACAATCGCACTTTTCCCTGATGCTTTTCCTTCTACTCCACAGTATTAAAACTTGTCTTGATATTGCTGTCAGGATGACATTTTTGTAAACTATTTACTTTTTTTATGTTGCTCTACTGACTGCATTCCTACAAATTTCTGGATTAGTTTAAACCAGTGTCCAATGTCACCTATCTGACATTTTAATTGATAAAGTGCATTGACTCATCTTTCTCAGGAGCTCTAACTTTGAAACTCTTTATTCCCTCTGTCTCCCTTCTTCATTCCATCAAAGTCTTTAAAAACTGAAGCATGGTGTAATCTCTTGACAACTTCGAGATTTATCTCATTTTTCTTTTTTTTAACAGAATCCCTACAGTGTGGAAACAGGCCCTTCAGCCCAACAAGTCCACACTGACCATTGGAAGAGTAATTCCCCAAACCCATTCCCCCATATTTACCCCTGACTAATGTACTTAACCTAGGCATCCCTGAACACTATGCGCAATTTATCAGGGCCAATTCACTTGACCTGCACATTGTTGGATTGTGGGAGGAAACCGGAGCACCCAAAGGAAACCCACGCAGACACGGGGAAAATGTGCAAACTCCACACAGTCGCCTGAGCGTGGATTCAAACCCGGGTCCATGGCACTGTGAGGCAGCAGTGCTAGCCACAGTGTCACCCATAAATCAATCTTGGTGTTTTACATCTGCAATCTACAAGAGATTATATTCCTCAAGCACAAGACACCTCAAAGAGAAGCCTGTTGATACCAAGGGAGAAAAAAACAAACTTAAGTTGCGGAGATGATGATAAAGGCTGTTGTTGAAAGTAGATTGGATGGTGACAAGGTGAAAAAATTAGGTAGTTCTGAAAAGGAGTAATATATTGTATGGCAACACTTCATTTAATGTTTCTCAATTTAGTCATAGATAATGAGCTGGATTTTACAGCTGACATATTGCTTAAAAATGTGTTGCTGGAAAAGCGCAGCAGGTCAGGCAGCATCAAAGGAGAAGGAGAATCGACGTTTCGGGCATAAGCCCTTCTTCAGGCTTATGCCCGAAACGTCAATTCTCCTTCTCCTTTGATGCTGCCTAACCTGCTGCGCTTTTCCAGCAACACATTTTTAAGCTCTGATCCCCAGCATCTGCAGTCCTCACTTTCTCCCAGTGACATATTCCCTATCTCCCCTAACCAAGAGAATGGTTGTCAGTCTGCCCAGTCAAAATTCAGATGCACACAGAGAAAGCGTGTTTGGAGCAACTTAATTGATTCACAGCAGGATATCGAACTCCCATCCGGAAAGTGCTTCCACCCTCGAGAGTCACCAGCCAATGAGATTGACCAGTAACTCTATAGCCACAGCAGTACCAAGAATGAACGAGGGTCATGCTGAGATTATTTGGCCCTAAAATGACCTCAATAGGCCTCGGAGCAAGCAGGCTGCTCGTCAGCTTCCTTGGCCACCACAGTATGGAAGACAAGTCAGGTTGGGTGGGAAGGTCAATCTGCATTATTTTACAAACTCTTCCATCTTCATATACGGTGATGGGAATATTGTGGGATCCCCACCCCATTATGGTAGACATTATAATTCAGTTCTCCATGATGTTCTATTAGAAAGGAAGCTTTATTTTAAAATAGTTAAAACATACCTGGATATATCTCATGATTGACTGTCATAGATCTTCCAGCTGTGTTACTTGTTAAATTAGGAGGCGAAGTCAAAGGTTGAAGAGGCTGATTAGCCAGGCAATCATTCATCATTTCTGTTTCAAGTTCATTGCCCGAACGTAGCTTCACAAAAAAAGGAAAGAACAAGATAAAAAGTATTCCTTCAACAAATATTGTCCACTGCTCTAGAATATTATCATATTGTCTAAATATTTAAAGAAATTGTCATCAAACAAGACTTGACTGTGGGAACATCATAACTCAATTAGAATTAGTCACTTCTGGCTTTACAAATGTTTCAGTGAGGCCACTATCACAAAATGAAAGCAGACAGATTCCAGCATTGACATTTACTGTCAGTTAGTGATCCATCATAGAAAGTTGTGGTGTGTTGTCTGACCACTAATCATCAACACCACACTGTGTTAAATCTAAACATTAAGGACTGAACCTTTAGGATACAATGAGGGCAGACACTGAGGTAGCAGGCGCAGAGGTTTGTGCTGCCACCAGGCATGCATTTTCCCAGGCTCTCTTTTACGTCTGAGTTACTTTCTCCAAGGCAGGAATGGAAGAGATCGCAGGTCTAATTGCACACAACTAGCAGGCTCAACTAACTGAAAGCCTGCTACGGTCTGTTGGCAGAGGCCAATTGGGTTTTTCTAGTCTGCCTCCAGGTTCCTGAAGGGCAATAGAAAACAGTGGAGGTACCTAGCAGAAGGCTGGGAAGCCTGCATCTCCAGAAGGCTGGGACACCCTCACACCTGCCGGGCTTCAGTTGCAGCAACAGGCCACTCTTTGGAGGGACTTCATGCTGCCACCATACACACACCTCTCTCCCACACCCAGACACGCAGAGCCCCACATGCATGCAAACACATCAATTCTATAATGGTGGCTGGCAGCATGGTCTATATTTTAGTTTGATTGCTAAAATGCTGAATATAGTTCACTTACTTTGAAAGGGATACTCTTACTAGCCCTCCAGCTCTGAAAGTCAACATACTGTCCTTAATTCAAAAGCTAACACAGCCTCTGGTTAATTTGCCAAATCAAGAAAATGACAGGTGATAACTGGACTAAATATGGGATTCTGAAGCCCACAGGGAAAATTTTGCCGTAAGCCCCTAACATTTTACAGTATATTACTATATATATATCACTGCGGCATAGATTCCAGGCTCCACAGGCAATGTACCGATAAGAAAATTACAATGTGATAATAACTGCATAACAGTATCCATCAGTGAGTTATGTGTGTATAATGTACAGTAACATCAGTAAGCACAGAATCCAATCTATAGATGGAACTTATACGGTACTGAACTATGTGCATTATAGCAAGAAATGTGACAGAGTCGCACAACAAGTCTAATGAGGTTTATCTTGATTTTGGGAGCAACGAGCTGCATCTTTTAACTAGGTTCTGGGCAACAAGGTAAGATTCTCACTAGTGAGCGGCAAGTTCCCTAAAAGTCAAAATATTGCTGATTAATGACCTTATTAGTTGTGAATGCCACATTATTAATATGCAGCCTACTATTGTATCACCTGCAGCGAGCAAGCTAGATGCCAAGAATTCTAAATATAGAAGTCAGAGCTTCAACTTGCCACTTTCTCTAAAGGAACTCCTTGTTGGACACCCGGCTCCACCCTCTCAGGGCACGATCCATGAGCACCAGTTACACACACGCCATAACCACGGACTTTGGCATCAGGAATGTGTCAGCCTCAAAAACCTTCATGGCATCTCTCCAATCTGCGTTCAGTACTTCAATGCTGCATCTCAGGGTAATGGCAAATATCACTATTGCACCAAGTTGCTGTCAGTGCTCACTCACTTTGAGGGTACCTGCATATTCACAGCATCTGTGCCTTGCCTTGCTATTTTGCACTTTGCTTCTCTATAATATAATGAGGCTCTCAGTATGTTGCCATACTGCTGTGCCATTTAATGCAAACACAAAGCCAGGAGGCTTGTCATGGTTGTAAGCAGTCCTCAGTCAAGGAAAATAGTCTTTGGATCTAGTCTAGGGATCCTGGCGCAATAAGTCATTGGCACCCTCCAACACCTGTCCTGGGACTTGCAGACGGTCAGTTAGCCACTCAGATCTATCAGGATCATCTTCACATAAAGAATGAGGAGTCATGTCAGACAGACCATTGCTCATTTTGACTCTTTCTGTCCTATTGTCGGCTTCTTTCCTCCTGGAATGAAAGAGACAGTTAATAAGGGAGATGAAAATGGGTGGCACAGCTGTTATTGTTTTTGCAGGTGTCCTGAGTGAGTGAGCAGGCAGCACAGAGAGCACACAGGGTTAGTGCTGTCAGGGTTAGGGTAGGTGACGACAAGTGATGGAAGATATTACAGCAGTTGTGAGAGTGTAGAGCATGAGCCATGGTGGGAGCTGGGTGCAGGAGCAGAGTTACTGAGTGTGAAGTATCAGAGAGAAGATGGTGACAGCATGGCATGCAGAAGGTCATTTCTCTGATTCCTCCAAGTAGTCAAGACAGCACTGACTCAGGGGCATCCTGAGACCATGTTGGCATGGTCTGTTGTCATGACCTCCTCTGCTACTCCTGGGGAAGAGGACACCTGTGTCTGTACCATCCTTTCTGTGTGAAAAATATGGTGTCAAATTTCCCTTGTCTGCCATGCCCAGGGCAATGTCAGCAATGTCAGAAATCATATAGGGGAGCTCTCGACTGATGGTGCTTGTCCAGATGGGCAATGGCCTTTTAAAAAGGTGCTGGCACCAAGGATATTACTTTGTCTGCAAGCTATCTTGATAATGTGAGTTGTTCCAAATATTAGATCAGAGTGATTCTGGAAAAGCTCGACAAGTCATGCAGCATCCAAGGAGCAGGAAAATCGACGTTTCAGGCCGGATGCTGCCTGACCTTTTCCAGACCACTCTGATCTAAACTCTGGTTTCCAGCATCTGCAGTCCTTGTTTTTGCCTAGTTGTTCCAAATATGGCAAGTGATAGAAGGGAACTACAATCTGGCGAGACAGTTGGTATAAGCAGTTAACAAGTTGAGTTTGGTAAGATACGGTGAAAGATCTCACGAGGCAAGGAACTCTCCAGGAATCTCAGTGAAATTGATGGCTAAAAATGTTAGGATTCAGCCCTGTGTGTGTAAGGCTGTGCTGTTTTGCAATATAAATAGTGTTGTAAGTAATATTCAAGACATCTGACTCAAAAAAAAAGTCTTCATGGTTTATGGTATGTGGGCTAACATATATAAAATCACAAAGGGCATCAATTACCTCTTTATACACCAAATACCACCAAGTCTAAAGATTGAAAAATAACCAGATAAACCTTTTCTATGAATTCCAGACCTTTTAGGTCTAATGGAAACTATTTCTGTATGCAACTGTTTGGTGCTTTAACAGACAGTTTACAAATTGAGAGTTTCTATGAAGAATTCTGACATGGAGTTCAGTAGACTCCACATGAATTTTAGTTCCCCTATACATGAAGAGGAAGTGTATGAAATACACTGCCTTCCACACTCATGTTGCGGTAAGTACTGTGCTTTGTACTGCAAGCATTAATTTGTAAAATGCGTTATAAACATATAAAAATGTGTTTATAATGTTACTGCACATTTGTGTGGAGAAAAAAAATCCTGTTTACTGGCATTACAGGCTCGCTTTGATATGTGTTTGACAGCATAAACAAGTTCTAAACTGTTAGTCAACAAGGGAATTAGATTAAATATGGAAATAGTTTTCCAGCGTCTCTGGGTATCATACGTATAAATTTCTGATATTCAATTTCAGTGCTTGAATGCAGCTTTACGTGAAGCTAAAATACATCACTGCTAGCCAGGAGAGTGTGAATCCCTTGTGAGCTAAGATGTGGAGTCGGGGCTACTGCTACATGGTCAACACATGTCCTCCCTGACCTACACTGTTCCTGCCAAGTGGTTAAATGGAATGACCTATATAGTTGTGAACCACGTTGGTTTGTATCGTTAATGTGTTGATGCTCAGGTGGGCTATCTGATTCAGAATGCAGAACAGCAGTTCTGGGTTTGGGAGGACTCAGAGCTTAAAAATGTGTTGCTGGAAAAGCACAGCAGGTCAGGCAGCATCAAAGGAGAAGGAGAATCGACATTTCGGGCATAAGCCATGCCCGAAACATCGATTCTCCTTCTCCTTTGATGCTGCCTGACCTGCTGCGCTTTTCCAGCAACACATTGTTAAGCTCTGATCCCCAGCATCTGCAGTCCTCACTTTCTCCTTTGGGAGGACTCACCCAGCACACACCCAATGCATTCCATCCTGGATCATTTGTTGTGTGTAAAAGTATTTTCTCGCGTCATTTTTGCTTCTTTATTAATTACTTTAAACTTGTGCCATCTTGTTCTCAATTCTTTCATGGGTGGGACCATTTTCTCTGTTTACTCTGTCCAGACTTCTCATGATTTTGAAAACATCAATTGGATCCCTTCTCAGACTTCTCTACTCCAAGGAGAGTGACTCCAGGTTCTCCAATCTATTTTTATAACTGAAATCCATCATCCTCAGAACCATTCTCCAAAATGTTTTTTGCATTTTTTCCGATGCCTTCACACTCTTCCTAAAGTGCAACACTCAGAAATGAATTCCATGTTCAAGCTAAGGTCAAACTAATATCGTTTGTAAGTTCAGCATAGCTTCCTCCCTCTTATGAGGTATACACCTATTCATAAAGCTGAGAATACTTTATTAACTACTTTCTCAAAATGATCTACTAACTTTAATCATGTATGCGCATTTGCATAAGAACTAGGAGCAGGAGTAGGCCATCTGGCCCTTCGAGCCTGCTTCGTCACTCAATAAGATCATGGCTGATCTGTTTGTGAACTCAGCTCCACTTACCCACACTCTCACCATATCCCTTAATACCTTTATTGTTCAAAAAAAAATCTACGTTTGCTTTAAAAACATTTACTGAAGTAGAGTCAACTACTTCCCTGGGCAAGGAATTCCATAGATTAACAACCCTCAGAGTGAAGAAGTTCCTTCTCAATTCAGTTCTAAATCTGCTCTCTCTAATTTCGAGACTGTACCCTATTGTCCTAGCTTCACCTGCCAGTGGAAACATCCTCTCTACTTCTATCTTATCTATTCCCTTTATAATTTTATATGTTTCCATAAGACCATAAGACATAGGAGCGGAAATACGGCCATTCGGCCCATCGAGTCCACTCCGCCATTCAATCATGGCTGATGGGCATTTCAACTCCACTTACCCGCATTCTCCCCGTAGCCCTTAATTCCTTGTGACATCAAGAATTTATCAATTTCTGCCTTGAAGACATTTAGCGTCCCAGCCTCCACTGCACTCTGTGGCAATGAATTCCACTGGCCCACCACTCTCTGGCTGAAGAAATGTCTCCGCATTTCTGTTCTGAATTTACCCCCTCTAATTCTAGAGGGTCCCTCTAAGGTCCCTCCTCATTCTTCTGAATTCCAATGAATATACTCCCAGTCTACTCAGTCTCTCCCCATAAACCTCAAGTCCGGAATAAACCTAGTGAACCTCCTTTGCACCCCCTCCAGTGCCGGTGCATCCTTTCTCAAGCAAGGAGACCAAAACTGCACACAGTACTTCAGGTGTGGCCTCACCAGCATCCTGTACAGCTGCAACATAACCTCCCTGCTTTTAAACACAACCCCTCTAGCAGTGAAGGACAAAATTCCATTTGCCTTCCTATTTACTTGTTCTACCTGCTGACCTACCTTCTGTCATTCATGCACAAGGACACCCAGGTCCCTCTGCAAATCAGCATGCTGTAACTTTTTCCCATTCAAGTAATAGTCCTTTTTACTGTTCTTCTTACCAAAATGATGACTTCACATTTATTAACACTGTATTCCATCTGCCAAACCTTTGTCCACTCACTCTATGTATCTACGTTCCTCTGCAAAGTTTCATAGTCCTCTGTTCACTTTGCTCTACCACTCATCTTAGTGTCATCTGCACACTTTGACACACTACACGTGGTCCCCAACTCCAAATCATCTATATACATTGTGAATAATTGCAGTCCCAACACCGATCCCTGAGGCACACCATTAGTCACTGATTGCCAGCCAGAATAGCACTCATTTATCCTCACTCTTTGCTTTCTGTTAGTCAACCAATCATTTTTCCATGCTAATACTCTACCCCTTAACACCATGCATCTTTAACTTATGTAGCAGACTCTTACATGACACCTTGTCAAAGGCCTTTTGGAAATCTAGGTACACCACATCCACTGAGTCCCCATTGTCCACCTTGCTCATAATATCATCACAGAATTCCAAAAGATTTGTAAAGCATGATCTGCCCTCCATGAACCCATGCTGCGTCTGCACAATAGGACAATTTCTATCGAGATGCCTTACTATTCATCCTTGACAATAGACTCAAGCATCTACCCCACTACAAGGTTAAGCTAACCAGTCTATAATTCCCCACCTTTTGTCTACCTCCCTTTTTAAATGGTGGCATCACATTTGCTGTTTTCCAATCTGCTGTAACTGAGTCCAGCGAATTTTGGAAAATTTCCACCAGTGCACTTGCTATTTCGCCCACCATCTCTTTTAGTACGCTGGGATGCATTCCATCATGGCCAGGAGACTTGTCTGCCCTTAGCTCCATTAGCTTGTCCAACACTACCTCTTCCGTAATAATGATTGTTTCCAGGTCCTCCCCTACCTTCGTTTCTTGATCAATTACTGGCATGTTATTAGTGTCCTCCACTGTGAAGACCGATACAAAATGCCTGTTTAATGCCTCAGCCATTTCATCATATCCCATAACTAACTGCCCCTTCTCATCCTCTAAAGAACCAACATTTAATTTAGCCACTCTTTATTATTTTATATATTTATAGGAACTTTTGCTATCTGTCTTTATATTCTGTGCTAGTTTTTTTCTCATGCTCTATCTTACTTTTTTAATAGCTCTTTTTGCGGCTTTCTGTTGACCTTTTTTTTCTCAATCTTCTAGTTTCCCACTGATCTTGGCCACTCTTTCAATTTGATAGCCTCCCTTATTTCCGAAGACACCCATGGCAGATTGTCCCTTTTCTTATTCCTTTTCACTGAATATACTTTTGCTGAGCACTTTGAAAAATTGCTTTAGAAGTCCTCCACTGCTTGTCAACTTTCCCACCACAAAATCTTTTTTTCCAGTCTACTTTAGCCAAGTCCTCCCTCATTCTATTGTAGTCTTCCTTGTTTAAACACAGGACCCTGGTATTGGATTTTATCTTCACACTGTCCATCTATATTCTAAATTCAACCATAAAGTGATCGCTTCTTTCAAGAGGATCCCTGACTATGAGGTCATTAATTAGTCCTGTCTCATTACACAGGACCAGATCTAGGACAGCCTGCTCCCTCATCAGTTCCATTGCATACCATTCAAGTAAACCACTGCAGATACATTCAACAAACTCCTCCTCAAGGCTACCCTGACCGGGCTGGTTAGACCAAACGACATGTGGATTAAAATCCCTATGATAATTGCGGTACCATTTTTACAGGCATTAGTTATTTCTTTATTATTGCTCGTCCCAAAGTGATGCTATTATTTGGTGGTTGTGATTATCAGCGACTTTTTTTTCTTAGAATTTCTAATTTCCACCCAAAATGGATTCAACCTTGTTCTCCACAGAACCTATATCATCTCTCAGCATCACCCTTATGTCATCGCTGAATATCAGAGTTACACCGCCTCCTGTCTGTCCTTCTGAATAGTCTAATACCCCTGCATATTTAACTCCCAGTTGTGACCATCGTGTAACCATGGCTCGGTAATGGCTACCAAATCTTATTCATTCATGATGATTTGTGCTTTTAACTTATCAATCTTGTTATGAGTGCTACGAGCATTCAATTAAAGTGCTTTTCTTTTAGCTTTCTTACCCTCATGATTTCCAGCATCTCTAATAATAATTCCAGAGTTAACCTTCCTTTTCGCTTCTTTCATAGTCTGCCTTGTACTTAAACCCTCCTGCACACATGCTAACCTGCTACTTGCCTTTTTATTTACGATGATACTTCCTGTCATTTTCCCTTTCCCTTCCCCCTGACTCACTAGTTTAAAATCTAGTGATCACCCTATTTATCCTTTTTGCCAGAACACTGGTTCCAGATCGGTTCAGGTGGAGACCATTCCATCAGTACAGATCCCCCAGTTCCAAAACTAATGCCAATGCCCCAAGAAATGGAAACCCTCTTTCCCACATCACTCCCTTAGCCACGTGTTTACTTCACAATTTTCTTATCCCTATGCCAATTAGCATGTGGCTCAGGCAGTAATCCGAACCTATGACCCTCAAGGACCTATTTCTTAATTTCATTCCTCGTGCTCGATAATCCCCGAACAGGTCCTCCATGTTGTTTGTCTCAACGTGGACCACAACAACTGGATCCTCGCCCTCCTGCTCCAATATCCTTTCAATCTGGTTAGAGATGTCCTGCACCCTGGCACTGGGCAGGCAACACACCATGCAGGATTCCCGATCCAGCTTGCAAAGGATACTATTCATCCCCTAATTACAGAATCCCCTATAACTACCACTTGCCTTTTTGCTCCCCCTCTTGAATAGTCTTCTGTACCATGATGCGGTAATCAGCTGGCTCATCATCCCTGCAGTCCTTTTCCTCATCCACACAGGGAGCAAGTATCTCATACTTGTTGGGTAAGGTCAAAAGCTGAGGCTCTTCCTCTCCTGAACTCAGGATCCCCCTACCTGCCTCACTTGCAGTCACACCCTGTTGTTCCTGATCACTAACTGAATGTGAATTACTTAATCTATCGGGTGTGACTGCCTCCTGAAACAAAGCGCCCAGGTAACTCTCCCCCTCCCCAATGTGCTGCAGTGTTTGAAGCTCAGATTACAGATCATCAACACCGAGCCGGAGTTCCTCCAGCAACCAACACTTGCTGCAGATGTGGTCACTGCCATTCACAATGGGATCAGCCAGCTCCCACATTATACAGCTACAGTACATCACCTGTCCAGCCATCTCTACTTAGTTAATTACTTTATTACCTTATATTAATTTGAAAGTTAAATCATTTCTAATGCTTCTCTGCTATGGTATTTTTCAAATAATACATAAATAAGAAAAAGAAAGTAAATTTTTAGCCAATCACTCAGCACAGAAGAAATAGAAAAGCCTTATCTCATCAACACACCACGGAGTCTTTTCTTGGTGAAAGGGGGAGGGTGAGACATGGAGACATGGAGTGTCTCAGGATCAGCCGCTGCTCAAATATATTGATTCATTCATCTTCTCAAAGCGCAATTCGACCTCAACGAAGGCCACTCCTCCCATGAGGTAAGTTTCCACCCACATTCCCTTACTCCTGCACTACCTTTACAGTAGTAACTTTTATATTCTTCCTGATGAAAACGTATTACCTCACATTTCTTTGTATTGAACCTCATCTGGCACTTATAAGTGGCACTTATTCACCCACTTCAGCAACTTATATATGCCTTTTATATGCCTTTTATGAAGATCCATACTATCACTCTCAAAGTTGTACTATACTTCCAAGTTTTGTATCATCTGCAAATTTTGAAATTATGCCCTTGTGCTTAAGGTCTCATTCATTAACACATATCAGAAAATGAAGAAGTTCCAACAGTGACCCAGGGAACTCCACTATAAACCTTCCTCCAGTCCACGTGGTCAGATTATGATAGATACTCTCCATTGGCCTGAATGGGTACAGTTCCAAAACCATCCAAGAGACAGCTGTTTGATCAGCATCCCATCCACCACCTTAAATATTAACCCTCTGCACAGGCTTACATTCTCTCAGCTCTTTCCTGGAGTGCAAGCTTTGCAATCACTTATGGGCCTTGGATCCACAACCCACTGACTTAGAGAAAAAAGCTAACAGTTGAGCCAAGTACTATACAAGTAGGACTATTATTTCCATTCAAAGCATATAGAATATATAGTGATGGTGATCTGGGTAGCAAATTGGAAGCTTAAGTCAATTGGAAGCTTATGGAATTTAGGCCTCTTTACATTGGAGGTGAGTTCACCTTGTGGGCATTCTTAAATTGAATGCAGTATCAGGTTGCAACTGGGAGATCCAAGCCATGTTTGGGTTCAGGCTTCATTTAAATTTTACCAGCAATCTTCAAGAACCTAATAAGCATTCTGCTGCTGCAGCTTGTTTGGGACAACTGAAGGTTGACCACAAATGAGTCTTTTTATTTAATAATTTTTCATTGCCCATCCCTATTGCCATTGAGAAGTTCAAGGACAGCTACCTTCAAGAATCATTGCAGTCTATCTCAAGTCGGTATGCTGACATTCTGTTAGGAAGAAAGTTCCAGGATCTTAACTCAGAGAAAGTGAAGGAGTAGTGATATATTCCCAAGTCAGTATTGTGTGCAGCCTGGAAGGGAACTTGCAGATGGCAGTGTTCCCATGCATCTGCTGTCCTTGTCCCAGTATACATGATAGATGCCATGAGCTTGGAAGATGCGACCGAAGGAGCTCTGGGATGAGCTGATGCAATGCATCTTGATGTGATATGCATTACCACCAAAGAGTAATTATTCAGACCAATATTTTCTTTAAGTTTGTGTCTGGCTGTTAAAGTGGTTGTTAGAGATCTTGTGAGACTATTGGAAGAAGTGCATGAAGTACCCTGGCTATAACAAAAAAAAACAGGAATTGCTGGGAAAACAGAACTGTTTAGAAAGGTCACTGGACTAAAAATGTTAACTTTCCTTTCTTTCCACAGATATTGCTGGACCTGTTGAGTTTTTCCAACAATTCCTCTTTTTGTTTCTGATTTCCAACATCCGCATCTCTTTTCTGTTTAGTGAAGTACTCTGGCTGTTCTGTCCAATCTAAACATAGATTAACTGGAGATTGATGTCTAAACCATTTGTGGGATGTCAGGGTAGAATAAAAAACACTTTATCTAAGTAGCAATGACCACCTTGTAAAGCAAATATGTCACCTGAAGCACTATGAGACATTTTCACACCAAATGTCATTATTCAATTGCAAGTATCACCATAGAAGATGAAGATCTGACCAATGCGTTTCACTAACAATGAAGAGGACTGGAGGCGGGGGGAGTTGAGCTGGTTGAGGAGGGGGTAGGGTCAATGGAGAAGCAGTAGATATGTCTGATGTCATGAATTTCAGCATCTCAGCTATTCTCTTCCACAACATCTTTTACTTTTAATTAATGGCGTGCCCACATAATGGCAGCAAAAACCGGAATCCCACCAACTTTTTAGCTGGAATTTCAAGCAGGCTTTCAGAGCTCTACTACAGGAGTGTGAATATAACTCTGAAGGGGAGGCTGAATTCATTACTGTCAGATCAGTCTGTGATACACTAAAAAGTACAGAACCTAAGCGAAGAGCAAACGCAATGCTGCCAGGATCACTGACACTTCCATGGAGATCCAAGTGGAAAAGACGAGTTGCAGCTTAGCCTCATTACTCCTGGGCCAGCTAAATCAATGGACAGAGCTAGGAATGTGCCACTTGCTGTCTGGACAAACAAACAACAGAACTTTTTTGCCACTATAGGTAGGTGGTCACAAGAGATGAGTTCAATATGGCATTATATATTCCAGCCTCAAGCAGCCGAAGTGCCCACCCTCCCCCTCCCTCCTTGTGTACGTGCAACATTAGAATCGTAATATCAAGTATTCCGAGCTGACTTTCAAGAACTTAAATAATAAGACAAAGGTAAAGTAAAGGTTTGTACAGAATATAGGAGGCCAAAGCTGGTTGTTTGAGAGAGAGTGAGCGCATTAGATTTGAATGACAGGTGAACAGAGGGAACAAGTAACAATGTTGGCTAACATGAAAGTCAAGAACAGACGTTGGTTGGCCAGTAACTTATTGGGAAAAGGGTTGAGAGAGTAGGAGGGGTGTCTTATAGACAAGATAAGCTCAAAGAGGATATGAGACAAGATAGGAGAGAAGCTAGAGAAGGAAACAAGATCAGGGTTAGGGCAGGATAGAACCTGAAAGCATGTTTGTATTGAAGTTGGGAGAGAGCAATCGTGGGAGCTGAGCAGTAGACCATAGACAAGGAACAGAAGTTGGCCATTCAGACTACCAAGTCCAATCTGTCATTCAATGAGATTATGTCTGATCTGGTAATCCTTAAGTCCACTTTCCTGTCTTTTCCCTTTAACCCTTGATTCCTTTACTGATTAAAATTGTCTATCTCAGTCTTGATTATACATATTAAAGCAGACTTGACAGCTCTCTGGATAAAGAATTCCACATATTCACCACCCTCTGAGAGAAGAAATCTCTCCCTTAAATGGATAACCCCTTACTCTGAGATGATGCCCTCTGCTCCGAGATTCTCCCACAAAGGGAAACAACCTCTCCACATCTACTCTGTAAAGCTTAGAAACTTGTGTCAATAAGGTTCCCTGTCATTCTCCAAAACTCCAATGAATACACGCCCAGCCTAGTCAGCCTCTCTTAATAAGAAAATCCCTCTGTATCTGGGATCTACCTAGTGTACCTTCTCTGGATTATCTCCAATGCCAGTAAAGCTTTCCTTTGATTAGGGGACCAGAACTGTTCATGGTATTCCCGATATAGTATGACCAGTGATTTGCATAATTTTAACAAGACCTTCTGACTTTTATACTCCATTCCCTTTGAAATAAAGGCCAATTTGTATTCCCACTCACCCACTGAATGTGGATGCTACGTTTTTGTGATTCATGCAGTAAGATCCCTAGACCTTTCTGTTCTGGAGCTTTCTGCCGTATTTCTCCATTTAAATAATACTCAACCCCTCTATTCTTTAGGTCAAAGCACACAATCCACATTTTCCCACACAATATTCCATCTGCTAGGTTTTTGTCCACTTACCTAACCAGCCAATATCTGTAGACCCCTCGTGTCATCCTCACTACCTGCCTTTCTATCTATTTTTGAATCATCTGCAAACCAGGCGATAGTTCATTCACTTCTATCATCAAAGTCATTGATATATATATATTGTAAATAATTACAGCCCCAGGACTGATTCCTGTGGTACTCCACTAGTTACAGGTCAACATCTTAGTCTTGGTGATAAGGAAATTTGCATTCCTTACATGCGATGGAGGTGAGGATGAAGGAATTGGGGATGGGGTTTTAGGAGTGTGGAAAACAATAGTGTAAAGAAGCTGGGAGTTATCATGGCTGCCGTTCCTGTCCTAAACAAAACAATAGTACTTTGATAAATTGTATTTTAACAAATATGCATCTAGAACATCTCTTAAAATAAATTCATAAAGGTTTCCTTACACCAACTTATTCACAGGTCCATAGTTTCCAGGTATGTATCTGGACAATAAAAATATATAATAAAATTATATTAACCATTTTTTAATCCTTAGGAATCTCTTGTATATCTAGCAAATGTAGAGAAACAGTAATTTAAGCTCCTATTTATTTTTAAGACTCAGGTTGAATATGAGATTTCCCAAATGAGGATAAAGAGCCAGTAGCACCCACAGTCTGATGGAAGGAAAGGCTTTACCACTCAATTCTTATCAATAATTCCATGGGAGTGTAAATCCTCCCCTGTATTTACTGCTGAGTAGAACTTTCCTCTGAGTCTGATGGTGTGGCCATTAAAACAGCAAATTGTAGTGCTATAATAAACATGCAGCCACAAATATTATTCTAGGTAGGTGTTGAGAGTTGATATCCTTGTGTCTCAAAATTCGCAAGATCCTTGAGACTCCTACATGGAATTCTTTTGAATCCAACAGCATATGAAGTATAGGCCTCAAAACAGAAACAGTCTACTTTCCACTGATCTATACAATAGTCACAAGTCGCTGAGTGAACACAAATGTAAGCTACCATCTTAAACTCTGCTACTTCTTTGCCCCTTGGTTTCAACTTCACTTTGTTTTTGACACAAACACACAATCTTTCCTCCAATTTTTAAAATTCTTGGGATATTCTAAGGAATCATTTATTCAATGAGACTCTTGGTTTATTCTTTGTCTTTGTAATTTATCCAGTGCTTTTGTCAAATAATATCTTTGGTCTTTTAAAACTCTTCTGCTTGTCCTAAATTCTATACTTATTTCTTTGGTTTCTTGGGCTTCATTGTCAATTCTTCATTTTGTGTTTTACAGTTTCACTAACGCATCTTAAAACACTCCTTATTTCTCTAATGTTAAGAGTATATTTTCTTATATTCACTATATTTGTTAAGAAAGAAGTTAAATTATTTAATATGATGTGAACTGTGTAGTGCAGTGGGATTGTAACTGTTGACCAGTACATGCAGCCTTTTGAACACTCTCTTTCATTGTGTACAAATCATTCTAAGACACTTTTTCATACTGTTGCACCCAATTAATGAACCAAATATTCTCCTTTTTTTATGCTCATACTTATGTAATCAGGAAGGAATCAGTGTTTGAGATGTAAAATGAGTGAAAAATGGGGCATATAATTGCAACATTAAACTATAATTACTGATATAAAACCATTTACAATCTAACAGGAATTCAATTCATGTTTTAATTTTCTTAGTAGAGCTTGTAAAGATAGTTTTTAAATTGTCTTTTGGCAAAATTAACCAGATCAGTCAGGAAAGACAAGCAAACGAAAATCCAAGGAGGTTTTCAACACAATTGAGAGAGACGTTTTCCTGTGCTCCCACTAATGACTGAAAGTAAGCAAAAGCCAATGTAATTCTTGTAGACTGAATAGTATTAATCAAGGACTTTTGCTACTGCCAAGATTGCGGGGAGAGATTCCATTTCCATAGCAATGTCCTATGTGCTCTCTTTCTATACAATTTATACAAATTTTGGAATTTCCAGCAAATTGTGGCTTCACATGGGAAATCATTGGATAGCCTGTGGAAACCTCAACTGAAAGGGCAGTGTCAGTGGGTTACCATGTGGGCCTCCTAGCTTATAAGTCAAAGTGGCACAGGAGAAGGAACTGTACTCAGCTGGATTCTTAACTATAAGGGCTATGCAGGAGAGTAGGAAAACTGAAGGATTCCAGATCACCAAAAATAAATGCTTCAGTTTGGTTAGTGTGATTTTCTGACTGAAAGGAGTGGATGCACTGAACCAGATGGAAGTTGCAGGTCACTTGTGGTTTCAGGATTATTAATTAACTTGGATAATGCTATTTTTGTGCAGCAGCTGCCTTCTTTAAATTCTCAGCTTCTTGATTCTGTTAGTCAACCTGTTGTGAAATGCACTCTAGCAATTTATATTATCTGCCAGCCATGTGGCTCCTTTAGTAGAATGTTTCAAAAACATACAGAACTGCTGAAGAAATGGCAACATGGTTCTCAGTTGCATTGTGATATGAAGAGTAGAATTCTTCCAGATTGTTCTCTTACACATCAAATCAAAATAGCACGGTAATAACAGAGGGAGCCCAACCAGAAAGGAACATCATTTATTGTTGAACACTAAAAACAGCCACTACTCATGACATGCATAGCCTAGTCTGAGCCCAGGAAAGACTGTCCTGCAGACACATTCCAGGGTCTGCTCTATTTCTGAACCATTGATAACCTGGAACTAGGCGGCAAAGAATACTGACGGATGAAAACAGCAAAAGGGATGGTCTGAAATCATTGAGTTTTGGTAAACACCCAAATCACTGACAAATTTCACCGCAGAGAAGGCTGGTAATGTTCCCATTGTCTTACTGAACCATGGAGCTGCTTTTTCATAAGACAGAGATAACTGGTGGTGGTTTAACCTGAGGGTCACCATACCTCAGGCAAGGGAAGTCCTCCCTGATAACCTTCACTCGTGTGGGAGTTCAGCTCATGCTGTTATTGTCACTCTGTATTGTAAACCTGCCATCCAGCCAACTTAGCTAACCAAGCCCTTCTGCATCTGCTTGTTTTTTTCTCTTTAATATCTATAAGTGTTATCACACACGACTGAACAGGTATTTTTTCCCATCACCAAATGACCCATGGTATTTTCTTTTCCTTCTATCAACCCTCACTGGTCCACCCATGTTTCAAATTTACTAATTTACATGCAAAGCCCAAGCAATGCAAACCATTAAAGGTAGAGACAGGAGGATGAATGAGTCTGCTTTTTTTAATTTTTGTTTTACTTTTTTTATATACAGAAATGCTCTTACTCACAACTGAACATGTTTATTCCCTCACCAAATCACCAAGGGCTTTTTTTCTTTCTTAATCTGTTACCCTGTAAATCACCCGCATAGTCAATTAAATATTTGTATGCAAAGACTGTTAAAGGTAATGCTAAATTCAAAATGTGAGTGAGAGGTAGGGAGAGCAGGAAGGGGCTAAATCAAAACCAAACTCAAGGGGAAAATAAAGCACTTCACACCATGCAGTGCCCAAGTTGGGTCTGCTTTTTTTTTAATATCCAGAAGTGCTCCTACATACTAAATTGCCCATAGTGTTAGGTAAGGGGTAAATGTAGGGGTAGAGGTATGGGTGGGTTGCGCTTCGGCGGGGCGGTGTGGACTTGTTGGGCCGAAAGGCCTGTTTCCACACTGTAAGTAATCTAATCTAATCTAATCTAATCTATATAACTGAACAGTTTTTGTTTACTTCCCATCACCAATCACTGTTACATTTTTTTCCTTCAGCTGCCAACCATCACTAGTAAATCACCCGTGTAGCCGATATTTACACTCAAAACCTGTTAAGGGCAATGCAAAACATAAAACGTGATGGCTTTTTTTTGGGGTCTGCTTCATATTTTCTAATCAATCTGTTCAAAGATGTTATTACACAGCAGATGGGACTTAAAACCAGTCCCCAGGCTCAGAGGGACAAACAATACCAGTGCGCTACAAGAGCCCACCTTTGGATGTGCTTCCTATTTTTTTATATCCACATACAACTGAATAGTTGTTTTGTCCCCATGACCAAATCACTGTGACCTTTTAATTATTAACCACCATTAGTAAATCACCCTTGTAGCCAGTTAGATACTTCTGTGCAAAGCGTGATAGGGGCAATTGGATCTGCTTAACATATATCTTTTTAATCAACCTGTTCAAGAATGTTATGACACACTTCTGGAGAGGTGGGACCTGAACCTAGGCTTTCTGTTTCCAAGATGGGGACACAACTGCTACACCCTAAGAGCACCATTTGGGTCTGCTTGCTTTTTATACCCAGTATGCTATCAGTACAACTGAGTGACTTCCCACCACCAAAATCACTATGACTTTTAATTTTTTTTTCATTTTTAACTATCAGGAGTAATCACCCATGTAGCCAATTAAATATTTACACCCAAAAGTCCATTAAGGGCAATACAAACCATCAAAGGTGGGGGTGTGGGGGGAGGAGGAAGGTAGGGAGAGAGGTCAGGAACTAAATAAAAATGGATTTGGAAGGAAAGATAATGCACATGAATGCCCCACGATGCCCCCCTTCCTCTGTAAATGCTTTGAAAGCATTAATGGACACCACATGCTCTCTGTCCAAGGGCAGCCGAACATGCTGAGTTTGCTTTATTTTTTTAAACCAATGCAAGATAGCTTGATTGTGTGTAATGTATCAGAGAGGCCAACACAATGCTCTCATCAGGTCAGGTTCTGCTTCAAGATATTTTCTAATCAACCTGTTCAGAGATGTTATTGAATGTGATCCTCCCAGACCAGGGGTAGGAACACTCGAGGGCCCCCAGAGTCTGCTATTTTCTAGCACAAACCTGGTGGTTTCCTGAATATTTTTCATCCCTTTTTGGAATAAAAAACGTCTAGGACTTCCCAACAATAATAGTCACATTACTTTCTGAAATTGAAAACAGAGACTTGCAGAAATATTCAACATGTCAGGCATCATCTTTGCAGAGAAAGAGTTAAGGCTACAATATGCTGTCTTTCAAGTGGCATGTTTGGAGGCGGCCTGGGCCATTCCTGACATCATTCTGACAGTAGCCACTGTGCCTCCCCAAGGCACAGCTGAGCAAAAACAAAAGCTGCCTCTGATTGGCCAGCAGCTCTCGATTAGTAGGACCATCACCCCACGGGTCCTGACTCCAGGTGAAAGGTTGCTGCTGGCCTCTTAACTTCTGGTCATGATCCAAAAGAAAGGAACACAAATATCTCGCCACCTCAGCAGCTAGCAAACAAGACTCACATTGTCTTCACATGATTCCATCCAATGTTTCTGATTCATGATCTCTCACCAGAATGGGCCTGATAAAAGGTCATTAATCTGAAATGTGAGCTCTCTTATCCCTCAACAGAAGCTGCCTGATATGCTGAGTATTTCCAGCAGTTTTTGTTTTCATTTCAGATTTTGAGCACCCCCCTCCCCCAGTTGTTATGCTTTGACAAACTTATTTCTCAGAGTTGAAGTATTCCACAGGAAGCCCTTTGGCACTGCATTTATCTTGAACCCTGGATTCACCTGATAATTTGTAGATTTTATTCATGAGACAAAAGATACTCTCTAAGCATTGCTCAATAAGGTCCCAAAATATGGAATCCCATTGGTACACTGAATAGAAACATTATCTCTGCGGCAATGAATCTGGAAGATCACAAATTTATGTTACAGGGGAAATGGTGGCAGTGGCCTCAACTGTGCAAGGGAAAAAATGTCCAGCAGGATTTCTGTTCAATTGACACCATAGAGATCCTTGATGGAAATACTGGATAACTAACATCGGGTGGGACAGGATCAGGTGCAACTATGAAATCACTTAAAGTTGAGTGACTCAGCAGCACTTAAGGGTGGAAAATGGTAGCAGAAAATGACCAGCAGCCACTGCTTGATTTGAGCAATTAACCCTCCCTTACTATCTAGGATGACAAATGAAGAATGGGTGAGACAACAGTTGGTTCCCAACCTTTAACAACACAAGTCTGTGTGTTCAAGACAGGATTAAAAATAGGAAAGTAAGCTCTCTAATATGGAGCAGGATTTTGCTGCCAATTTTTTTTTGGGAGCAGAGGTGGGTGGTTCAGGAAAGTTCCAGTGCTGGTAATGGGCTGCTTCCATCGCAGAGTCCTGAACACAACCATTTTCCTGGAGTTTGGGTCATTTGTGGAATGACACCCACCTTCAAGTAACAGGTAGTTTGTTAACTTGATCCAGAGGATAATTAAGAGGATAAATAATCAGGGGACCAATAGAATTTTGCAGTTGGTCTGTGGATGTTTCATGGCATCAGGGCCAGGCAGATGCCTAGCAGCAAACTTCGGGGGGATGCTAATATTCCTGGATCATATAAAGGACCTTCCCCCAGCTCCTCAGGTGTTGCTTTTAGCTGGCTAAAGCAGTGATGATCATAGGCCACTCTGTGGAAGCATTCCCTCTCTACAATGGTGGTTCAGCAGCAATAATAATTTCTTCAGTTTACAATTGCTGAGAGGCCATCTCAAGATGAAGGTGCCCTTCCTCAATTTTCTTTTGCAATAGCAGGCTGCAGTATCCTCTCGTTATCTTTGAAAAGCCTGCTTACCATCCATGGGCAGCTTATGTATTCCCTCTGGCCACTAATTGATCTAATTCTGAAAAAAATTTGCTAGAGATGACAATTTCCAACATAGAGTCATAGAGATGTACAGCATGGAAACAGACCCTTCAGTCCAACCCATCCATGCCGACTAGACATCCCAACCCAATCTAGTCCCACCTGTCAGCACCCGGCCCATACTCCTCCAAACCCTTACTATTCATATGCCCATCCAAATACCTCTTAAATGTTGCAATTGTGCCAGTCTCCACCACATCCTCTGGCAGCTCATTCCATGCACGTACCACCGTCTGCGTGAATAAGTTGCCCCGTAGGTCTCTTTTATATTTTCCCCTCTCACCCTAAACCTATGCCCTCTAGTTCTGGACTCCCCAACCCCAGGGAAAAGACTTTGCTTATTTACCCTATCCATGCCCCTCATAATTTTGTAAACCTCTATAAGGCCACCCCTCAGCCTCCGACGCTCCAGAGAAAACAGCCCCAGCCTGTTCAGCCTCTCCCTATAGCTCAAATCCTCCAACCCTGGTAACATCCTTGTAAATCTTTTCTGAACCCTTTCAAGTTTCACAACATCTTTCTGATAGGAAGGAGACCAGAATTGCACGCAATATTCCAACAGTGGCCTAAACAATGTCCTGTACAGCCGCAACATGACCTCCCAACTTGATTGTGCATGACAATTAAGTGAATATAAATGGAAGACATGGTAAAACCAAGCCTGGTCACATTAATAAGGTCTGGGTCACCATATTTTTCCCTGACATATTCATTGTCAATGTGATTCTCACAGAGGGTCTATTTAATAGTGATATATTTAAAACAGTAGCTAACTGCCAGAACCAGCAGATCATCAGTTGATAGATCCAAAAGCATCATGGCTGGAATAAAATGGGAACTATATTACAATTAATGTTTTATTTGCTTACATAAGGCATCATCAATATTGAAAATACAGAAGACAATTAACAAATTGGTAAAACAAAGAGTGCCTTCTAAACACAGTATAATAAGGTTTCAGTATACAGAACTGATGCACAGCCTGTGTGTTTTTTAGATTAGATTAGATTACATTACATTACAGTGTACAACAAGTCCACACCGCCCCGCCGAAGCGCAACCCACCCATACCTCTACATTTACCCCTTACCTAACACTACGGGCAATTTAGCATGGCCAATTCACCTGACCTGCACATCTTTGGACTGTGGGAGGAAACCGGAGCACCCGGAGGAAACCCACGCAGACACGGGGAGAACGTGCAAACTCCCGGGAATTGAACCCGGGTCTCCGGCGCTGTGAGGCAGCAGTGCTAACCACTGTGCCACCGTGCCAACCACGTTTTAAAAGCCCACATTGTGCAAGGAACTGAAGATTGAGTGAGATGGAGTAAAGTTTATGGTAGGGTTGTTTGAGTATGATTTATGAAAGGGATAGGGTTGATTGGCAAATAGCATCTTCTTATTAATGTTGCCACGAGAACATGTTCTAATTTCTGACTTGGAGAGATAAGACTCAAATTTGCAATCATACTATTTTGCTCATTTCCATATTACCTTGTTAAAAAATGAAAATCCATACCTCTTAAACACAATGTTATGTACCTTCTCCCAGAGCACACGCTGAAGCAAATATCACTATAATCCATTTCCCTGTTTATGTCATATATTAACATGAATGAGCATTTCTGTATAACACCTTCTCTGATGAACAAAATAAGTTGATTTGCAGAGAATCCAAAATTAAAATTTCTCCCAATAATAGCAGACTGGATAATTACCATTTAGAAATTGGATTCTTAACAACATACTGTATTATTCCATACCCCAGTCTGCTGGGAGCTATGTATGCCATCCAATGAAATACTGATCAAAGAGCCAAGTTACCATATTTGACTGGACACATACCGGTAATATTTAGAAGGACTGTTAACATACAGTTTCATTCAATATATGAAAGGATTTATCTCATGCAACTAATGGGCTACAGTAACCTCCAACATTGTATTGAGAGTGTTTCTGTGATTTTGTGAGCTTTATAAAAGGGAACCACATGAGCTGAGTTCTTTAAATTGATGAATCTGAATCTGGGTTTTTTTTTAGTAACAGAAAACACTTGCTAGGTTTGGAGCAAAGTTGAGCTTGTTCGACTCACTGTAGCAAATCATCTTGACATCTATCTTATAACTAGCAGAATGAATGCTCTTGGCAATACTGTGCGAAACATGTACTTCTTAAAACAACTGGAGAGGAAGATTAAAAACAGCAGGAGGAATGAACCCAATAAAGAAGAATTATTGTAATCTTCAATTCCAGATTCAAGAATCTCTGCCAATGCACTGTCACCATGCATAATTCAGCAAAAGTAACAGCACAGCATAAAACACACTGTTCACTCTAGCATCATTGATAATACACACTTCATTACATCTTTTATAAAATTAGAAACCTGGTAATTCAGTTTATTTTGGGTATATATTATGGAAATATTCTTGCAGAATTGTAACTGTGCAGCTTCAGAGAAAATACTTCACTTTGAATTCTTGCTTTCTGTTAACTCATACCAGTTGAATGTTTATGTACACCAGCATGTTCAAGTGGTTTTTCCCTGATAGTTTATTTTAATTTGTGAACCAACTTGTGTGAATGTTATTAGCATATCACAGTCAAGCCATCTTACCCTCATCCAAACATTTACACTCCCCGACTTTCTAACAAAGATATCATAATGGTGATCATACCAAAAAGAAAACTGTGTCGACCATTCAGTCCCTGAGTCTTAATTGCACTAAATAGGATGCAAGTTATAAATTAAATTTCCCTGTCTTCTTTCACTTTAATCTATTTGTTGCCTTCTTCCCAAATATTTTTCTGTTCTTCTTTAAGCAATTCTCCTGTATCTTCACTAGTCACAAAGCACTCCATATTGCAGTAACTATTTGTGAAATATGTTCTTCTATTCACCCCCCCACATGTATTTCTTATCTTCAATTATCAAAGAAAATAATCTACCTATATTTACTTTGCAGATTTCCTTTAGTATTTCTAACACCTTTTAGTAATCTTTTAAATTCCCCTTAATCAAAGATAAGCCAGACCTAATTGTTGAACATTTCTTATAACATAAATCCCTTATCACTGGAATCCTCCTAGTAAATCCGTGCTACATTTTCTTTAGGATTATTATAACTGCTTTTAGCAAAGAGCCCAATATTCCACGCAGTTTTATCAATGGGGGCAAACAATCAGTTTGCAGAAGGTAATTTCTTTGCTTCTGTATTCAATCCCTTCTCTGCCCACTTTTCAGGATTCATGCATCTGCACACCTCAATCACTTTGCTCCTGCACTGCATTGAAAAATGTAACATTTCAATTATATCCTCTATTATTTGCTGTTCACAAAAGCTGATCAATAACAAAAATTGTGGCTTATGTTTCCATACTATTCAGAGATGCTGTAACCATTTAGCACCAGTTTGCTCTGCCATACATCAACTAACAGCACACTCTGAAGTTCAAACCACAAAAGCTTACAGTCTGTAGGGTTCAGCACTATATCATGCAGCCATCAGTAACTGATCCACTTGGGCAGCTGTCATAAACCTATTTAAATTTATTTGACTGAGTTTAATCAATACTTGTGTTATAAAAAAAAACAATACTTGTGTTGCAGAGTGGAGTGATATATCCCCAAATTCTGGCCAAATGCATAAACAGTCTCATGTTCTAAAGAGTGTCTAACAATCCCGTGAACTTGAATGTGGTCACTGTGGTATGAGAGAGAACACTTTCATGACACATCTTCACGAGGCAACATATTCTACTCTAGATTGTTGTCATAGTTTGGTTTCAATGAAATGCATTTCAGAATCAATCGCATACTTATGTTCTCGGAGCTTTCATTTTTTTTTTAGTGTTGAATATATAATCTCCCCTTGTCAGTAACATTACGGACACTATAACAAATTGCCAGAAGACAATGCATGTAAGAAAAATCTTAAATCTAAGGCTCAGCATTACCCACATTGTAGAAAGGCAAACAATTGATGCTGGAACTCTGCACTCCAGAATGTCATGTTCAAAAACTAGTTAATACTCTACGCCAACCAAACCCATTGAATTGCAACAATAGGTGGAATCAGTTACTATCATGACCGCTAGTAGGTGAAGTTAGCAGTTTATGCCAGCTGAATTCATGTTATTTTAGGTCATTTGCTGTCAACACAGCAGAGGCTGAATTTGCGAGGAGCAGGAAAATTGTCGTTTCGGGCAAAAGCCCTTCATCAGGAATGAAGGTAGGGAGCCTCCGGGGTGGAGAGATAAATGGGAGGGGTGTGGGCTGAGGAGAAGGTAGCAAAGAGTACAATAGGTGGATGGGGTTGGGGATGAAGGTGATAGGTCAGAGAGGAGGGTGGAGCGGATAGGTGGGAAGGAAGATTGGCAGGTAGGACAGGTCATGAGGATGGTGCTGAGCTGGAAGGTTTCACCGATTTCCTCATTTCCCCTCCCCCACCTTACCCCAGTTCCAAATGTCCAGCATGGAAACAGACCCTTTGGTCCAACCCGTCCATGTCAAGTCTGCTTTGCCAATCAACAAGACCATATCTGAACGTAATGGTGCCCTCAATTCTGCTTCCCTGTCCATCCTTTCTAACCCTTGATTTCCATTATCAAGCAAAAATCATCCTTAAAAAATCCAATGACCCAGACTCCACTTCTCTCGGGGGTACAGAATTCCGAATAACAACCTTCAGAGAGAAAATGTTTCTCCTTACCTCTATCTTAAATGGGAGATCCTTAATTTTTAAACTGTGTCCCCTTGTTATAGTCTTGTCCCAAAGTAAACAGCCTCTCAGAATTTACGCTGTAGTCTCCCATCAGGATCTTGTGTTTCATAGGATTACCGTTTATTCTTCTAAACCCCAATTGACCCAGCCTTTCCTCATAAGGTAACCTCTTCATCCCAACAATCAGTCAAGCAAACCTTCACTGGACTTTTTTCTAATGCAATTATATCACTTCTTAAATTTAGAAATCAAAATTGTATACAGCACACCAAATGAGGTCTATCTGAGGCCTTATACAGGTACAGGAACACTTCCTTACGTTCATACATGACTTTACTGGCAAGAAACACCAATATTTAACTTGCCTTTCTGACACCCACAGTGATGTTAAGAAAGAGATACAGGATTTTGACCCCGCAACAGGGGAGAAGTGGCAATATATTTCCAAGTCAGGATGGTGTGGAGCTTGGCATTCCTAACTTGCCCATACTTTTCAAATGTCCCAGTGTCCAGCACACTGGGCTTACTCTATCACAAAGCATTCTCAATTGTAAAATAAAGGTGAAAAAGGAGAAGTTAGTTAGTGTACTTTAAAACAGATTAATATTTGCAAAAAAAGTGCTGTAATAATCCCAATACATTACACATTGACCCATCCGATTGTATCTTACCTTCTTACGCACCTGTTGCTGTTTGGCAGAGTGTGCTTTGACATGCTTCCTCAGTGAGCTTGGATCAGTGTAGCGCTTTGTGCACCCTGGGATCTGACAAGCATATGGTTTCTGTAAAGGTTTAAGAGAGGAAGAATTTTACACTTTGCAATAGCTGCTGAGTCTCATTAATACAATTCTGTACTGACTGTGTAACTGTGATACCTTCTGCTGTGAGATGATGAATTATTGCTTCCTGTGCCCAAGCACGTTCAAATCAGAATGCAGTTACTAAATGTAGAAATTCCTCTTTAGTTCAGTCCTGGCACTTGATCAGTAATACATGGTGTTAGATGATAGCCCTGCTCCTGGATTTGATTCAAAACCTGGAAATAGTTTTCGCAACTGTAGCTGTTGATAATTATTACCGGTGGCCAATCGCATAACTATCAGGAAACTGTAAATATAGAACATTTGACTGCAATAACTCATCAATGATCCCATTTATATCTTCCATTTTTAAGAAGTTTTGAAGAAGGTCTTTTTTTCTCTTCAGGTAGACAAGTTATGTATCTCATATGATGTGAAGGATTCTTATCTTTACATCAATGCAAGTTGTAGTGTCATTTGCTGCAATGTTCTTAGGCTAGCGCACAAGGTCAATCCAAAACGTAACCTCAAACAGTGCAGGACCACTGTTGGGAATTTTTAAAACATTATTTAAATCTATTGCTACTCCATTGATACAACCATTATATTGCATTGCCATAGAATCACATTGTCCATGGGCAGAACATCATGCAACAGTTGATAGTGTCAATTAACCTGGTTTTTGCAGAACAACATTCCCAAAAGCATAGCGAGTTTACATTAAGGACTTCCAGATTTAAATTCAAAGTACTATCGTCAGGTGAATAACTGTTTAGATGTATATAAATAACACTTACATTTTCATGTTCATTGTATGGGCAGTAATCTGGCACAGCAGATTGTTCCTTTGTCTAGCATGGTGGTTACACTGCTCATTCGAATGGAACAAAAATTGGGTGAGGTTTATAATGGGCGAGCAGTCAGCTCCGCCAGATTATTGTCAGTGCAAAAACAAAATTTTACCCTATTATATTTAATAATCATTTGTATCATCATCTACTGAAATCATTGAATGAGTAGTACCTGGGCTCTGCAGACAGAGATTCCTTTCCAAAAGAAGGAAAGCATAAAGAAGAGAAGGAAGAATTATAACTTTAAGTTTATGAAGTGCAGACTTAACATCTGAATATTACAACATAAGGTGAAGCAATATCTTCTCTATTCCATGACAAATGTTTTGTAAATTCAAACAGGTTCAGCATCTGTTTTATGTTACTTAATTACAATTCCTCCAACATTCCTAACACATGTTTTATATATTACCTGCCTCGATTATGTAACTGTTGTAAAGGCTTGTTGGTAAAAATCTCCATTCAATTTTCTCTCCAGATTTTTTTGCTGAGCATGGATCGAGATCTCTAATGGTCAAAATGACAATTCTTCATGTGATGCCAAGCCAGGTGTAAGATGGCTAGTGCTCCGTGCGAGATATTGTAGCCAATTCCTATTCTATCCTCACTGGATATTTACATTAAAGAACTTTCCAACAGGAGTCAATGGACGTTATTTCTTTCCACCCCTCTCGAGAGAAAAACTAAGGGCAGCAGAAGTACTACCATAGCTACTTCAAGATTAATGAATTTATGATAGATAAGAGAGGAACCAGAGTACTTGCTGGCCTATGTAACTCATTACTACATTCTGGCTGAGAACTTATTGACTTGAACATTGGAACCATATTTTATACTCTTAACAAAATTGGGAAAGGTGTGCAATACCACATTTAGAAGTGCCTAACATCAAGTTAACAAGAGCTGCTGAACACACTTCCCTTCTGAAAGTAAGTATTCACAGCAATTATTTTTCAAATAAACAGCATCAGCATTGTTGGATTTACGTTATTCCTATTCAATAGCACCTGTTCTGCTACTTATTTTTTATAACACTGTGGATTCAGGTGAATTCTAATGTATATAGCAGGTTAGGTTCAACTTTAAGAGCTAGGTGCAACTTGTGCTAGTTTGTGACAAGAGAATGGTAGCCCATCAGAGCAGGGGTTGTGGTGTTATGCCTTCTGGTTGTCTTTTGGTCCCGAGATGTTTGAAACAATCAGACCTTAAGCTTGAAAAGATGAGGGTTTTTTTTTTTTAATTCAGATGTGCCATGTAAGAAAACTGTAAAGGCCAGCAGTGGGTTACACAAGAACCTGAGTCTGCAATGCAGCTGTGAATGTTGCATTTATCTCAAGCATAATTAATTTCTAACTCTGTTCAGACAATATAATAGATAAAGTCCTTCTTAATTTAAACCTTAATCCCCTGTTCCAGTCATTAACTTTTCTAGCTGAAAGGAGGTCATCAATTGACCTTTTTTGGAAATAAGATTAACTCCCTTTTTAGGGCCCTTTTTAGCATTTTAAAAATACCATTCATGTCACTGCTTAGATGGTAAGAATGTTCCCCCATCTTGTAGATTTGGCATTCGTTGCTCTCAATCAACAGTGAATTATACCTAGTTCTACATTTTAGTAGCCATTTCTGGCATCGAGCTTTCAAACATTTGCCTTTGCCAGTGCTGGTGTGATCTCTTCCAGTGATGGAATGGGGTACTGGTCGCTTTTTATGATTTGATTAAGGTCTTTGGGTTTCAGGTAAATTCATACTGTCCTGTTGGTTAAGAGCATAAGACAGTAAGAAATAGGAACAGGAGTAGGCTGTTCAGCCCCTCAAGCCTACTCCACCATTCAACAGGATCATGGCTGATCCAACGTTCCTCACATCCACTTTCCTCCCCTTTTCCTGTCATATTTGATTTCCCAACTATTTAACATTCTATCGAAGGCTTAAATATACTGAAGGATTCTGCCCAGCCCAAATCCCAACAGTTCTTTGTGGGAAGGAGTTCCAAAGACCCTTTGAGAGAAGAGCTTCCTTCCTCCTCATCTCAGTTTTAAATTGGTGCCCCTTTATTCTGAGACTATGCCTTCTGGTTCTAGACTCTCCAATGAAGGGAAACATCCTCTAAGCATTTACCCTAGCAAACTTCTTAAGAATCCTATATGTTTCAAAGAGATCACCTCTCATTCTTCTAAACTCTAGAATCCCAACCTGTTTAGCCTTTACTCATAAGACAATCCTTCCATACCTAGTGAATATCCTCTGAACTGTCTCCAGTGAAATGATATCTTTCCTTAAATAAAGGGAGCAGTCCTCAGCTAACAAGGGAGCAGCACTCTAAAGGTTTGTGATTTCAAATAAACCTGTTGGACTATAACCGGCTGTCATGTGACTTCTGACTTTGTCCACTCGCGTTGAGACGTCTTCAAAAAGAACTCTAATAAATTATTCAGACACTATTTCTCTTTCATGAAATCCTGCTGACTCTGCTTGATTAGGTTATGATTTTCCAAATATTCTGCCAGTGCCTCCTTAATAATTGATTCCAATACCTTTCCAACAATAGATATTCAGTTAATTGGCCCACAGCTACCCAGTGTATGACTCCCATCTTTTTTTAATTGGGGTGTCACATTAGCAGTTTTCCAATCCTCTGGTATTTCTCTAGAATTCAAGGATTTTTGGAAAATTACAATTAATATATACTCTCTATTTCCATAGCTACGTCTGTTAGGATCTTAGGACACATGCCATGAGAGTCAGGGTATGTATCTGCTTTCAACCCTTTTAAATGGTCTCATACTACTTCTTTGGTGATAGTACTTAGTTCATCCCCTTATTCCTTAGTATTAATGAGATATCTGAATCATCTTCCAAGTAAAGAATGATGTAACACATCGGTTTAACTCTGCTGCATTTCAAAGGCTGCACAATGGCTCAGTGGTTAGCACTGTGTCTCATAGCAGCAGGGACCTGGGTTTGATTCCACTTTCAGGTGACTGTCTGCATGGAGTTTGCACATTCTCCCACTGTCTGCAGGTGTTTCCTCCAGGTGTTCTGGTTCCCTCCTACAATCCAAATATGTGCAGGTTAGACGGATCGGCCATGCTAAATTGTACATAGTGTCCAGGGATGTGTAGACTAGGTGGATCAATCATGGAAACTGCAGAGTTACAAGGATTGGGTCTGGGTGGGATATCCTTTCGAGGGATTGGTGTGGACTTGAATGGTCTGCTTCCATACTGTAGGGCTTCTATAAAAACACCATCTCCCCAGATTTATTTGCTAAAGGACTGGTGTTCATGTTGACCTCACCCTTCCATTTTTATGTATGTTAAAGCTTTTATTATCAGATTTTATGTCCCTTGCTAATTTGTGCTCAGATTTTATTTTCTCTATCTTTATTATCCTTTCAGTCCTCTTTTGCCGGATTCTGAATTTATCACAGCCTTCAGGGCTGTCACTGACTTTGGTCTTGTTATATGCCTTTCCATTTAACATGGTACTCTTCTTAACTTCCTTGGTGAGCCATGATTGGTTTATCCCTCTCTTAGAATCTTTCTTCTTTACTGGCATGTGTTTTTGCTGAGAGTCATGAATCACTCTCTTAAATAAATGTCTGCCACTGTTTACTTACTGTCATTCCTGCTAATTTATCCACCCAGTTCGCTTTAGCTAACTCTAACCTCATTTCTTTGTAATTCCCATTATTTAATTTAAACTCAATTGTTTCTGACCCAAGCTTCTTTTAAATTCTATCATATGTGATCACTACTTCCTAAGGGATTGTTTACTTGGAGGTTATTTATTAAACTTGTCCTATCTCCCAAGACCGCAATTTCCCCCCAGACGTGGTCGACGATGCTCTCCACTGCATCTCCTCCACTTCCCGCTCCTCTGCCCTTGAGTCCCGCCCCTCCAATCGCCACCAGGACAGAACCCCACTGGTCCTCACCTACCACCCCACCAACCTCCATATACATTGTATCATCCGTCGTCATTTCCGCCACCTCCAAACGGACCCCACCACCAGGAATATATTTAACTCCCCTCCCCTATCAGCGTTCTGAAAAGACCACTCCCTCCGTGACTCCCTTGTCAGGTCCATACCCCGCCACCAACCACGTCCACTCCCGGCATCTTCCCCTGCAACTGCAAGAAATGCAAAACTTGCGCCCACACCTTCCCCCTTACTTCCCTCCTAGGCCCCAAGGGATCCTTCCATATCCGCCACAAATTCACCTGCACCTCCACACACATCATTTATTGCATCCGCTGCACCCGATGTGGCCTCCTCTATATTGGGGAGACAGGCCGCCTACTTGCGGAACATTTCAGAGAACACCTCTGGGACACCCAGACCAACCAACCCAACCACCTCGTGGCTCAACACTTCAACTCCCCCTCCCATTCCACCAAGGACATGCAGGTCCTTGGACTCCTCCATCGCCAGACCACAGCAACACGACGGCTGGAGGAAGAGCGCCTCATCTTCCGCCTAGGAACCCTCCAACCACAAGGGATGAACTCAGATTTCTCCAGTTTCCTCATTTCCCCTCCCCCCACCTTGTCTCAGTCCCAACCCTTGAACTCAGCACCTCCTTCCTAACCTGCAATCTTCTTCCTGACCTCTCTGCCCCCACCCCCACTCCGGCCTATCATCCTCACCTTAACCTCCTTCCACCTATCGCATTTCCAACACCCCTCCCCCCAAGTTCCTCCTCCCTACCTTTTATCTTAGCCTGCTTGGCACACTTTCCTCATTCCTGAAGAAGGGCTCATGCCGAAACGTCGATTCTCCTGCTCCTTGGATGCTGCCTGACCTGCTGCACTTTTCCAGAAACACATTTTCAGCTCTGATCTCCAGCATCTGCAGTCCTCACTTTCTCCCATTATTAAACCCAAGGTAGCCTGCTCCGCAGTTGGCTCTATGACATTTTGCTCTCGGAAACTATCCTTGATGCACTATATTAATTAGTTTTCTTGGCTACCCTTTCCAATTTGATTGATTTGATCAACATGAAGATTCATATGAGGAGAAAGTGAGGTCTGCAGATGCTGGAGATCGGAGCTGGAAATGTGTTGCTGGAAAAGCGCAGCAGGTCAGGCAGCATCCAGGGAACGGGAGAATCGACGTTTCGGGCATAAGCCCGAAGAAGGGCTTATGCCCGAAACGTCGATTCTCCTGTTCCCTGGATGCTGCCTGACCTGCTGCGCTTTTCCAGCAACACATTTCCAGCTGAAGATTCATATGACCCAATTATTGCTTTGGTCTTTTTAAATGCTCCTATTATTTGTAGATTTATAGCCTTTTCCACAGAGTGACTACTGTTTGGGGGTGTGTACACACTTTTACCAATGTCTTCTTTCACTTTTTTTTAACATTCACCCAAATGGACTCTCCATCATCTGATCCTAGATCATCTCTCACAACTGTCCTCATTTCATTTCTTATTAACAATGCTACCCCATTCCCTTTTCCATCCCTCTTGTCCCTCTTGTCTCTCTGAAAGGTCAAATGTTGGTGAATGTTAAGTTCCTAGTTTTGATTTTCTTGTAACCACATTTCCATAGTGGCAATGAGTTTATATTCATTTACCTCAATTTGGTTTCTTTCTAACCACAATGGAATTTAACAACATTTGCAAAGTGGTCTCGATGATTACTTTGTTTTCTTCCATCTCTTGCGACTTTTGATACTTTATGTGGGGGCTGAATCAGTCAACCGTTTCATCAAAGAATTCAAGGTGCATTTGCACCAGATCTTCTTTGCTTGGAGGGTATTTTTCAACAGCTGTTATATGTTCAACCCTTAATGTCAACTACTTCACTTCATGGAAGTGAACTGGTTTACTGAGATAGTCTGTAACTCTGTGCAACCACTCAACCCCAGAATAGTGATTGAAAACATACAGTTAATATCTTTTCCTTTGTGCCCCTCTGATCTTGGGTGGTCCTAGCTATCAGATCTCAATTTGCCATACCCTGTCAGCATGACATTGGTTTGATTTCAGAACACCAATTGGATACCCAATTTGCTTTCAAGCTTTCAGGAAAGATCTTTTGCTATAGTCTGAGGGGGATGATGTAACTCTGTGCTCCAGGTTCAGTCCTCAGGTTCAGATTTATAGTTGTGGGCTTATTTATCAGCTTCTTTGTTATCCAAATGATTGTGTGAATTTCTTTTCTCTGGAACCTGTTGTATCCAGACATTTCATGACATTGTATACCAATTGAGTTCTCAAACTCGCAAGCATGTATGGATGTTTTGGTTTCTCTTCTTACCCATTCAACCCGTTAGTCTAACTTTGTTTATCACTTTCTTAATATACCCTGTATATCTTTTCCCAGTGATTAATCTTTACACAAGCTTTGCTAACGGTTTCATACATGGGCAAAGTTAAAAATCACACAATACCAGGTTATAGTCCAACAGGTTTAATTGGAAGCACTAGCTAGTGCCTCCAATTAAACCTGTTGGACTATAACCTGGTGTTGTGTGATTTTTAACTTTGTACACCCCAGTCCAACATCAGCACCTCCAAATCATGACTCATATGTGGGCAATTTCCTTCTGTCATTGAATTTGTGATGGTCAACTATATCTCCTGGATACCCTTCTCTCTGTTTGCTGTACTTTTTGTTTTTCTGCTATTTCACCGCATTAAGCTTGCTGCCTGCCTTTGGTTTAACTGTAGTGTTCATCATTATGGTGGTTATTGACTTTATTTATTGGCTTGTGGCTTCAAGTGGCTCTGATATTATGAGCTTGTGCTTTCCAATTAGTTTCGATACATCAGCATGCACAGAATCACAAATTACTTGATCCAATGGCCTTTCATCCGTGTCTGTAAACTTAGTCTTTCTGGCTACATGTTTAAATCTTGTTATAAAGTTGTTGAGGTCATCCAATTCCTGTCTGAAGCCTTAAAATTCATAGTAGTGGATACGATGATTTTATATTGGCTAGAGATGTATGTTAAATCATGCAAAAAGTTTTGTGTAGATTTCTGTCACCAAGTAAGCTCCCAACTGTTCAATAAATTTAATCCTTCATCTCCTGCCCACAGGAGGATGTAGCTGACCCTCTCATCATTATTAGTGCCTTTTTCGGAATTACAGAATGTCAGTGTGCACTTTGGTTTAAATTTTTTAAATGTCTCTAGACATCATCAACTTTCCAATTCATTGTGTGCTGCAGCTGCGCATATATTTCTGTGCAAGCCAAAATTCCATTTTTGTTTTTGCATGTCAACATTCTGTTTTAGTTTTTCCAGAGAGAGAGAGAAAGAAAAACTAACTCGGATCAATTATGCTGGGCTGGGGGTTGCACAACTGGATCAGATCTTGTCACCAATTAATGCTGAGCACAAATTCTAATCCCACTTGGAGCACTGAAGGGTAGCATAGCCATCCCTGACAGAAGGTTGGTAGACACAAGAAGTGAGATCCTTTTCCTGGTACTAGCTGCCATATTCATATAAATCTTTAAAGGTCCAAGCCTTTCAGGGGTGAGTTAATAAATGAGTGAGCAATTAAGTGGACGAGTGATTGAGTGAGTGACATATTTGTGGGTGAAGTGGATCATTGCAGTTTGGGTGAATCAGTAGGTAAATGAGTGGATCTTATATGAGTCAGTCAGGGATGAAGTCAGGTGGGGAGGGGTAGAGGTTTAATTTGTTTTAAGTCAAGGTAGTAGATAGGTGATTGTGGTGGATGGTCATGTTATCTGTTAGGGTTGAGAAGGGGTTATTGGCATGGCATTGGCTTCAGTGTTCAGATGAGTTATGGCTGATTACTGAATTAAACCAGGCATTAAACTGTATACCATCTCCATGGCAAGTATGCAGGTCAGTCCCACAGATATGGCCCACGTATCCAACGAGATCAATAACCACCATAATGATGAACACTACAGTTAAACCAAAGGCAGAGACTTTTGTAGAGGGCTGTGAAAATCAACCCGTTGGAAGTTTTTAAAATTCCCACGCAATTACCACACAAGTCTATGCTTCAGGGCTTGTGGGGTAATGATGTATATTTTCCTATTTATAACCCATTTCCAATGAGCCATAGCCTGGAAGCTATGGGACACTATTTCCAGCAGAAGTCACTGAATAGCAGGAAGATTTGTTGGTTATACTGTTCAGTGGCACAAAGGCATTCATATTGCCACTAGTCAAACTCCACTAAAATAAGGCAATTCAATAAGCCCAGGGGAACTGGGCCAAGATCTCCTTGCTTCCATTGTCATGAAGCATACAAGAGAAGGTAGTTGTCTTGAGCCAAAAAAGGGTGCTGCTGTTATTTTTGAAGTGCTTCATCTAAGGCCACAGTTGGATATTTGGTCACTTCAGTGCTCCCAATGTGGCTGGTGCTATAAAGGGTGCCTTATGGGAAATCATAGGGTTGCTCTTTCATCCCATCAAAATAAATAGCTAAACAAGTCTTGACTACTCTGATTGTTATTTCCTACCATTCACCCACTGTAAGTAACCTTGATGAGAGCACTGGTCCAGTCATAACAGATACCATTCTATGGACTTCATTACAAAAAAAGAAATCAGAACCATAGAAAAGAAACTGTGAAGTTTGACTTTGACTTTGACATGAAACTTGGTTTAAATATTCAGGACTAGTGAAATTCTAGATCTGTTTAGTGAGCAACTGAAAGAGAAAGGCCTGTTAGCAATTTGTGTCGAACCCTTCAGAACTGGTTTTTGCAGTAGCATTGACTCAGATTGTTTTATAGTTTTATTTCAGTTCCCCTATCCATGTACCTATAGTGGGTTTTTTTTCAAATTTTCAGCATTCTCACTTTTTTTTGTGTGTGTTTGCCTTCATTGGCTGAAGAGAAAAGGAAAGGTGCTGAATAACTACTCATGACAATGTAATGCAAAATATTCTGTATAGCACTTACCGTGTCCAGGTGCGTTCGTTGGTGTTTGGCACGATCGCTGGAGTTGCTGAAAGCCTTCTGGCAGCCAGTATGTTGGCAAAGGTAAGGCTTCTCCCCTGTGTGGCTCCGCAGGTGGATTTTGAGATTTTCTAGTCGAGAAAATGCCTTATTACAGCCTTCGAACTGCAATAAAGTATTAAGAAAACATACATATTACCATGAAGAAATAGTTAATACAGGCAGTTTAGCTACAATGACCACAGTGTAAACTAACAGTTCTCATCCAGTAAATCACCACAGCTTAACATCTGTACTAACTCAGAGATGAAAGAAAAAAAATCTGTGCCATTAATTCAACCTTTCAACACTGACATGTCCTAGAACAGCACAAGATTGAATTGGTTTGTTTTTGCTGAATTACGCTTCATCAACTCTTTCAAAAACATACATTACCTAAGCTGATTTAAATCACACACATAGAGGGCATTTTATTCTCAAAGTGATCTCTCCAAATGTCATGAAAGACAAATTAATAACCTTTTGGGCTTTACTTAAATGAGTAGCTACAAATCTGACTGTTGTCTGGGTTGATTTAGCCTATGTCCTGTTTATACCAATTAATAAGTCATTCCTTCTTCTCCAAGCTGCACTCCAATTTTTTTGGCATGAAACCATCAAATAGGGTGTTTAATAGAAACCAGTGGCTCAGTGGAATAGATAGTAGCCTGGACTTTGCTGGAGCAGGGCATCTTGTGGTACTTCTGGGTAGTTATACATTTTCCTATACTTTACAACTCCTTTTCTTTGCCTATGTCAGTTGCTGAAAGTATAAATTGATGTCACCATTGTGACCCAAATTAATTTGGGTCCTCGATATACGAATGAGAAAGTATATATTTCTTTTATCAAGATCTGTGGATTAAGAAATAAACAAAGGAGACTGTGTAAAGTGAAATAATTGGAGTGCCTTCAATGGCAAATCAGGTACTGAATGGAAATTTTAAAAATGAAACATTGGATTAAAAGTGAAAATTCTCAACCCCTCTCTAATCATTTTGCCGGTTTCTTTAAATTTACATCCCCTGGTTTATGACCTCACACCAAGGGAATCAGATTCTTCCCATCAACTTCACATGGCGCCTCATAATTCTTGCACATCAACTAAATCTTCCCTTAGCCACCTTTGTTCAAAACAGTGCAAGTAACCTTCTGCTCTGATGCTCTATGACTGAATCAAAAAGAACAATACCCTATAGAACTTCATAGCCAGTTCATTGACACTGCCCTGGTGCTTTGGGAGATCTGTGAACACACAACCTAAAGCATTTGAAATCTCTGCTCCTTCACAATTCTCAATATCATACCATTTATTGAATATATCCTTGTATTGCTTGCTGTCTCCAAATGAATTACCGTGCACCTTTCTGAATTGAATTCTATTCATCACTTTTCTGCCCACCTGGCCAGTCCAATGATATCTTTCTGTATTCCAGACTTTGGTTCCTCACAATCAATTTTATAACATCTGCATGCTTCTTAATTATGATTCCTTACTTAAGTCCAATTCATTGAAAAAAGCCACAAAAGTTAAGAGGCACAGTAGTGAACCCTGCTTTCCCCACTGAAAACAGCCCTCTATTCTCAAAGAACCCATCAACCCTTTCCCTTTGTTTCTTGCCTTTGAGCTGATTTTGGATCCAACGTATTATTTGCACTTGGATCTTATGGGCTGTTACTTTTCTGACCAGTCGACCATGCTGGACTGTCAAGACACTTCCTAAAATCCAAAGGGGCTACATCAAATGCAGTTCTCATTGATCCTTCTTGTTGTTTGCTGAAGTAATTCAGTGGTCATAAATGACATTCATTTAAAAACTCCATGCTGACTGTCCTTGATTAATATGCTATTCTAAATGATGATTTAAGCTGTCATCAAAGTTAAGCTGACTGACCTGTAATTATTGGGTCCATCCCTGCCTCCCCTTTAAAACAATGGTGTAACATTGGATGTCCGTCAGTCTCCTGACACCATTCTTGCAGCTAGAGAGGATTGAAACGATGGTCAGAGTCTCTGGCATTTCCTCACTTCTCTTCGTAGCCTGGATGCATCTCACCTCACCCTGGCAGTTTATCTATTTTCAAATAGATAAACTGCCTGTGCACACGTTAACGTTTTGGTCTCAAAACAACCCTACACTTTCCTTAATTATCTATCTGTTCTTTAGGTATTTGTAAAATTACCTTGGGGTTTTCCTCAAATTGACTTGCTAAAAAATTCCATGCCTTCTCCTTACTCTCCTAATTTCCTTTAAATTTCAATCCTGCAGTTTCTATTTTCTTCTAGGCTTTCTGCAGTATTGAACTTTCAATACCTGGCATATGTTTCTTTGTTTTTGCTATCACACTATGAACATACTTTAATATCTGAGAGGGTCTAGATTTTGGAGTTTCTCCCCTTTTTAGTTGTTGGAGCATTTGTTCTGAACCCTCTCTAACTTTTCCTTCAACTTATCACACTGCTCTCATATTGATTTACCTTAAGTAACCATTTCCAGTTCACTTCTGCCAAATCACCGTTGGCTTAGTAAAATTGGCCCTTACCCAATTTAACTTGTACTCTTCTTTATCTTGGTATTTTTTCTACAAAGTGGATTAATCAACAAATATATTCTATCTGGCGTACGTACAGTATTAAGGATCAATTCTATCTTTAACACTGTCACCACACCCTCTCCTATCCACATCCTTTTTTTTGTGTTTCAGGAAAGGAATGAGGTCAGTTGTCTCCCAAATGTCAGAGGGGAGGGAGAACCAGATAAGTCTTCCACAGTTCAGCCACCTCACAAACTGAGATTTGCTGAGCATGTGAAATGTAGAGAATGCATAAATTGGAACAAAGAAAAAGTGATTTGTACCCTTAGAATAAAAAATAGTGGATTCTTTACACTTACTGACAATTCGTTTCCACGCTTTAAAAATCATAGATTGTGATTATCTTTGTTTCCAAAAATATAGAGACCAAATCCAATATAACACAAATCAATATACCATGAATAGATTTGTGAATAGGTACCTTTTCAGTTTGGTTTTGCTTCTTTGCAAAGTCAATAAATCCCGCATTAAGCTTAACACTCACAACACCGTTGTCAGCAATCAGTTCAAGTATATAATTATATGTTACTGTCACTTCAAAGTGATCTAACTGCTCATTTTATTACTAATAGAACTTTATAGCTATTATTTACGCAGTTTTTCAAACCTCATTGTACAGACTATTCCTTTCCCTTAATTAACTGACAGGGAAGGTTCTGGGAAGATGAGCTCATGGATGAAACAATTGGAATCTCTATTTGCAATAGAAATGTCTTAAATAACTTAATTCAAGGTGGCATATACATCAGATGGATTCTGTAGCACTGTCATACATCACCTGTCAAGACATAAAGTTAATTTAAATATTTGATTGTCTGAGAGGTTCAACTATACAATCCAGCAATAATATATTTTCACTTAGATCCCTTGATCCATGTTTAACCAGATTTCTAGTGTATTACAATACAACCATTCATCAGTTCACCATGAAATTATCCAAGATAAAGAAATATTCTTGGACTGCTACTTAACCTGCTTCCAATTCCATATTTTGACTGGATTATAAGTGACAAGAACCAGATTTGCTTTCTCTAAAATGCTGGAAGAAGTGCCTCCAGTCAATACTAGTTTTGAATTATTTTCCCCTCAGATAAATTAAGAAACTTTACAAAATTGGCAATAATGTAAGTGGAACTCAAATCATAGATAATTTAGGAATTACCCAATATCAGCCTCCAACTCAAATAATTTCTTCTGGGAAAGTGTAAAATTCAGCACATTCTTAACATTAATGTATAGCTACTATAAAAGAAAAAGTAAGACTGGAAAAACTAAGGCTGTCTCAATGAATATCAATTGTAGCCCTGTGTTACATTTCTGGGGGAAATGAGCTGTGATGGAATAAGTGAAATTTTTTTTTACCATTATGGAGCTAAATAGCAGCAGTGTGCTGTTCAGCAACCTTACTAATATCCATGGTAGTTGCTGTCAGGTCAGATAAACAAAATGGCCTTTATATAACAGTAAGAAAAGAGCAGGTCATAGACTACTGACATTGGAGACAGACAACACATGGAAAATCTTAAGATTTTCAATCCAAACCATTTTTTTCTGTTTTGTACAAAAAAAAACCCACAGCAAGAGAGGATTGTGTCAGGTTTTGATTAGTGATTTACTTAGAACTTAACATTGTTTAATAACTTTATAAAATACAATTTTGTTTTCTTTTGACAGCACCTGATCAGAGAAAATAGTCAAATAAAACGCAGTTTGTTTCATGCTAAATAAGTGTTCCAGGCAGCACAGTGGTTAACACTGTTGCCTTACAGGGATCTGGGTTCAATTCCAGCCTTGGATGATGCTCTTCAGAGGGTAGGCGCAGACTTGATTGGCCAAATGGCCTCTTTCTGAAGTGCAGGGACTCTATGAAAGTCAAAGCAGAGTTTATTTTCTACTGTGATGTTTGAGCAGTTATTACTGCTGACTGATGTTACTATTCCTTTGAACCGATAGGAAATTTTTTTCTCACCTCTTGCCTCACTCTGTCTTCCTATTGCAGGTTTTCTTATTTTGCTTCACTTAGCAGTATAACTGTGATAGTTGATTACACAAAACTAATTCTCTTGTTTCTTCGAGATTCCAAAAATCCTGTCATAAACATTTTTCTTCTGTATGAGTCAAGACCACATCTGACCACATCATCTGAGAAATTAATTCATTTCATCAATCTTAAGTGATGGATGCCCACCCTGCTGCCAATCTTTCTCTTCCTCTTGCAATGTTCAGATATACTTTAACCTATTATTTGCTGATTTACATCGTCTTAGTAGTGTCCTACACCAGAGGCCTTGGACTTTCACCTTGTCTTAATATAAAACAAAACTATCGACAACATATACGACCAGGGTATCATACAAGGAATGTATCTGTTGTAGTTAACTGAATTATTATTTTTCTTGACTTATAACAGGGCAACTATTCAGAACAAATCACTGTTAAGTGTAGATCAGCTTCCATTCTGAAAATTAGGGCTTTTCATCATCTCAGCAACCACTGACAGTTTTTAAAAATGACATTGTTGTTACCCAATGAATTACAATGAAATAATTAGATTCGATGATCACTGTTGTGGTGCAATGAGTATTTATTCCAGTAACATTGGAACTTTCTTAGATCACATGCAGTCCACAATCTCTAGTAATGGCATTGAAACTAACCTTCAAATACACAAGCATTTGTTTTCTACATTTTTTTTTCCTTACTCTCTATCTACAAAACTAATGCTGTAGAAATAACAGGTACTTTTTATTTAGTGGGATTTTTTTTACCCCTTCAAAACTCCATTTCCAAAATTCATGTATGACTCCACAACTGACTCTCACCATCTCGTCCTGCCTTTGAATGTCTGCAAAAGTAAGACTTGGCAAGGTTCAAATGTGTAGATGGAAATGTATTACTTATTTTGAAAGGGATATCAGAGCGAAGCGTAATGCTTTCTTGATTCAACACCTACACATGGACAATAGCAGGGGTCACTGGACAGTGATCAGTAATGGAAACTCTCATCACTCATAGATCAAAGGGTTTGTTTCTGATTCAAAGCTGGCTGAATTCCACCAATTCAGAAAGCATGAACCTGAAACTTTTCTTCTGCATGCCATAATGAATATTATGAGTGTTATTTATGCACTGAGCTCCTTATTGAAATTGTGTCAAACTTTATTTAGGATCTGAGATCTATATTTATAAAAGTACCAACTGAATGCTTCCTCACAGTAAAAACAATAGTGTTAGTCTTGGCTCACTGGTAGCAACCTCATCTCTAAATCCAAATGCTTGCTTAAATCTCATTCCAGAAATGCTATTGCATTATCTAGGTTACATCATGATGGTGATAAAATAACGGATTATAATTATTCAATTTCGACTATCTGATTGTAATATCTGAAAGCTCTAATGAACAAAAACAGCTTTAAAAGGACACACATTGCTAACATAAATAGGGTTGCTAAATGTACTTTGGCTGCTGGAACACTGGTTATTGTTTTGGTAATGAACATGGGATGCTATTTGTCAAATGCTTTAAATGAGATTTTGTACAATTGGCTTACTAAAGACTGTACACCAATCAAATGTCAGATGGATAAACATTAATTATGTAATCATCTAGGAATGAGTGAAACAAATGTTGACACAAAGAGAAATTTCTAAATGGGAGGATACAAGTCAATTGTCTGATTCTACATGCTTTTTTTTGTAAAACAAAGAACTTGTTAAATGTTCCAGAGGTAGGGCATCTTGTAACTTGATGCTTTGTAAAGAATTTGAGGGTTTTGAAATTTTTGTTGTGCATATAAACTATTTCTTTACTCAATGAGAGAGAAGGGAATATTATATACTACCATATTTTTTAATTCATTCATGGAATGTGGGCATCACTGGCTGGACCAACATTTATTGCCTGTCCCTATTTGCCCTTTATAAGGCCCTATTCCTGAACCGCTGCAGTTCACGTGCAGTGAGTGGACACTCAATGCCATTTAAGAGTGAATTCTAGGATTTTAAACTAACCATACTGAAAGAATGGCAATATATTTCAAAGTCAGCTGGTTTTCTGAACTATATAAGTAAAAGGTGCTATATAAATGCAAATTCCTGATTTTTATTGGTTTAAATTCTGATTCTGAACAATTTTGAAAGTCATTTTCTCTAGGGTGATGTATTTTGAGAGGGAGTCGCATGTTAAAAATTCAGATTGTTTCATTACCATCATTTTGTCCTGGGATAGAATGAGATGTTTCTTAAAAACAAACGGTGGAAACTAAACCTCTTCAAGAATATTGTGAGTGAATACAAACCTCAAGGACATGACTTTTATTCAGTGCATTATCCAAACAATGTTTAAGTCACTAGATCCTAGGTGCTATAAGAATGTGGTAAAAATAATTTGGAAAGAATTGCTGAATTCATTCCAATAATGTTGATATATGAGAAACATTTGGCTGCATTTGCTGTATTTTTCTTGAATCGATTGAATGTTAAAAAGCGTAACAGTAAGAGGAACTATGATCTGCAGAGAATACAATTGCAATTATAAGTAATTCTATTTTTCCCTGCAAAAGGTTGCCAGGATCTATGGGATAATTGTATTATTCGGCAGTAGAACATTTTTAACAATATATTTTCTGTCCATTTCGTTTGATTTCTCTGGGTTGTATGCTTCCAACGACTAAGAAGAATGGTTCACAACCTGTTGTCAATGGTGGTACATAGAAGGCATACAAATGTAGTGGGGAGTGTGTTGCTGGAAAAGCGCAGCAGGTCAGGCAGCATCCGAGGAGTAGGAAAATCAATGTTTCAGGCCAGAGCCCTTCATCAGGAATGACATTCCTGATGAAGGGCTCCGGCCCAAAACGTCAATTCTCCTGCTCCTCAGTTGCTGCCTGACCTGCTGTGCTTTTTCAGCAACACACTCCCAACTCTGATCTCCATTAACTGCATACCTTACTTTCCCATGGCATACAAATGAAGCCCTGGGATGAAAATGAAATTGAATAAATAGCTGGTTGGCAACAAGATTGCACATTAAATGGATTGTATTTTTAGTTATTCACTCATGGGATGTGGGTGCCGCTGGCTAGGCAGCATTTATTGCCTGTCACTAATTGCCTTTGAGAAAATGGTGCTGAGCTGCCTTCTTGAACTGCTGCAAATCCACATGCTATAGGTTGACCCACAATGCCACTGGGGAGGAGTTCTAGGATTTTGACCCAGCAACAGTGAAGGATCAGCAATATATTTCCAAATTAAGATGATGAGTGGCTTGGAATGGCAGTGGTATTCCATGTATCTGCTGCCCTTGTCTTTCTAGATGGATGTGGTCATAGGTTTGGAATGCACTGCCTAAAGATTTTTGATGAATTTCTGCAGTTCTTCTTGTAGGATGTACACACTACTGCAGCTTGAGCATCGATGGTGAAGGGAACGGATGCTCATGGATGTGGTGCCTATCAAGCTGACTCCATTGTCCTGGATGGTGTCAAGCTTCTTGATTGTTGTTGGAGCAGCGCTCATCCAGGCAAACGGGGAGGATTCCATCATATTCCTGACTTGTGCCTTGTAGATGGGGGCCAGCTTTTGGACAGTCAAGAGGTGAGTTACTCACTGCAGTACTCCTAGCATCTGACCTGTTCTTGTAGCCACTGTTTTTGTGTGGTGAGTCCAGTTGAATTTCTGGCCCATGGTAATCTCCATGATGTTGATAGTGACAGATTCAGTAATGGTAACACAATTGAATTTCAAGGGGCAGTATTTAGACTGTATTTTACTTGCGTTGGTCATAACCATTTGTACCACACAAGTGGCATTTGTCATTTGTCAGTCCAAGTCTGGATATTGTCCGAATCTTGATGCATTTGAACTTGGTACGCTTCAGTCTCTGAGGAGTCGTAAATGGAGCTGAACATTGTGCAATCATCAGCAAATATCTCCATTTCTGACCTAATGATGAAGGGAATATCATTGATGAAGCAGCTGAAGATGGTTGGGCCTAGGACACTACTCTGACGAACTCCTGCAGAGATGTTCTAGAGTTGAGATGACTGATCTCCAATAACCACAACCATGTTCCAATGGGAGAGTTTGCCCTGTGATTTCCATTGGTTCTAGTTTTGCTGGGGTTTCTTGATGTCACACTTAGTCGAATGCAGCCTTAATGTCAAGGGCGGTCGCTCTCACCTCACCTCTGGAATGCAACGCTTTCATTCCTATTTGAACCAAGGTTGTAAACGAGGTCAGTGTTGAGAATGCCTGGTGGAACCCAAACTAGGCATCAATGAGAAGGTGATTGCTGAGCTGATATTGCCTGATATCACTGTTTGTGACACACTCCATCATTTTACCAGTAATCAAGAGTAGACTGATGGAGCAGTAATTTCCAGGTTGGATTGTCTTACCTAGGCAACCTTCTACATTGTCAGGCGATGCCAGTGTTGTAACTTTACTTAAACATCTTTGTTAGGGGTGGAACATGTTTAAGCATAAAACTTCAGTCATATTGCTGAAATGTTGTCAGGGCACACAGCCTTTGCAGTATCCAATGCCTCCAACCATTTCTTGATAAGACATGGAGTAAATCAAATTGGCTGATGCTGGTATCTGTGACGCTGGCGCCACTGCAGGAGGCCAAGTTGAATCATCCACCGTGCACTTCCGGCTGAAGATTGCGCAAAAGCTTCAGCCTTACCTTTTGCACTGATGAGTTGGGCTCTACCATCATTGAAGGAGGGGATATTTGTGGAGCCTCCTCCTCCAGTGAGTTGTTTAATTGCCCACTGCCATTCACAGCTGGATGTGGTAGGACTGCAGAGCTTAGGTCTAATCCATTAATTGTTGGATCACTTTGCTCTATCTATCACTTGCTGCTTATGCTGTTTGGCATGCAAAAAGTCTTGTGTGGTAGCTTCACCAAGGTAACACTTCAATTTATGTGTATGTAGATAAATGTTGTGCAAAACAAAATGATTTCTCTGCTCCTTGGGCCACGAAGGGCACAATGTCAACTTCTGGTGGCATGAAGCTTCTATAGGTGAGTGCCTGGATCAATGAATATTGTGGGGATTATCTTTAGGCGAGGCGACTGTGGCACTCATGCAGCTGCTAAAGTGGACAAGAAAGTGGAGTTGATGCCACAACCAGATCAGCCAAGATCTTATGTTCCACACAAAATGTCTGCTCCCAGGTTGTCCCCGTCATTATAAGGAAACACAGAGATAATGGTAAAACTTTAATTAAAAACATTTAGATTGCAATCTTTCCCTCTAAATCTGTATGGACTTTGCAGTTCAAAGATTCATATGGCACACAGATTTAAATGCATTTATTATTTTATTGTAATTTAAGAAACAAGTAGAGAAAGAGCCAGGAATTCCCTCCCCAAGAGCATTGTGAGCCTATCTACAGCACATGGACTGCAGCAGTTCAAGAAGGTAACTCTAAGTATATCTAGGGACAAGCAATAAATGCTAGCCAGCCAGCAATGCCCATGTTCCACTAGTGAATTAAAAATGAAATGTATAATTATATCACCAATAAGCAATATATTGACAACTTTAGAGCAACTTACATCTATAATTTTGTTTGAACAACATGAGAATCTTCTGGGAATGGAAAAGTCAATGAGCGTAACAAGTTCATTATTTTTAACAACTTCAACTCATCTCTCTTCCTCCTCATTATCTCCCCAAATCCACCCTTAGTCCAGAAACGGTAGCTTATTCTACAATAAGGTGTTCCACCTGATTTGCTTTATTATCTGTTTCATAAATATTAATGTTTGCAATAAGATGGGGTAACCAAAGGAGGTAGAAGTGCTTCACATACTGAGTTGACCAATTGTGATTGCAAGTTTATAATCTGACAGGTTAGATTTACAAATACATTTTTCATGTAATAAAATGAACCTGCATAAAAACCCAACAAAACACTTAAACATTCAACATGATCCTAAAATCACATCTTGTTCTCCAAACAGAGCCAACCAGGAAATCTCAGAAAAAGTCAAATCACAACCCAGTGGGAAGTCAAAGTTATTAACATATATAGTCTAGAATTCTACTTAATGGTTTAAAGATTGGCTGTTGGCAGCACCAATGGTTGTTGAGCTATTTATTTTGGCATTTAAACAGACAATATCCCCAAATAACAGAAATTATTACAATACATCCACAAATGCAAAAACCTATCGTTCACAAAGACTCACACATCAATCATTATCCTTAGCTCATGAAGACCTTTTCTGTTTTATATTGAATGTTTCCCTTTCCCTCAATAAATCTTAACTTTCTAAGTTTAAGTTCATCCAATGCTTACATATAGAGTCATAGAGATGTACAGCACAGAAACAGACCCCTCGGTCCAATTCGTCCATGCTGACCAGATATCCCAACCCAAGCTAGTCCCACCTGCCAGCATCTGGCCCATATCCCTCCAAACCCTTCCTATTCATATACCCATCCAGGTGCCTTTTAAATGTTGCAATTGTACTAGTCTCCACCACTTCTCTGGCAGCTCATTCCATATATGTACCACCCTCTGCGTGAAAACGTTGTCCCTTAGGTTCCTTTTAGATCTTTCCCCTCTTACCCCAAACCTATGTCCTCTAGTTCTGGACTCCCCACCCCAGGGAAGAAATTCTGAGGTTCCTCTTGCAACTCATTTGCACAGTGTATTGTATTTTCAAAGAATAAATTATATTGTCTGCTAATTGATCATCCTTTCACATTTGGCCTCTAAATTTTCTCTCTGTTGCAACCTTGTGCTGTATTTATCAGTGGTAGGATGGTCATTCCTTTCTCTGAACTCCTATTTCCACATTTCCTATTTCTCTGCTTCTATCTTCGTTACGACCCAAACCATTGTTTCCTAATCCAATCCTTTCTTTTCCCTTATCTAAAATTTATAGAACTTCTTATCTTCCAGTTTTTTTTTTGTTTTATTCTTCAATTTGCAAACTTTGTGTCATTCATAAAACATATTATGGCAAGCATTTTGTTCTAGTTTTAAATTTAAGTATCAGTCTGCCTCCAAGGAGACCAAGCAATAGTTAACATTGTCCATCCATTTCCTTCAATTTATGACATACTTTGCCACAATGCTAACACTGCTTGTACAACAGCAGATCTGGAGAGACAGTGACATATTACTTAGGCAGTTATAATTCTGCTACCAACGTAACTTGAAATAACTTTGTGGATAAATGCTCTTCCCAATGAGGAATTGAGAAGTACATGACTAAGGAGTTCAGGTTATAGTGTGTCTAATTTGTCAAACAAAATTAAAATCTACTGTTAAAATCCTCATTCTGCCTTTGCCATATCCAGACACCATATTTCCAACCATCCAATAATCTGTAATCTTCCATCCTCAACTCATCTAAAATTCTGATGCCTGAATCTTGCTCACCCACTGCTCCTGTACTTGCTGATCCATAAAACTGCTGATTCATTCACATTGAAATTCTGTCATGAACTTCTCCCTACCTACCCATGTCAGCAACTGCAGTCTTATTATTCTCCAAAAACTGACTCTCAGCTCTGGCTTCCAACGTGTTCCCTCCCTCCCTCCCCACCCCCCCATCCTGTCCATCTGTTATAACTTTGGAGACTGTGATTTCAGCCTTTTAAGCTCAATGATTTGACATTCCCTCCCTAAACCTATCTGACTTTCCATCTCTACTGTATCATTAATCATTTTGGCTAAGCTTTCCTATTTCATCCAATATTCCCTTCAGTGATTTACTGTTTATTCTTGCCTCATTACATTTCTACATTAAATATGTTATATAAAGGTACATTGTTGCTATGATAGGAATTATATTATCAAATATAGCTATCAAAACATCCTTTTGCACTTTAAACTTGCTTACCTGACCTCATCATCTTACACATGTAGAGATTCTCACCCAAATAATCAGTATTTATTCCAACAGTTTGTCCTTTAATACTACCTTTACAGAGCACCATAAAAAAATGAATGGGGACCCAACAATCTCCCTTTGTGGGTTCAGGAATTATTTAAAGCGTACTTAAAAGCTGTCACTGAGTTATATAGTAATTCTTATTCTTAAAGGGCAGCCTGAAGCATCATCATCGGCAAGTTCCCCTCCAAGCCACAAAATATCCTGACTTGGAACTATATCACCAATCCTTCGTTATCAAAAATCCTGGAACTCCCTTCCTAACAATGCTGTTGGTGTGTCCCTACGGAATTGCTACGGCTCATAAGGAAGCTATTCAGCCCAACATGTTTGTGTTAGCTCTCCAACAAGCATCCTGACTTGGTGTCATTCACCTGCTGTTTCCCCATACTTTTGCACCTTATTCCTATTCAAATAATCATCCAATGCCCTCTTGAATGCCTCAAATGATTCTACCTTCACCACATTTCCAGGCAGTGCATTACAGATCCAAATCACTAGTGTGAAAATGTATTTTCCTTACCTCATACTTGCTATGTTTACAATCATTTTGAATCTCTGCCCTCTCATTCTCTATCCTTTTATTTCTCCCTATCTACTCCAAGGAGAATGCTTATAATTTTGAAAAATACCATAAGATCACCTCTTAGTTATTTTCTCTCCAGGGAGACATTCCCAAGCTCTCCAATCTATCCTTATTACTGAATTTTCTCATCCCTGGAACCACTTTTGTAAATCTCTACTGCACTCTCTCCAATACATTTATATCCTTCCTATAGTGTGGAATCCAGAACTGTACACAATACTCAAGCTGAAGTCTAAGAAGTGTCTTGTATAAGTTTGCATAGTTTCCTTGCTCTTGTACTCTGTGTGGCAATTAATAAAGCAGATGCTACTGTACATTTTATTAATTCCACCTATCCTGCCACTTTCAGTGATCTATGCATATATACATCCAATCTCCTCTGCAAGAATTGTAACCTCTATTTTATATTATCTGTCCATGCTCTTCCTACCAAAATGCATCACATGAAATGTAATGGTTCAAGAATGCAGTTAACTAATACCTTCTCCAGAGTTAATGCTTGGCTATACATGTTTGCCTAATCAGTGATATTCACACACTGTGAGCAATTTTTTAAAAATTAACTACAATATAATACAGAACTATTACTGCCCACATATAAGATAATACTGAACTATACAGAGAATATTATAAGACTGGCCGGAAATTATAAAGAGGGTAACAATTACAGAAGTCTAATAGCCTAACACACTGTAACATGTTGTCAGTGAGCTCTACAGAGAGTATGAACAGATGGTAATGAGTTATATGGAGGGAACAAGGAGTAACATGATTGGAGAGATTTTCCTGCCCTGTTATCAAGTGCAGTGAATGATCTAGACAGTCAATATCATAAAGTTAAGTTGGTCAGTAACGGAACACACCTGATTATCCTCCATGAAACTGAAAGGAAGAAAATTTCATGTACTTTTTTATACTGACTTCCCAAAATTGACTGGGTGATATCACCAGGCGATACAGTACACCTGACAGTCAGCCAGGAATATCTCCCCTTAAAGATCTGAAAATTAGTCAGATACTGTAAGTCAGAGGATGTCATGGAGTTGGCAGTGGGAGGAGCCACACAGAATAAAGAGGGGCTGGCAGTGAGTTACCTAAAGGACAATATAGGTAGGCCAATGGCAGGGAGACATATTAAGAATAATAGAGTTGGCAGTGAAACACAGAAGGATTAATGGAGGGTTGGCAAAGAGATTTATAAAGGATAATAGAAACCTGGTTGTGGGTTTCTTGGTAGTAACTTAGGGCAAGCAGTGGATTTAACAGTAATAAACAGTAATAAATCAGTATAACATAGGACTTTTGGAGAATTACATTAATGTACCTGTACCCCTGGGTAAGAAGGGGAAAATCAGCCCAAATCTCTCCAGTTGAACATATCCAGTGATATCTATTGGAAAGCATATTTGTCTCAAAATTGGGCCACAACAGGCTCAAGTTAAAATGTGATGCCATTCTCCTCAATAGGAAAAGAGCCCACCAATAATTGCTATCTAGGCACTCACACAAAGAATAGAAACCTTAACCCACAATTTATATACCAACACGAATTAACACATTGGTGGAAAACGCGAATGAGTTGCAGACGAAAGAAAATCATTTTTTCTACTTTTCTTACTGTAGGTAGTAATCAGGCTGAAGGTAGAGTAGCAAGACAGGCAGCATAGGGAAAACTTTATGTGATATTGAGTTCCTAGTTATATGATCGGTTAACTGAGAAATGACAATGCAGCTGCTTGAGATTATTCCAACAGCATAATGTCAGAAACTGAACTGTTCAGCAGCAATATCAACAAAGCTAGAAATTTTATTTGAAATATGAAAAATACAAACAAGCAACTATTGATTCCTCACAGTTGTGTAATTTCACTTTAAACAATTAAAGAAAGTTGCTTCATGATTGCTTCCTTCCTGAATGTTTCATTATTTTAGTGAAACAATAAGCACACTCCTTCTGGACATGATTTTAATGCTGATAGTAATCTTTACAAATACATTTAAAGTTCCATTAACAATAACAAATTTATTATTTCCCTCATTTCCATAGTGATGTGTTTTGCACTTATTTAACACAATGCAAGGCTTTTCTTGTATGTTAATGAAAACAGAAATGTAACGGCAGCTGGGCATGACCTGCTGTTTCCTAAAATTACTTCATTCCTTGTTTTCCCTTTATCTAAAGTTAAATGTATGTTCTGACAAAGTTGAATGAAACTTAGATGGGGGCTTCTGCTTTCATTATTCAGACATGATGAAGAAATTTAATTTTCAGTCTTTTGAAATTTAAACCTGAATCTAATTTTAAAAAAGGAAGGACGTCAAGCCCTTTAAACCAGCTAAGAGGCTGGGCCAGGTGTGTTACATTAATTCATCACGAGTATTTGTAGCAAACAAGGGAATCTCCATTAGTTTTAAAATCCATCCCAAGACTTAGAAAGACATATGATATTATTGAAGTTATCCAAGACATTACTGAATGTGAACATTATTAAAGTCTCAAACGAGGTGAAGAGGCAAAGCCCTTAATCTATAATCTACCAAGAGTAAAGGAAGATAATGTTGTAGAAAGGAACATTTGTTATGTAATGTTAAATTTGGGTTTAAACAGGAGAAATCACAGGGCCAGCCCCTCATGGAGTGCAGACAACTCCAGGAATCTTTAAAAATGTTGGACAGGACCCAAATACAGAAGACCCACCCCTCCATCAGAAACAATTTTTCCTCATAGTGAAAAAGGTATGGAGAGTGAATCAAACTGGCATCAAGAACAAATCTGTTGGACTGTTTGAAAATAGTGCTGAGTTCAAACATACCCTTTTTCACTAGTCAAACAGCCAAAATTTGCCGTATGGTATTCACAAATTTATACAGGAGATACAAACACTCCTGATTAATTGCCATAATCTGAATTTATTTCAACCACTAGCCCTTCAAAAATTAAAACAAAACACTAAACTGCAGCTGTCAAAGTTCAAAGAAAAAAGCATGCTGCTTGAATGCATTGATTCAAAGGCTAATTGTTGTAGCAAAGAAAACAAAATATCACCATTGATTCATGCAGATTTGGTCAAACACATTGTTGGCATTTCTCAAAAACTGTTATTAAACTGAACCCATTCTGAATGCTTGTCTGAGTTTTAAAAGATTCAAAACTAATCTCCATGGGGTGCTGAGTTTGTATTTTGATTGATCATTTAAGAGGTTATTAAAAAGATTAACTGTTTTTGACATGGTTATCGAATGAACATTTGTTTGTTTTTATAACAGTTTGACCATTTATGGAGATTTAAAAACCTTGAATACATTTCATGGATGAAAAGTTTAACTTTTTCTGTATTAAGAATATATGAGAGAGAGCTGTAATAGATTGCTAAAAGTTTAATTTTCTTCATTTCTATTTGGTTCCGAAAGTCTACCCATAATAGATGCTGCATGAGTTGTTGTGGAAGTAATATGAGGTGACATACAAGTGTGAGGCAATAATGTTAGTGACGTGGGGTATGAGGTGGTGGCAATGGGAGCAGGGGTGCGTGTCCAATGGCCTTTCATAAAGATGAACAGAATTCTTAGAGAACTGATGTAAACTCCTCACCAGTCTGATATAACACACATCTGCTTCTGTGGCCACCTCACTCCATTCTGCCTCTAGAGTGAGCAGGCCTAACTTGATCACACCTCACCTCTCTGTCGTGAAAATTACATGTGATGGGGCCCGTTATACTGAAGTGTGTCCACATGCCAAAACATTTTCCGACTCAAGCGGCACGGTGGCACAGTGGTTAGCACTGATGCCTCACAGCGCCAGAGACCCGGGTTCAATTCCTGCCTCAGGCGACTGACTGTGTGGAGTTTGCATGTTCTCCCCGTGTCTGCGTGGGTTTCCTCCGGGTGCTCCGGTTTCCTCCCACAGTCCAAAGATGTGCAGGTAAGGTGAATTGGCCATGCTAAATTGCCCGTAGTGTTAGGTAAGGGGTAAATGTAGGGATATGGGTGGGTTGCGCTTCGGCGGGTCGGTGTGGATTTGTTGGGCCGAAGGGCCTGTTTCCACAATGTAATGTAATCTAATCTAATCTACTGAATTCAGTAGCAAAGATGTAGCCCACAAAGACAGTTTTGGAAATAATAAACTGGATTACAGGAAGGTTGAAATGACTTCACCAGGGAACCTCCATGATACATGATCAGCTTTAGACAGAGTTAAACATGAGTACTGATGAAGAAAAAAATATACTTTGGCATGAAAAAGAAAACTACTCTTCTGGGAGGCAGATTTAGCAATGGAGATGTGGGAGTTCCATCTGAGATCAGAGGTGACAGTGAGACCAATGATGAGGCCAAGAACTCTGGACAGCATACCACAATGTGAAAATAAAAATAATCACAGTATAAAATAGGATGGGAGAAACATATTATTATTGCTCGAGGATGCTTCCTAAAGCAATCATGTTACTTTATTCAGCGTCAGTGTCACATATACAAAGCTCGGAGTGCATTTGTATAACTTAAAAGGTATTCCTTTGCAGCATTGAAACCTCAGCATGGCAAATTTCCCCTTACAGCTTTCAACTCTGGACTTCTTAACCATTCATTTATTTGCTTTGCTTTCTTACTTATTTCACTTATTGTTTTTGCCCCACTGTACAGATGATCCTTTCTTCCCTTTTCATTAGCTCAGCTTTCGCAGTTTTACGTAAAGTCTCAGGCTTTAATGAATTAATAACAATTTTGACCGTAAAACAAGGGATTGTTGGGTCATGATCCACTCCAGAATTTTGATCTAGGCTGATAATTCAGTGAGGTACCATTTGTGCCATTGTATTTCTGACAAGATTTTAAGTCAAAGTCTTTGCCCCACATAAAATATACCAAAGCACTATTCAAAGAATAGTAAGCAGATATACACACGCTCCTGGTCAATATTTATTCCTTAACTAACATCACTAAGGGAGTTGATCTGGTCATCTATAGAGTTACATTTTTTGGTAATCTTAAAATTTTCATGAAAATTGGTTCTGAAGAGGAGTCTTTGGAATCTCTTTCTCTCTCCAAATATGCTGCCAGAGCTGCTGAGTTTCTTCAGCTGTTTCTGGTTTTCCTGCAAATTGGCTGTTGTTTCCCGACAACAGTTATGTCACAAAACTAGTATCCATAATCAAAGTGTTGCTATATTATTCATCCCAATTTTTAAAAATTCCAGCAGCACGCTTTTGTGAATGTAATACCATCGAATACCATCAAAACAGATCCATCCATTTGTTATTCGATCAAAAACATCTTAGTTATTTTTCTGCATTGTTTTGTGTGTAGTCTTTTGCATCTGGCTACTCCTGGATACCTCCATCATGACTTGGTGTCTAGACCTCAATTCAGCCCAAAGGAGGCAAAGCCAGACTCACACATGATACCAGAGGACCCCAGAATGCCAGTTAAAGACAGCAGCAAACAGCACAGAGTAACATTGAAGGATAAGTGTAATTAATCTTCTCTCCACATTATACAGGCTTTTTATTTTCTTCTGTTTATTTAAACATTCAATATTATGTGTAATGATTAATTGTTAACGTAATGATTTTTAAAATAAAGATATATGTAATTATTTAATAATAACTCTGAATATAATTACTCCTTTAGTTACATTCAAAGTATTTAATGATTTCTAGTGACTGAGTGTGGGTGAGTGAAGTAAATAGGTAAGAGTGGTAATGTAAGTGGGTAAGGCAGTAGGGTGTCAGGTAGACATAAAGGCAACGAAAGCTGGGTACAATGGCAGATAACTAGGGTGGTTGGTGGGTAGGATGGCAGGTAGCATGGCAATTAAGTGGATGAGGGGTGAGGATAGGTCAATGAGAGTGAGGTCAGTGGAAGGAGACGAGAGTGAGTCAGAGATGGAGTCAGGGAGATATTGTGTCTGTGGAGCCTAAGTGAGGTGAGCGATTGGCAGGGGGTCAGCAGTCTATGGGGGAATGGTAGTTCAGGGGGAAGGGGGAAAGAGAAGTCAGTTGTGAATAAGGGATGTTCAGTTTAAAAGATATCCAGGACATGGAATAGGTTTTTCTTTATTCATTTGTGGGATGTGGGCGTCACTGACAGGCCATATTTATTACCCGTCCCTAGTTGCCCTTGAGAAGGTGGTGGTGAGCTGCCTTCTTAAACCACTACATGTCCATGTGCTGTAGGTAAACCCATAATGCCTTTAGAAGGCTTTGCAGTGTCAGGAGGTGAATTCCTAGCTTCTGCTATGCTCCTGTAGCCACTGTGTTTACATCTTGACTCTAGCTGGGTTTCTGGTGAATGATAACCCCAGAATGTTGGCAGTAGGAATTCAGTGATGGTAACACCATTGAATGCCTAGGGATAGTGGTTAGACTGTCTCTAATTAGGGATGGTCATTGTCTGACATTTATGTAACGCAAATGTTACTTGCCAGAGCATGCCTGGATATTGTCCAGATCTTGTTGGATTTGAATTTGGACTGCTTTAGCATGTGAAGAGCCGTGAATGGTGTTGAACATTGTGCAATCACTGGCAAAAATCTCAACTTCTGACCTGGTGATGGAGGGAAGGTCACTGATGAAGCAGTTGAAGATGGTTGGATGAGGACTGTACCCTAACAAACTCCAGCAGAGATGTCCTGGAGCTGAGATGACTGAAATCCAACAAGCACAACCATCTTCCTGTGTGCCAGGTATGACTTCAACCAGTGGAGAGCTTGCCCCCTGAATCCCATGCATTCCAGTTTTGCTCGGGCTCCTTGATGCCACACTCAGTCGAATGCAGCCTTGATGTCAAGGGCTGTCACTCTCACCTCACCTCTGGCTAGTAGTGCATATCCTGTGCACAGTTTGGTTTCAGCAGTAGGAGGTACAAAATTGTGTCAGTGCAGTGGATAGAGGTGTGGTACATACACCATAAGGTGAACAGTGTAAAATTATGTGAGATAGCTAGTTAAGATTCACAGAAGAAAAACTTCCCCACTTCCCAGAAATTGACACTTCAGCTGATTTTTGGTAAAGCCCACCCTTCCACTTGATTGAGATGTTTTTGGAAGATTTCAGATGCAGGGTAACAGATCCATACAACCATTGAAGAGTTGTAGCACAGAAAGAGCCATTCAACCCTTTGTCTGCACCAGTTTACACATTGAAAGTTTCACCATCCCGGTGAATTCCTACAGTCAATTTGCCAAGTCTTTCAACATTACCAATGCGCAACTCTTGTCTATACAGTGGCAACAATTGCTTTCCTATTGGACATTTTGGGCCATTATTTATTCTCGCAAACTTGCCCTGGAGATTTAAACACAATGTCTCATGCACGCACAATCTCAAACATAAAGATTGGATACAGACTAAGAAAAAAGACCAGTTTCTATTTGATATTATTTCAGTCTGTTTCACAGCTGGCATTTAATTTCCTCACTCTATTGCTGCTTTAAGTGAACTGGAGGTCTTGTAAGAGCAGAGAATTCTGAGTAATCTGTGAAGCTTTGTGTAGTTGAATTGCCAAGAGATCAGGTTGAACATGAAATTGGGAATAGGCTGGGGCAGATACTTTATCCTATGTTCAATGTATAAATTTTTCTTTGACTGCATACTAGCCTTGCAGCTAGTTTAAAGCCTTTTCTGATTATGTTTCAGATGGTATTTTTAATGGGGCTTGTCATCAGAATAGCTTCTGCTCTAACCTTTTAAAGCACGTCTGAAAATATGTCCGTCTTACCCATGTGACCTGTCACAGGTTCCCCGATCAAATAAGGGAATGTGTTAGGCCGAAAAGCCATCCTACTGTGTGGCTTTTCATACTTGAATATTTTTGAGACAGCCAGGGTTGCCCATTCAATGGAAATTAGTCTTTCCCTGTAAGGATTCAGAAGGCATCATGTTTCAATTAAGAAAAGAGACAGTGGATGGTCCATACTTAACAAAGTGAATTTCACAAATGGCTGTGATAGCTCGTATTTTAATTACATGCTTGCTTAAGTTTCCAGTCTTGATATTGCCAGTATCATTTGTCATCTGCCAGCCATCTTACAAGTTCATTTTAAAAATGCAACTTTAAACTTTGTATCTTCATACATGACATCTTCGGGGCAAGACAGTTGCAGCTCTTTAAAAGTGCATAAATTGCTGTGAAGCACTCTGGGACATTCTGGTGTCATTCAAGCTGCAGAAGATGCAAGTTTCTTTTGCTAGTTCCTTTCTTTACTAGTTAAAACTTTTAGATTTACCTATTCACTTCTTCGTGAAATCTCCGACTGAAGACAGATCTGATCCATCGCACCATCATGTCCACCATGGGTAGGGCAAGGACGCCACGCCCCAACCCACCCAGCTGGAATGGAGATGAAATCCACGTTATGGACACAAATCTGATTCACACCAACGAATTCAATTTGCCCATTGTGGAATCAGATGTTATGCGCGCACGTTGTCACCTGATGAAGGGCTCCTGCCCAAAACATCGATTTTCCTGCTCCTCAGATGCTGCCTGACCTACTGTGCATTTCCAGCACCACTCTAATCTTAACTCTAATCTCCAGCGTCTGCAGTCCTCACCTTTGCCTACGTAAACCTCCAGGCATCATCAACAGTCTATTCCTTGATTTATCCTGCATATCCAAATCCTTGCTTTATTTCCCCAATCTTCATTTGCTTCCTCTATATGTTTTCCTTTTTGCCAACTTAAATCAGTTATTTACATTGGGGAGACAGGCCGCCTACTTGCTGAACGTTTCAGAGAACACCTCTGGGACACCCGCACCAATCAACCCAACCGCCCCGTGGCTGAACACTTTAACTCCCCCTCCCACTCCACCAAGAACATGCAGGTCCTTGGCCTCCTCCATCCCCAGACCATGGCAACACGACGCCTGGAGGAAGAGCACCTCATCTTCCACCTAGGAAGCCTCCAACCACAAGGGATGAATGCAGATTTCTCCAGCTTTCTCATTTCCCCTCCCACCTTTTCTCAGTCCCAACCCTCAGACTCAGCACCGCCTTCTTGACCTGCAATCTTCTTCCCGACCTCTCCGCCCCCACCCCCTCTCCGGCCTATCACCCTCACTTTAACCTCCTTCCACCTGTCGTATTCCCAACGCCCCTCCCCCAAGTCCCTCCTCCCTACCTTTTATCTTAGCCTGCTTGGCACACCCTCCTCATTCCTAAAGAATTCCAAAGAAAGGCTTATGCCCGAAACATCGATTCTCCTGTTCCTTTGATGCTGCCTGACCTGCTGCGCTTTTCCAGCAACACATTTTTAAGCTCTGATCTCCAGCATCTGCAGTCCTCACCTTTCTCTCAGTTATTTGCAAACCTCATTTCCACTAACATACCAAAATTAGCACTTTATACATTGCTCATTCTTTTGCTTAGATGATTTCCATCTCAACTGAGGATTGTGGATATGATTTAATGAAAGTTTGTCTTCTTATTAGCTGAGCATGTTAAAAGTCGATACTTTACATTGAAACGAAAACCCATATTTAGTAAAATTAACATGTTAATTTAGTAGATTCTTCCATTGGTCCTCATATTCAATATGACCTTCTGAGCAAAACTGAAGTCAGTTTCAGGAGAGATCTGTCTGCTGGTTGGAGTCACATCTGACACAAAAGAAGATGCTTGTCATTGTTGGAGATCAGTCATCTCAGTTCCAGTACATCTCTGCAAGAATTCCTCAGAGTAGTGTCTGATGCCCAACTATCTTAGACATGGCTTGGCTGGTGGTGAGAAGGGCTCTGCCTGTGAGATCCTTTATGCACACCCGGACTCTCAGCTGCACCGCACGCTGCCCTTGAAGCGGCTGCGGGGGGGATGAGACTGTCACACACCTCCTTCTGGAATGTGCCTACGCAGAAGAAGTCTGGAGAGGAATGCAGTGGTGTTTGTCAAGGTTCGTCCCGAGCAGCGCCGTGACGCGGGACTCTGTGCTCTACGGTCTGTTCCCTGGGACGCACACCGAGACGAACATCAACTGTGCCTGGAGGATCATCAACTCGGTGAAGGACGCTCTCTGAGCGGTTCGAAACCTGTTAATCTTCCAGCTGAAGGAGTTGACCCCGACTGAATGTTGCAGACTGGCACATTCCAAGGTCCAGGACTACGTGTTGAGGGACGCGCTGAAGCTTGGGGCGTGGTGGGGAAAGACCACCGTGTAACATCTGCCTGCCGAAGAAGAACAGGGGGCCCACCCAGTCATTTGGGCTCCGCTGACGCCTCAGCAGAAGAGCTGGATAGTAAGTGTACAGACTTGTATATATGAAAAATAAATTTTGATGTCTGTATGTAAAGAAATGTAATGTGTGCACAAGAATGGCATGACCAATTGGAAAGGGACCCAAATAATTTTATGAATAAAGTTTATTTTTGAAATTAAAAAAATCTTCAGCTGCTTCTCAATGACCTTCACTCCATCAGAAGGTCAGAAGTGGGAATATTCACTGATGACTGCACAATTTTCAGAACCATTCAAACTCCTCAGACACTGAAGCTGTCCATGTCCAAATCCAAGAAGACCCAGACAATATCCAGGCTTAGACTGGAAAAAATGCCAATCAATGGGCGGCACGGTGGCACAGTGCTTAGCACTGCTGCCTCACAGCGCCAGAGACCCGGGTTCAATTCCCACCTCGGACAACTGTCTGTGTGGAGTTTGTACATTCTCCCTGTGTCTGCGTGGGTTTCCTCCAGGTGCTCTGGTTTCCTCCCACAGTCCAAAAATGTGCAGGTTAGGTGAATTAGCCATGCTAAATTGCCTGTAGTATTAGGTGAAGGGGTAAATGTAGGGGAATGGGTCTGGGTGGGTTGCTCTTCGGAGGATCAATGTGGACATGTTGGGCCAAAGGCCCTGTTTCCACACTGTAAGTAATCTAATCTAATGACCATCTCCAACAAAAGAGATTCTAACCATCTTTCCTTGATGTACTATGGTGTTACAACACTGAATTCTCCCACTGCAACTATCCTGGGTGTCACCATTGACCAGAAGCTAAACTGGATTTGCCAAATAAGTAGTGGCCATGAGTTGGTCGAAGGCTAGGAATCTGGCAGTGAATAACTCACGTCCTCACTCCCCAAGTCCTGTCTACTATTTACAGGCACAAGTCAGGCATATTTGCTCAAATAAGTGCAGACTCCCATAATCATGACACTATCGCAAAGCAGCCTGCTTAACTGATGACACGTCCACTCCAATATGGAAATACTTCAGCAATTATTGGATGGCACCAGTAACTGCTGTTATCAGTTAATCTCAAGATTTTTATATTTTTAAAAATATTTAACCTATTTTGCCAATCAACATGTTCAAGATGTTATTATACACCCTTGGAGCTGATGGGATTTGAGCTCAGGCCTCCTGATTTAGGGGCAGACATGCTAGTGCTGCACCACAAGAGGACCCCTATATTAAATTCCAATTTCACCACCAGTAAGGGCAGGATTTTAACCTACATTGCCAGGATATAGCCTGATGTCCTGGATTATGAGTCCAGTGACAATATCACTAGGCTACCACAACCTAATAGCTTTTCCCATCATCAAATCATGTGACAATTTCATCTATTAACCACCATCATTAAGTCACATTGTTTTCCAATTGATTAGTTTACATGCAAAGCCCAATAGAGAGAGAGGGAGGAAGAAAAATCAAAATGGAATTGTAAGGGGAGATAAAGCACTCTAGGTCTACCCACTGCATTCCCATCTAACTCTAAAGGCATCAAGTATATTGGTGGACACTGCATGATCTTTCTGCCAGGACACCTGGGCAGAAATAAAGCTGCGGAAGAAAGGCCAACAATTGACAACTATGACCCCCTTTACTGCCCACAGCCTGGACCTGTCAATGGCCAACTTGACCAGGCCCAAGACCAGAGCCATGAGGAAGTCTTGCAACTTGCCAACAATCCTCTGCACCGGATATCCAAAGGGCTCTCTATGCATGATTTTAATTAAATGAGATTTGCAGTTTAAAAGTCATAAAGAGGCGGAGGTATTTAACAAGCAATCATCCCATGAGTAGGCTATTACCTGAGAGTCAATCACAGTCTTTGGCAGGCAAAATGTGTACGTCATCAATAACTGGTCATTTGACCGTAGTCCAATCACCTTCTTGTAGCCACTACATCCAATAAGTTATCCAGAGATTATTACTTTTGAGATCCTTCTTGCTAACTTCCTACCTATATCTCTAATTCTGACTGCAGGATTACATGTTTTTTTCTGCCAATAACATTGATACCATGAGGCAAATGACCACTGGCTGTTTACCATCCCTTCTTAAAGAGCCCTGCTATTCACTGATTTTTCAGACCTTGGCACCAAGGATGCAATATCAATAGGCTTTGTATGATCAGGAAGGAGAGATTGCATCCACAATGAGATACAGCCTGAGTGAATATAGGTTGGGGAATTTGGAGGCAGTATGGGAATTCAGTGCAGAGGGAAAGAGGTGCTTTTTGCTTGCATTTTTTGGCTGATAGCTTGTAAGTGACATCTCAGGTAAACCATAAGTTCATTGGCTGGTGATAGCCACTGATTTGACAATCTATTACAGGTTACTTTCAGATTGAATGTATACAGGGGAAATATCTACAGGCTACAAAATAAAAGGCCAGTGTGAAAATTCTAAAAATCGAAGTAAGAACTAAGTAATTAAAATAGAGATGCTGGGCCAGGCAATGGATTGTAACTGCATGATGTGGGAGTTGGTAGACCCCATTGTGGTTCATAGTGATTACATCCAAAACACATGCTGGCTGCTTGAAGATCTCCACTCAAAGATTGGTATAGGGACATTGGCAACAGTATTGGGGAAGAATGGAACAGGCTCCACTTGAATCATTCTGGGACCAGAGTCCTTGCAAATTGCATAATTAGGACTGCACATAGTGCTTTAAGCCAAATAGTGTGGGGAATAGGTTCAGTTGCATGCAAAATTATATGAAAAAGTTAAATGCTTAAGAGGGCTCAGCAGAGGTTATTAAAGTTCCTACAGCAAGTAACAGGACAGAGGGGCATGGGAAGGGTCAGGAATCTAACTTCAGGCACACCAGATGAGGGGACAAGCATAAGAAGGGAGTTAGTCAATGCAGGACTGAGGGTGTTGGACTTAAATGCATGCAGTGGACAAAACAAGGTAAACAAGCTTGTAGCACTGATTGAAATTGGCAGATAAAATGCTGTGGGTATCACAGAGACGTAGCCTGGCTCTAATACACACATGCATAGGTTCCTTAGCTCCAAGACTGCATCAGTGTTCAAAACGGTTGTGGATAAATCCAGTGGCCTCCAGTAAGCATTCACAAAATTCCCTCACTATTGACATTCCAGATTCACACTGATTCTCAAGCATTGAAGAGGGTGGGGAAGGGGTCACAGTGGGGAAAAAGCTTGGGAAACATTAATAGGAAAGGATGTTCACACAAAAACAGGCCATTTTTGCCATTTTAGCTGCAAGATTAAATTTATGTACTTAAGGTTAAAGTCTCGCATAAGTTAACAAAAGAAATTACTCAGGAATATGCTACAGACCCTCCAGTGCTGACTCTGCATCAGCTTCCTGGCTCCAGGAAAGAACATTTGATTAGCATGGATTTGGCAAACATCCACACCATTACTTATGCAGTTCGACATACAATCAAGCCCACACAGGCTAGAAACTCCAGCATCTATTGCATCCCTTCATGTAGAGAAATAATATTCCAGTCCCTTCAGCTTCTTTAAAAGAAATTGACAATAAATATTCAAAAAAAACTTCTTTGGAAGTCTAGACCATTTCTTTGACTGGAAGGTCAAACCCACCCCTTCACAAAATGAGGCTAACGTACATAGAGGCAGCAGGAGCCCCTTTGCTCCCTTGAACCTACACCCCAATTCAATGCGATGATGACTGATCTGATTACTCCAATTCCGCTATCCAACTTCCACCCCCTTATTTATCACAAATTTATTTGTCTGCCTTCAAAATATTGTAAGACTCTGCTTCCATCACAGTGTACAATGAGTCAAAAGATTCATGATCCACTGAGAGAAAACAATTGGCTTGTTTCTTTCTTAAAATAGGCAACCCCTTCTTTTTAAATCCCTAATTCTGGACTCCCCTCCGAAAAGAAACATCCTGTCCATATTGACCCTGTCAAGAACCCGGGGAATCCAATATTACTCGTTGTGCCATCATACTAACCATTTGCAATCCAAATGCTGGATATCCAGATCCCTCTGTACCTTCAATGTCTCACCCACCATTTACATAATATGCATCTTTTTAAAATTTTTATTGCCAAAATGGAAAATTTCACATTTTCACACATTATGCTCGATTTGTTAGATCTATGTCCACTCATTGAGTGTTAGATCTATGTCCACTGTTTCAGACTTAGGTCCTATTCACAAGTTGCTTTCCTACCTTTTTGGTCCATTCATCCAAATTAATTATATATATATTGTAATCAGTTAGACCACCAGCACTGGTGCCTCTTAATAAGCCATACCAACCAGAAAATGACTCAGTATGCCAACTCTCTGGCTTACAATCAGGAAACAATCTCCTATTCATGCCAATGTCAGGTTACTCCTTACAGCAGAAGCTTTAATTTCCACAAAACCTTTGTGTTGTAGATTATGAAATGCCTTTTATAAATCTAAATACTGTATATTAACAAGTTCCCCTTTATCTACTATACAGGCTACATTTCAGAGACCTCCAATAAATGGGTTAAATTCTTTTGCACAAAACCATGTTGGTGTTGCTTGATTACATTGATTTATCTAAGTGTCTGGCTGACATAACTGCCCGGAGGCCGCTATCCCATCACCAAGTCATTCTTTATTTATATGTGCACAGTACATAAGCTCTGACTAGCCAGCTCAGGGCCAGTCCCTAGAATGAAGAGACTGTTTGAACCTCCTGCTTATATCTGTCAGCCAGGGCTCCCTGATTGACTCAGATTAACAATCCCAATGAAGGAGCTCACAATCAAATGAGATCCATCTGGCCCTCGTTCCAAGTATTACACAGGCTAAAATATCTGTAATAATAACTTCTCACATTTTCCCTATGAGGAATAGTTAAGCTAACTGGCCTGTAGTTTCCTGCTTTTGGTCTTTTATCTTTTTGAATAAGAGTTATATTTGTTATTTTCCAATCTAATAGAACCTCTCCCAAATTTAAGGAATTTTGGAAAATTAAAACCAATGCAATAACTGCCTCACTGGCAACTTATTTTAAAAACCCTGGGATGAAACTGATGTTCTTAAATAGGCTGATCTACTCTGCCCCACTGAGATCAGAGAAACAGGATAGAGACTCCTAGCTTGTGACTTTTCCTCGTCATCCATCAGAATCATGGTGAATGGAGGGTCAGTCCAAGTCAGGGGGATATCCTCCCATGCCACATCTCTGGAAAATAATGGCAAAGGCAGAACCAAGGTCTCTGGATCTAATTCTCAGGCCTTTTTGCTGCAAGATTTGAAGGAGTGCAGTAAAAATCTCAGAAATATGTTCTTTCCTTTCTTTCTTTACTTCCTCAGCAATGTGCCTCAGTCCAACCTTAAGAATCGCCATTTTCCCCACATCCCTATATGCTCGATGAGTAAGATTGCCAAATTATGTGTTTTGAAGCAAAACAGTCATGCTTGCTGGAACTGTTTCATAAGCATTTATCATAGCGAACATTACCAACCGAGAGGAAACTTTGATCACGTCAGTCTGGGCTGGATTAAAAACCAGCTCAAAAATGTCATCACCCTGTTCTAAAAGAAAATTCATTTTCATGCACATTTTTGCACAATGGACACTTAGCATCTGTCCCTCTGATGACTGATACAAATATTTCACATCAACCCTAATATTTTGAAAGATTTTTATAAACAGGACTGGAGAAGAATCTGATACAGTATTTTGGGTCAGGATTATATCAGGATTAAATGAGAGACCTGACCCCTACTATGTTGGGAACAGTCACCCAACATCAATTTTACTTTAACTGGCCAATTAACAGCCAGAGGATACGTTACTATGTTCTTGAGCTTTGAGGGCTAATAGTAAACTCTCCAGCAAGGAAGTGACTATAACCTGCTGTTGAAGCTTGAAGAGAAAGAGAAAATATCTCAATTTTGTAGCACACTATCTCAGCACTTTTGAAACATCTGAACTAAAAACTGGTTATAACTGCCAAACCACTAGGGCAGAGGCCAAGTGCCTGTGCCTGCAGCTACCTACTGGGGGGGTGGGTGTCCAACTGAGCTAGAATACTAGGCCCCCAATTGGCTTCTGATCATTAGCTTCCAAATAAGCTACCTGTCACATATGAATGGGTATGCAGCCATTCTGCTGCTGATGTGAAATTGCTCCAAATCCCCTCTTTCCTCACTTATCTCAAACCCACCCCTATATTACAGTCAAATTCCTGTCCTATGAAATCCAAGGTAGAAATTGGCTGACACTGTACCATTCCTCAAGTGTCCAATGGGTATAAAATGTTCTATTGAGACATGGTTCCAGCAAGGCTCAATATATACTTGCATTAGTCCTGCTGCTAAATTCATGGGGCCATATAACAGGCATCCCTTAATGATTTGAGCCCTTGCCTAGGCAAATGCGTGACCAAGACAACTTGCCAAAATTAGGACTGAATGAGAAGATCAGGCATCAGGCACAACTGATTTGGCTACCAATTAAAGCCAAATGTAGATTTATTTAAATCATCCCAGTGAAACAAGGATAAACAGGAAGATTCTCCAACTCTACAGCATGTAGCTTACTCCAAAACCATCACCAAAACTCATCTGAGAACAGCCACTGTCTGACATCATTTAGGTAACCATTTGGATAAGGAGGTGTAATTGGTGTCAGCCATTCACACCATGCATGGTAATGAGGATGGTTCAGGACATGCACCTGTCACAAACTTGAGACGATGCCAATGTCTATCCATTTTAAACTGGTGCGACCTGGGTCTTCTCCAGTGTTATCTGACATTGTAATAACTAACCAGGAAAACCATAAGCCAATCCTGGTGTTTTATTAGCATATACATTCGCCCTTTTGATTCTGAGAGGGAAAATAAATCATTTTGTTCATTACATTATTTACATATATGAAGACGACATTGAAATATTGGTTTAATCCAACTAAAGCACATTCCAGAAACTGCACCCACTTCCAACAGAGTATCCTGATGAAAGACACTTTGTTGTCTGGAAGTATTTTAAATCTGAGTGAACTGCGGGTTCCAAAAGTTTCTCTACAAGCTGTCCCTACAAAACAAACATGATTTTTCAAGCTCCATACTTACGATTTACTAATGCAGCCAGAAGTGTTTAAAGTTTAATTATTCAACTTTTTATAGTGTGGTAGGAACAGCAGCTCTCCCTGTCTGCTGGATCAACAGTGTTCACAAGTGAACTGTGACCACAAAATATAAGAAGCAGTGAAATTCAAATTACTTGACATGTTAACTAGGTGCGAGCAGATGTAACCACATCGGCAAAGAAAATACTTGAAAGTGTAAAGCAAAGAGCTCTCCTGACAGCTCGATTGGTGAGTGCACTAGCCATTTGCCACACAGATTAGGAATGAATTACATGCCACCAAAGGACCCTGGGCTAACAATGGGAAAATTTAGCCAGATTTCCCAATCTGGTCCATTATCCAATGACTGCCAGTACAAAGTATACTCTTGTGGATACTGAGTGAGGGAAGGATTGAAATGAACTGGTAATGTCCTTTAAGGTTTAGCACCCTGTTAACACAGTCTCACAAGGTCTAAATAATGAGTTTTCCTGGAGCCCATGAAACAGGACAAGAATATTAGGGAAAACCATAAATGTAATAACATCTGGATCTCTGATGAAATTCCCACTATTTCTAGGATCGGACAGACTGGTGCAGAGTCTTTTGAAAACTTAATTCTGCATCGTCACAACTACTGACCCAACTGTGACTATACTGAACTCCTTGAACTTAGTGTTAGCTTAAAGCTCAGAGTTCAGAAACCTGCCAGGGAAATGGTGACGATCAGTCTGGAGTTTTAAATGTTTCCCATTTGTTTAACAGACAAGTTCACCACTGTAATTAGAAGATACCAGAAGAGCCACTATCAGCCACAGAAAAACCTTTCAAAAATGTCTAAAATATACAACTTCATTGTTGCAAAAATTGTTGCAAAAAATTCACTTTGCAACAATTTGACCTTTAGGGCCACTGGGCTAAAAATTCATTTGCTCTGATTTTTGGGAATGGGCACCACAATTTGATACCTGCCTGAGTCAGTTGGACAGAAGACAGGCAGTATGTAAAATTCAAGTACTCACCTAATTTTCCGAATTGTAACATGGCCAAAAGTGGCTCTGGAGGTGAGCCGGTCTCCATTATGCTGCTGGAGGTCTCTGCACTCTGCAGAGGATCAAGGAGAGTTCTAAAGAAACCAAATGCTCTAGCAGCTTCCTCTTTTCAAAGGAATATGAAAAACAAAGTTGCAGCAATAAATTACAGATCAATTGATAAATATATGGGAACACTCTGGGACAGAGGGTGCCAATGATACAACGGAAAGGGCTCCAGCTTTAACAAGGCCAGCCTGATGACACTGAGCGGACAGGTGGAGCCTGCAAAGGAGGCCATGTGCCATGATAGGCAGGCAGCTCATGAAATTGAACCTCTAGAGGATATGGGAGACATGGTGGTGAATGCACACTGCTTATCTCCAAGTCCCAGGCACCAATGCCAAAAGAGATTTATAAAGCTCACTTGCATGATCAAGAGGACTGAATGCATCTAAGCATCACATCTGAGACCCATCTCACCGACTACCTTTCATATTTCTCAATTTTTGACAGTCTTGTCCCACACCCAGAAGCTGTTCTGGGTAACCAGATCTTACCACTAGCATTGTAATACATTAGCCAGACTCATCCCAAGCATGCCTGCCACACTCACACCTCTAAACACCTCCACGACTACAAGAGCATATCACTCAATCATACTTACACTCATTGACATGCTGCCTTCTTGGAAAAAGTGCAAAGAGCATGAATTGCACAGATACATGTCCATAGTACCTTGGGGAAGATGGTGCACAGAATTACTGGCCCAAAGCCACAGAGTAAACGGCACTTGGAACTGCCAAGGCCACTGAAGATGGTAGTAAGTCACTGATTCATGAATCTTCATCATTAACTTCTTATCTTCAAAGATGCCATAAAATGAAAACTGTAGATGGAGAGATGGTGGATTGTGGACACGTAATGATAAAAGCCTGATTCTGAGTTAGAAACTGAATTAAATAAAGATTTAAAGGTTTGGCCTTAGCCCCCACCTAGAATTTCCCCGTGAAAATGGGAGGACACAGCTGAAATCAATGATCATGGGAGGAGTCATGACCATGGTATGAATCACCCTGCCTTGACATGGCACATCCTATGGTTTCAAGCCCCCAATTATAGTAATTAAACCATGCACAAATTTACAGCATCAGGAACCTGCAGGGAAATAATTAATGTGGGAACATATGTGAGGAATATGCTCTGAGCTCATTGCAAACAGCATAAAGTGAATCACCCAGATGTTTGGAATGGAAGCGTACATTTTTATCTCCTGTTACGATTTTTTTGGCACTTCTGTTAAGCTCCAAGATTTAGAATTTAACAAGAAACAATACCATTCCCACAGCATTGTTTGCAAATCCTGTTAAGTCTTCAATTACAGAGAAAGATGAGAGAAGCTGAAACAGTTCTCTTTGGCATTAATTCCTACATAAGAGCTTTAGTTGGTCCACTGATGAGGTACCCATCAACACTACCCCTGCCACTCATAAAATTCTGGTAGCGTTGTCATTGGCAGATAGGCATTGGCATGCAGCCAAATTTATGGCTCCATCAGTCTATTTCCCAACCCTCAGGTGTCCCATAAAATTCAGCCTATGGCTCAGTGCCTCACCACTGAGCCAAAAGGTTCTCTGAAACTGTTTCTTGTCAAACATTAATGCTAATTGCCCACAATGTATCAAGAACAGATCCACATCTCTTGATTTTTCTAATATAGGCTTAGAAACAACATTTTTCAATTACAATGTACTTGAAACAAGATAACAACATATGTGCACTTCACGCATGAACAACTAGTATATTAGTCTCATACAGTGAGAGCTAAATCCTAGAGGTGTGAGTTGCAGCAAGGATGTAGATTATCAGAACATTACGGAGCCAGAGGCATACGCCTACTGCTCCAGTCTTTTTTTTAAAATAAACAAACAGACATTTCGATGGCAACACTATCTGCAGCACAGAGGCAGCTAAAGAAGAATCCTGAACGAAGCGGCTTAGGTTAAGGGTATTTAATTTGGTAAGGAGGCCTAAAGTATGTGTTGGATTTCTCATTGTTACATCATTCTATTTGACATAAACGTGCCAATCATAAAATGAGGATTGGTAAATTATAGTGTGGGTTGTTTATGCCACAATAACTGGGAAGCTAAATGTGTACCTCTGCATTACTCTGCTGTACTCTGACTACAGTGGTATGGGGCTACTACACTATCTAAAGGCTAGTGATGTTTGACAGCATTTTAAGATGTGCCTACTTACAGTTATACACTCCATTTCACAACACTTATTTACATGCTTCTAGCACCAAATAACTGGAAAACACGTGACCCAATGTTCGATCAGGCATCTTTTGGTTTCCACAATTAGCCCTGAAAAATTGGTGGCAAAGACATTTTATTTGTATCCTGTCTTGCTATCAGAGCTATTGCTGTTCTCCAGTGGTGTTATGTTAGGGTTAGCAAGCAATATGTGACATGCAAAGAATCTTAATAAACGCATACCATTGGTAACTCTGGGCAAAGATACATCTACTCGAAATGGGTACACATTACATAATTAGCCATTATTTGGGAAGATCTAAAGTACAACAGAAGTTGTACATAAAAATGCACATAAAAATAAGAATAACACAACTCAAACTACTGAATGCATGGAATTATATTTGTTCAGCGTTTCTGTCAGAATTATCAATTTTAGCCTTTTAGATGTAGTATCCATTTCAAATGTCAGTATGAATTTGAATAGATAACATGGTTTATTCCAAAATATCTTTCGCAGGTAATGCAGACACTAGAGTGTGTGTGTTTAATTAATGATCTGTTCTGCTTGCTACAATATTTTGTCAGTTGTTTCCAAAGGCACTTTAAACAACTTCTCACAACTTTTGCAGAAACTTATTCAAAAATGAAAAATGAAAACAATGACAATAAACAATGTGTGATGACATCAAAAGGCTGCAGCTTAGTGTAATGTTAAATATTTTTCTGCAGGGAAGCAGAACAACTTTACAGTTAATGTCAATTTTGTTGAGTTTCAAGGAGGATTTCTCTCCGTCCGCCCTGAAGAAATTTCCCAGGCTATTTTCTGAAATTCATCTTGTTACTGATGCACCTCACCCATGGCACCATGCGCATCATATCCTTGCTCTAGCCACTGCCAGGACCTCTGGAATTCCTGGTCCTGGCGCTATCTTTAAACTCAGCTGTGCCAGTCAGGGGTTGCTCTTCCCTGTGCATGTAGTGGGAGGGTAACCAAAACTTTTCATGTTACAGATGTGGCATGGCAGACACATAACAAGTGCACAGTCATATCCATTGCTCCTTAACAAGCAAGCTACAACACTTATCCATCCTTAGCATCCAGTCATCTTAGAACCACGTCTAAGGGAGTGATAGTCTTTCCCCAAGCCCAGTGTAGCCCACCATCCTTTTACTGTTGAATGTGGGACTAAAACATACTACTGGAAAGCCTTCAAACCATTTGCTTTTATTCAACTTCAATAAAGTGAACAATGGACAAAAGCTTCATTTGTCTCTGGGAACAAAGAGAAACTATTTGCTTTTTGACCTACATAAAGTGGCAATTAATGAGTGCACCCAGGTCACATCTAGTGGAACTGAATGTCAATTAAGTCCTGTGCGACTTGTTGTACTTGATGCTGCAGCACTGTCCATGCCAAAGATGATGGTCCTCTTGCTCAATTTCCTCACCTTCCTCCTCGAAAGACTGCTGCTGATTTCCCAGTTCTTAAGAATCCATAAAACTCCTTTTTCCTTGCCTGTTCCAGCTGTGCAGAGCACAGCATGTTAGGATTATGTTGCACAGTCCATCCGAATGTACTGCAAGGCTCCCCCCTGTTGATCCAATTATTGGAACCTCACTTTCAGGAGGCCTATCATCTCCACCACAATGATATTGGTTGAAAAATGGATTGCATTGTATCTACACTTGGCTGCAGTCAATAGGGTTGTGGAACTGAGTCGTCAGCCATGGTCACAGAGGGTAACCCTTGTATCTGATAACCATCCTTGTAAAGTATCAGCTGTTGATGGTTCAGCATAGTCCTTCTTCCAATGAATGCAGCACAAACTTTGTTACATAAATACACCAGGAGATTTTTAAATATTGTATAATTACTGATACTTTGTCCTCACACCTCCCCCCCCCCCCCCACTGCCCCCAAAATCACTCAAGAAAGGTAATATTGTATATAAGAACAAAATTGGCGAATACTTGCATTTCAAGGTGAGAGGAAATCAGTTCTAAGCTCTTGTGTAGCTTTTGAGATCTTGGCCTGCTGGGGCCACTCTTAAGGTTATGTATTAATTAATTCTGCTTCACAGAGTTGACTACCTTCACTTGCAATGGCCAATTACATAGCCAAGGTTGCTTGCGACCAGGCTTTCTATTTCATTGGTCACTCTATGCTTTTTATATGATGGGTACTACATTTAGAGATTACTTCAATCCACATTGTGAAAATGCCTGATTAATGCAATTTCCCTCATGTAACTTATAAGTAGAACCCACATATTTGAGAGGAGCTAATGTCCAATTCCAATGTACATGTTTAACTCACATGAGTGTTGAAAGCAATGCAAGTCATGGCTTGGTACAATAGATTGCAGACCCAAACTGATACACAAGGGCCCACTCCAAACTTCCACGTTCTTTTCCTTGCACTAACTATTAATCCATCAGTACTGAGCTTCCAAACATTCTCTCACAGCATTTTGAGTTATGATGTTATTTCTCAACATTACCTCCTGAGCATATCTCCTACAGCCAAGCTATGATAACCATCATTCTGCATTATCCCCCTCACCCCGCATTAGGGCCAGGTTGATGGTGACCATTGATGACTTCCCTTCCCACAATGACCCATGTTCCCAATGTTATAACATCTCCCTTGTGACAATGGTGCTCCTTTAACAGGTTATGTTGTCCTTATTTGTTTCAACAGGGGTTGTAAAAGGCAGAGGTTCCGATTTGTCTGGGTTTAGGGACTTTGCTAATGGCTAACAGATACTGACTAAGGCAATAATCAGGAAAAGGCTTCAAGGTTTTTTTTCACAAACACTTGTACAATGAAAGGGAAGTGGCCAGTTCTCCCAGTTTAGGGTGTTTGTCTGGTTTAGTTTGGTTTTCGTAAACGCTCTGTTTGAAGCTGCTAGTCAAAGCAAGCTGTTGAGGCAAAAGGTTCCCTGATTCAACAGATGTTTCCAACTGACCCTCTCTCTCTAACATCTATAAGAACTAGGAGCAGGAGTAGGCCATCTGGCTGTAAGATCATGGCTGACTCAATAAGATCATGGCTGGTTATTTCGTGGACGCAGATCCACCTATCCATACTCTCACCATATCCCTTAATTCTGTTTTTGGTCAAAAAATTATTTATAGAGTCATAGAGATGTACAGCATGGAAACAGACCCTTCGGTCCAACCCATCCATGCTGACCAGATATTCCAACCCAATCTAGTCCCACCTGCCAGCACCCGGCCCGTATCCCTCCAAACCCTTCCTATTCATATACCCATCCAAATGCCTCTTAAATGTTGTAATTGTACCAGTCTCCACCACATCCTCTGGCAACTCATTCCATACACGTACCACCGTCTGCGTGAAAAAGTTGCCCCTTAGGTCTCTTTTATATCTTTCCTCTCTCACCCTAAACCGATGCCCTCTAGTTCTGGACTCCCCGACCCCAGGGAAAAGACTTTGTCTATTTATCCTATCCATGCCCCTCATAATTTTGTAAAACTCTATAAGGTCACCCCTCAGCCTCCGACGCTCCAGGGAAAACAGCCCCAGCCTGTTCAGCCTTTTCCTGTAACTCAGATCCTCCAACCCTGGCAAGATCCTTGTAAATCTTTTCTGAACCCTTTCAAGTTTCACAACATCTTTCCGATAGGAAGGAGACCAGAATTGCACGCAATATTCCAACAGTGGCCTAACCAATGTTCTGTACAGCCGCAACATGACCTCCCAACTCCTGTACTCAATACTCTGACCAATAAAGGAAAGCATACCAAACGCCTTCTTCACTATCCTATCTACCTGCGACTCCACTTAGCTTTAAAAGATTTACTGAAGTAGCGTCAACTACTTCACTGGGCAAGGAATTCCATAGATTTACAACCATCTGGGTGAACAAGTTCCTTCTCAATTCAGTTTTAAATCTGCTCCATCTAATTTTGAGGCTATACCCTTTTGTCCTAGCTTCATCTGCCATCCAACATCCTCCGTATTTCTATCTTATCCAGTCCCATCATAATTTCATATGTTTCCATAAGATCCTGCCTCATTCTTCTGAATTCCAAGAATATAATCCCAGTCTACTCAGTCTCTCCTCACAAGCCAATCCCCTCAGCTCCAGAATCAACCTAGTGAACCTCCTGTGCACTGCCTCCAGTGCCAGTACATCCTTTCTCAAGTAAGAGAGACCAAAACTGCATACAGTACTCCAGGTGTGGCCTCACCAGCACCCTGTACAGCTGTAACATAACCTCCCAAGTTTTTAAACTCAATAGCTTTAGCAATGAAGGACAAAATTCTATTTGCCTTCTTAATTACCTGCTGTACCTTCTGTGATTCATGCAGAAGGACACCCAGGTCTCTTGGCAAAGCAGCATGCTGCAACCTTTTACCATTCAAATAATAATCCTTTTTACTGTTACTCCTACCAAAATGGATGACTTCACATGTATTAACATTGCATTCCATCTGCCAGACATTTACCCACTCACTCAATGTATCTGTGTTCCTCTTCAAGGTTTCACAGTCCTCTTGCTCACTTTGCTCTGCTACCCATCTGCGGTGTCATCTGCAAACTTTGACACACTAGACATGGTCCCCAACTCAAATCATCTATATACATTGTGAATAATTGCAGTCCCAACATCAACACACCACTAGTCACTGTCAGCCAGGATAGCATTAATTTATCCCCACTCTTTGCTTTCTGTTAGTCAACCAATCCTCTATCCATCCTAATACTTTACCCGTAATGCCATGCATCCTTATCTTATGCAGCAGCCTCCTGTGTGGCATGTTGTTGAAAACTTTTTGGAAATCTACGGACACCACACCCACTAGGTCCCCATTGTCCACCTTGCTCATAATACATTCATAGAATTCCAAAAGATTTGTAAAGCATGACCTGCCCTTCATGAACCCATGCTGCGTCTGCACAATGGGACAATTTCTATCTAGACACCTTACTATTTCATCCTTGACAATAGACTCAAGCAACTGCCCCACCGTAGAGATTAAGATAACCAGTCTATAATTCCCTATCTTTTGTCTACCTCCCTTTTTAAACAGTAGTGTCACATTTTCTGTTATATTTACAGAAATATTTGCTATCTGTGTTTGTATTCTGTGCTAGTTTTTTCTCATAAGACCGTAAGACCATAAGACATAGAAGTGGAAGTAAGGCCATTCGGCCCATCGAGTCCACTCTGCCATTCAATCATGGCTGATGGGCATTTCAACTCCACTTACCCGCATTCTCCCCATAGCCCTTAATTCCTTGTGACATCAAGAATTTATCAATCTCTGCCTTGAAAACATTTAGTGTCCCGGCCTCCACTGCACTCTGCGGCAATGAATTCCACAGGCCCACCACTCTCTGGCTGAAGAAATGTCTCCGCATTTCTGTTCTGAATTTACCACCTCTAATTCTAAGGCTGTGTCCACGGGTCCTACTCTCCTCGCCTAACAGAAACAATTTCCTAGCGTCCACACTTTCCAAGCCATGTATTACCTTGTAAGTTTCTATTAGATCTCCCCTTAATCTTCTAAACTCCAATGAATACAATCCCAGGATCCTCAGCCGTTCCTCGTATGTTAGACCTACCATTCCAGGGATTCTCCGCTGAACACGCTCCAGTGCCAGTATGTCCTTCCTGAGGTGTGGGGACCAAAACTGGACACAGTATTCCAAATGGGGCCTAACCAGAGCTTTATAAAGTCTCAGTAGCACAATGGTGTTTTTATATTCCAACCCTCTTGAGATAAATGACAACATTGCATTCGCTTTCTTAATCATGGACTCAACCTGCATGTTTACCTTTAGAGAATCCTCAACTAGCACTCCCAAATCCCTTTGTACTTTGGCTTAATGAATTTTCTCACCGTGTAGAAGGTAGTCCATGCTTGTATTCTTTTTTCCAAAGTGCAAGACCTCGCATTTGCTCACATTGAATTCCATCAGCCATTTCCTGGACCACTCTCCCAAACTGTCTAGATCCTTCTGCAGCCTCCCCACTTCCTCAGTACTACCTGCCTGTCCACCTAACTTCGTATCATCGGCAAACTTCGCTAGAATGCCCCCAGTCCCTTCATCCAGATCATTAATATATAACGTGAACAGCTGCGGCCCCAACACTGAACCCTGCGGGACACCGCTTGTCACCGGCTTCCATTCCGAAAAAGAACCTTTTATCCCAACTCTCTGCCTTCTGTCAGACAGCCAATCCTCAATCCATACCAGTAGCTCACCTTGAACACCATGGATCCTCACCTTGCTCAGTAGCCTCCCATGTGGCACCTTACCAAAGGCCTTTCGGAAGTCTAGATAGACCACATCCACTGGGTTTCTCTGGTCTAACCTACTTGTCACCTCTTCAAAGAATTCTAACAGGTTTGTCAGGCACGACCTCCCCTTACTAAATCCATGTTGACTTGTTCTAATCTGACCCTGCTCTTCCAAGAATTTAGAAACCCCATCCTTAACGATGGATTGTAGAATTTTACCAACAACCGAGGTTAGGCTAATTGGCCTATAATTTTCCATCTTTTGTCTTGATCCTTTCTTGAACAAGGGGGTTACAACAGCGATCTTCCAATCATCCGGGACTTTCCCTGACTCCAGTGACTTCTGAAAGGTCTCAACTAACGCCTCCGCTATTTCCTCCCTCAGAACTCTAGGATGTAGCCCATCGGGGCCAGGAGATTTATCAATTTTAAGACCTTTTAGCTTTTCTAGCACTTTCTCTTTTGTAATGGCAACCATACTCAACTCAGCCCCCGACTCCATTTAATTGTTGGGATATTACTCATGTCTTCCACTGTGAAGACTGACACAAAGTACTTATTAAGTTCTCCTACTATTTCCTTATCTCCCATCACTAGGCTTCCAGCATCAGTTTGAAGTGGCCCAATGTCTACTTTTGCCCATCGTTTGTTTCTTATGTATAGAAAGAATCTTTTACTATCAATTCTAATATTACTGGCTAGCCTACCTTCATATTTGATCCTCTCCTTCCTTATTTCTCTCTTTGTTATCCTCTGTTTGTTTTTGTAGCCTTCCCAATCTTCTGATTTCTCAGTGCTCTTGGCAACTTTATAGAATCTCTCTTTTTCTTTAATACATTTCCTGACTTTTTGTCAGCCATGGCTGTCTAATCCCTCCCCAGATAATCTTTCTTTACTTGGGGATGAACCTCTGTACAGTGTCCTCAATTATACCCACAAACTCCTGCAATTTTTGCTCTACTGTCTTCCCACTGGGCTCTGCTTCCAGTTGATTTTCATCAGTTCCTCTCTCATGCCTTCATAATTACCTTTATTTAACTGTAACACCATTACATCCGATTTTGCCTTTTCTCTTTCAAACTGCAGACTGAACTCTACCATATTATGATCGCTGCTTCCTAAGTGTTCCCTTACTTTAAGATTTTTTATAAAGTCTGGTTCATTACATAGCACTAGGTCCAGAATAGCCTGCTCCCTTGTGGGCTCCATGACAAGCTGTTCCAAAAAGCCATCCTGTAAGCATTCCATGAATTCCCTTTCTTCAGATCCACATGTTCTATCTTACTTTTCTTTATAGCTTTTTTTGGGCTTTCTGTTGACCTTTAAAGTTTTCTCAATCTTCTAGTTTCAAGCTGTTTTTGGCCAAGTGTATGGCTTCTCTTTCATTTTGGTAGCCTCCCTCATTTCCGTAGACACCCATTGCAGATTACCCCTCCTCTTTTACAGTCCTTCCTTCTCACCGGATTATTCTTTTGCTGAGCACTTTGAAAAATTGCTTTGGAAGTCCTCCACTGCTCGTTAACTGTCCCACCATTAAATCTTTGTTTCTCGTCTGCTTTAGCCAAGTCCTCCCTTTTTTCAGCACAGGACCCTGGTATTGGATTTTATCTTCACATTCTTCATCCGTATTCGAAATTCAACCATACTGTTGAATTCTTCCTATGAGAACCAGTGTTTGAATTTACCTTTTTTGCCAAGCAGTGTGTTAATGGGGATGTTGCAGGAAATTGGAACAGCTCCTCTGTTAAGTTGCAGGGATATCATGTCGGTTGGGTTTTCAAATAGTTGTTATTCTAAATTCTGTTTTCTTTTGCTTGTGTTTCAATCAGTGGTGTGCAAATAAATTCTGTTTTACTTGAAGACAATTGGTTTGACCAGCTGCATCACTCCTGCATAAAACAACTACAACAAGTTAGGGTCTGGGCTACCTTCCTGGAATGTTTTCAAGAGGGGGTCTGCCCTGGTCCATTATACTCTCCACCTTACATGTTGAATTTTCTCCATTTACAGTTATTCTCCCTTTTGTCCCTCAACATGCTGCCTCCCAACCTCAGAATTGAGCTCCCCAACAGGGGTCCCTGATCGCACACCTCTCTCAACTATCATTCAGCTGACCCCATGGACTGACCATGACCCATTCCCCCAGCTGACTTGAATAAACATTCCTGATTAATTAGCGACCAGACTCCTGACCAATCTCTGTGCAGCTCCCCAAATTACTTGCCACCACTCCATGGTCTAGTTGTACTGGAGCCACAGGACTAACAATGGCCCACTGCCCAGACTGTGGCATAATAAGGCAAGGCAAGGTGCAAGAGCCTTTAAGCTCTGACTAAGGGGATAAAGCCCAAATGGGCAAGGTAAAGCAAGGCAGTGTTGTGAGCATCCCGGTAGACACAAAGTGAGTGAATACTAAGAAAGCAAGCAAGGAGCACAGAGTTGCAGCCTGGTCCAATCCATAAGATGGATGCTTGTCCATGTATGCAAAGTGTCATCACAGCAGCATTCCAATGAAAGATGCCAGTCCGCTCCACTGACTGTATGGTACGCAGACCACAGACCACATACCACTGCTGTGAGGGTGCTGGAGTCCCATACATGTCTAATGATAACATCTATATGTATTCACTGCCAATGGAGCATGCTTTGTGAGATTGGTGCCTGCTATCCAAAACAGAAACTCAGAGAAGCAAATGGCAAGCTGGCATCACCAGGTAACCATTCTGACTTTTATGTCGGGAATTGTTGTCATTTAATTTGTATAAAGTGGGTGGAAGAATGGGGAAACAATTATAAATGAACGGAGATTAATTCATAATGACATCCTAATGCATGTAAATGGATGCAAGTAGGCCTCTCACTCCTGACTAGTGAGATTCTTACCTCTCCGTTCACCAGTCAAATTGAAGAATCGAACCTTTCACTCTCAACATCAAGAATATCATTGCTGCTGATCCCATCTAATTTTCCCAACTTTCTCACCAGTGTCCACACTGTTCACTGGCTGGGTAGATTTCACCAAATTGCTTAAATTTATTTTAGTATTGCCAAACCTAAAGCTGACCAACCAAGACGACAAACTACATTTCGCTATCAGTTCACCTAGGAAATAAATTATCTTTCCTCTTTCAGTCAAGCTCTCTGGAGAGTTCACCTTCCAGCCTTTAAAATTGTTAATAGACTTTAAAGGCTATTAAAACCATTCAAACTTTATAACATGGAGAAAGTGAGGACTGCAGATGCTGGAGATCAGAGCTTAAAAATGTGTTGCTGGAAAAGCACAGCAGGTCAGGCAGCATCAAAGGAGCAGGAGAATCGACGTTTCGGGCATAAGCCCTTCTTCAGGAATGTTCCTTTGATGCTGCATGACCTGCTGCGCTTTTCCAGCAACACATTTTTAAACTTTATAACATGCCTTTTTAGTTCAATCATATCTAAAACATTAACATTCAATGGGATTGCTATCCCTAAATTCATCACTATCAACATCCCAATGTCGTCCATGAACCAGCCATTTAAATACTGTGGCTAAAAGAATAGGTCAGAAGCTAGGAATTCTGCAGCGAAGAACTCTCCTCCTGACTCCCCAAAGCCCTATCCACCATCTAAAAGGCACAAGTCAAGAGCATGACGGAATACTGTCCATTTTAGTTTTAGAATTAGAATCCCTACAGTGTGGAAACAAGTCCTTCAGTCCAACAGGTCTACACCGATCCTCTGAAGAGTAACCCACCCAGACCCATTCCCCTACCCTATATTTACCCCTGACTATACACTTGACACCTAACCTATACATTCCTATGGGCAACTTAGCATGGCCAATTTACCTTACCTGCACATCTTTGGACTGTGGGAGAAAACCTCAGCACCCAGAGGAAACCCATGCAGACAGGGGGAGAAATGTGCAAGCTCCGTACAGACAGTCGCCCGAGGCTCAAATCGAACCTGGGTCCCTGGAGCTGTGAGGCAGCAGTGCTAACCATCGAGCCACCATTTACCTGGAGGAGTGCAGCTCCAGCAACACTCTTGACATCATCCGAATAAAGCAGCCTGCTTGATTGACCCCACATCCAGGCATTCACTCCATCTACCATCAGCAGTGTGGACCATCTACAAGATAATACATCAGGTCTCCTTAAACAGCACCTTCAAAACTCATTTCTACTTCCACCTAAAAGGTCAAGGGCAGCAGATACAAGGGAACACCACCATCTGCAAGTTCACACCCAGACAACTCACCATCCTGACTTGGAAATATTCTGCCATTCCTTCAGTGTCACTGGGTCAAAATCCTGGAGGTCCATCCCCAGCAGCATTATGGGTACAGCTACACCAAATAGACTGGAGTGGTTCAAAAGGGCAGCTCACTACAACCTTCTCAATGTTACTGGGATTCAGCAATAAATTCTGTCCCAGTCATGGACATCCACATCCCATGACTGAATAAAACAAAATGTTGCTGTCCAAACTAAGCATTGTTTAAGGAGCATGACTAAGCATGGTAACCATACTTGCAAGAAATTTGACTCTTCCTACCAAAGGGATATTTGCAAGGCCACAAATTTAACTGATTGATCAAAGTTGAAAGCAGTCAAGTGCCCTTTAATTCAAGTTAAATCGAATGAGGGTCTTTAAGTAAACTAATTCATGCAATAGTAACTATTCATCACTATGTTTAGAGAGCAGTGTCTTATCTGTGATCCGGGGCTAAGGGAAGAGATATTCAGCATCTAGTCAAAGTTATTTATCTAAGACTCTGTGGAATGAAATGATTGCACATCTCCCTACTCTAAGTAATCTCATAATCCCAAAACTCTGGAACTTCCCACTTCACTGAGTCGATCTGTTTTCTAACTGTTTTTACGGGGTTTACAGGTCAACTTTCTATCACTACGCCATTACTTCCTGATATACCTGGATTCCTTTCTACTATTCTCAAACTTGAATGCTCCCTGCATTCTCAGCCATGGCAGGGGTAGGGGAGTGGACTCTTCAGTGGTGCAGAATTCCCGCTGGCAGAATTGAAGCATGTATTCCTTCTGCTCTCTCACTTCTTCCTGTTTCCCCAAAATTACAATTGAAATTAAAGTTCCAGTGGCATGCACGGAAACTTGTGATTCTGCAGTGGGGGATGTTTTTCAATGGTGAAACCAACCATAAGCTGACAATGTTGAGGCGTCAGGTGTCTCCTAGTCAAATAGGGAGGCTCTACATTGCAGCTCAAACTTTCCTGCCAAGCACCATCGCCAGTCGCATGAGACTGAGAGGACAAAGGTAGCATGAGTTTTTCTCCCCAAATTTAAGTTTCACATTATTAATTACATTGGTTTCACTTTATTCATGTGGACATCATCATATTGGCTAAGCCTAACATCGCTGGAGAGCTTAAGGTACTGGCAGACCTCATGACTGGCACACATCAGTGGTTACAGAGGAATTAGGTCATTTCCTTTATTGTGGAAGAAGGATTTTTTTTTGATAATGTTGGTGTCCAGAGTTATAAATACCACTCTGGGACATAATTACACTGCCTTTCAGGCTCCTCATTTCCTTAACTTGACTGACAGTGCTCACTACCCTATCCCCATCACACTCAGGATTCCAGTTCAAACGATTCCTGTGACGTCATCCTCTGTCATCCATTGGATCCATCTTCCTCTCCTCCATCCCTTAAATGTCACCATCTTTCTTCTCTTGTATTTCTTCCACTCCATGCCCACAGCCTAATCCTGCGCACCCTGCTCACCACTGACTCCCCCTTGCGGACACCAAGTCCCCATGCAGACTATCATTCTCCTGCTCCTTTCTTTGTGCTATAGAGTTCAACAAGGAAAAGCACTGAGCTCAGAAAGCATGCACAAAGCCAACCGTTTCATCACATATTTAAAAATAATATAAAGCAAGTGTTAAGACATTCTCATATGCTGTGATTTCATCTTGAAGGTAGAACATAATTAAACATTTTATGCTAATGAATAATCAATATGGCATACAAATATATTGCAAGTAATAACCTGGTACAGTCCTGACATGTCACAACCAATTAGTTTGACTTAATTTTTGCATCTCAACCTGCCATCAGAAAATCAAAATGTTGTATTCAATTTAATTCAGTGACACCACAAACTACACTTGAAGCTTCTGCAGGTTCCATAAAGTCGATGCACATGTTCTTTCATCTGGACATTGCCTTCCAAAAATTATTATGTGTTCCATTTCCCAGTAGAAAAGAAAAAAAGGTCCTTCTTACCATTATCCCTGTCCTTACTGCTCGTTGGCTGCTGGTCCCTAGATACCTCAAATTTAAATTGCTCATTTTTGTGTTTAAATTCCTCCAACTGCCTCACCTCTTCCTTAATCCGGAATCTCGTCTATTGTATGTGCCGCAGTATTGGGGTGGGTTGGGGTATCATGTTACAACCAATTCTCCTTTCTGCACTGGGAATAAGGGCCTATTTGGTTAACAGTGGTAGAAGATATACCACTAATGACATTTAATGAGAAACAGCGCAATAACAATAACAATTAAAGGCCTTTTGCATTGGCTAGTTAGACATAATTACTAACATTATCAGGAGACAATGATAGTGCAGTTGTCTCCAATGGCATCTTGAGTTAGAATCCTTCTTTCTCTACCCAAACTTATATGACATCATCGGATTGAACAGAGCTTAATACAGTCTCCAACATTAACCCTGTGAGAGTCATTAACTTATATAACATCTTGCTGCCTTAGAATTCTGCCAAACCCTATATTCTTCTTACTGATCTTTGTTTCTATTATTTTTCTTTTAAATCTAATCTTATTCCATTAAATTGTAACTCTAAATATACTATTGCTGCTTAGGTACTAAGGTAAAGTTTCCATAGTCCTAGGGCTGCTTCCATTTTGTATGGGGGTTAGTTAGTTCCTTTGGCTATGGCTGGTTTGCATTGCAGTGTTTTACCAACAGCACAGGTTCAGTTCCCATCAACCTTCACAGCTTCTCCCCTTGTCTGAGATATAGTGACCCTCAGGTTAAATAACCACCAATCATTCTCTCTAATGACACAACAGTCCCCTATACTGCAGGTGGACTTGAGCAACTTTACCTTTATTACAGAATACAATCTGCCTTTGAAGTGTCAGTATATAGTTCACTCTTCAGAAGGTTTGGGTTCAAATCCCACCTGGCTTGAAGGTATATCACAGAATGTCCAAACAAGTTCATCAAAACAGTTAAAGTACCCTCTTCTTATAAGAAGTCCCCATTCCTCAATATCTTAATATTTACCTCCCATTCAAGATCTAAAACAAATAGGAGCCTAAGAAAGCCCAAAATAAAGAAAAGCAAATAATGTGATCTGTGTTAAATCACGATCTCCACCCTAAATATGACAACTGCTGAAGAAAATTGAGAACAATTACTCTCTGATCGGAAAAATGATTCAGTGAGCTCTCAAGGTGGAAACTCAATCCTCACACCTGATAGTAATGTGTAAGTATCATTCACATAACTCCCTCCCCACCTCAATGTTGAGGAATAACTTATGGACTGTGCCCGCTATTATTGTTTTCTTGGTGACAGGCTGCTAGACAGCAAAGGCCACTGGCCCCAAGTTAGGTGAATGGATTCTTTAAAATGGTAATTCAGGATCCTAGAAGACAGGATGCATAAAACTAAACCAGCACTTTGGAAGAAGTCTTCAGAGTTTTGAGTCATGAATGCTCCATCTTGTATCAACTGGTTTCCAGTCAGAAAGTAGTTCACCATCAAATCTGGCATTATTGTTGTGGGACAAAGAAGAGAGAGAGTGTGCCATCAAGACTCCATAAAGCCAGGTGAAGCTACAGACATTGCAGGTTTTACACTCTGAGATAAAACCCACCCTTCTTCTATATTGTGGCAGCCAAGTCCTGTTGGGTTGTCTGCATGCTCAGTGGGTGGGATTTTGTCAAGATTATGAGGATTACGTTCCAGTTCAAGAACACAGAAGTGACTGTGGCTGGACATGAGAGATGGCTGACTCCTTCCCAGGGGTCCATCTGTTCAAGGATAGTAGGTAGACCAGTGAACTGGCAGGCCCAATTGGAAGACCTATAGTGATATCCAATGGGCAGTCCCACTGGAAGAAGTCAACACTATTGATGTAGAACACTGTAGCTACTGAAGCAGTTCATGTCAAATTGCAGCAAGGCCTGTACAATATCCAGGCTTGTGCTGAAATGTGGCAGTGACATTCATACCACACAAATACTAGGCAATGACTGTTTTCAACAAGACAAAAGCTAATAATTGTATTTGAACAATCAATTGCATTATCAACACTGAATCCCCCACTAACAACATCGTGGGGGTAGCAGTCTCTCTAAATTTCTTTCTGGCAATGTCGGCCTCAAAGGTCCATGCATGAAAGCAACTTCCAGAACTGGAAGTCAATGCCGCAATTGAGGAGTTAATCTTGGATCCTTGAAGTAGCTGCATATGTGAAAAAGGCCATGCAGCTTGGTGAGAATAGACTGGAGTTTACCATTGAGCAGAAACTGAACTGGGCTAACTTTAGAAGTACTTTGATTATAAGAGCAGATCAGATGCTAATAATCCAGCAGCAAGTAACTCATCTCCTGATTAATTCAAAGCCTGTCCACCATTTACAATGCACCACCAGTCAGCAGTATGATAGTATATGCCCCACTTGCCTGGATAGATGTTGCTGTATCAACACTGAAAAAACAAAATACCATCCATAACAAAGCAGCCAGCCTGACTGGCATCTCATCCACAAACATTCATTTGCATCTCAACTGATGATCAGTAGCAGCAGTTTATACCATATACAAGATGCTTTGCAAACAAAGTTTCTCAGGCAGCAAATACACATGAACACCATCATCAGCAATTTCTCCTCTTAGCCACTCATTATCCTGACTTGAAAGAAAATCATTTGTCCTTCATTGTCATTGGGTCAAAATCCAGGAATTCCTTCCCAAATGGCATTGTGAACATACCTACAGCATATGAATTGCAGCAGTTCAAGGAAAGAGCTCATCACTACCATCTCAGAGCAACTGGGGACAGTCATTAAATGTGCGGCCCCTCAGTGATTCCCACATCTCATTAGTGAATTTAAATAAATATGAAGAGTTATAGAAGTGTAAATAATGTTTGGCTAGCTTCCAAATCATCAGTGTGCAGCTCAAACCCCTCCACAGGAAGCCTACAGCCATAACTGTAAACATTCAGAACTCCTTGATCTGGGAGTCCAGAGTGACTTCCTCTAAAGGAGGCCAGGCTGCCCCTCCATATGCCCACCCAGAGCTGCTCCCAGGAAGCCATCTCTTGGCAGCAGCCAAGCTTTGACTTCACTGGGGGGCCCCCCATCCACCACTGCGAATATCCCAGATGTCGCTAATTCAAACTGGGGACTTAATTGAGCTCTACTAGTTTCCCTGTGCTGCCAGGCTGAGTCAATCAGACCCTGTCCCCAGCAAAATCAGCTGGAAGTAGGATCACATTTGGCAAACACCAAAACTTGACAATCTTTACTTTTGCTCCCAGTCATGCTTCCAGATCTATCTTCGTGGGACCAGGAAAACCCAGCGCAATTTCTACCCACAGCTAACTGCCTTGCTATTCAGGAAGCCTGATTCTCAAGGTGGATAGAATATTCTGTTGGAACTATTGGGCAGTCAGCCAGTACACTGGGTCAATTAGCTCCCCAACAGTTTACATCTACATTTCATCTCCCTATTCAATCATAGCCCCTTTTCCTAGAATCTTTGATCTGTTCCTATAACTGCTTAAACATCCTCCAGCAACTTTTTAAATTCAATAATCACTGCAGCATCAGCTGAATTTCCAGGAAGTCCCTCTAGACGACCTGACGCCTCTGAGTTTGAAGCAAGTGGTAAGTAATAAAATGAGACCACTCAGCAGAATTGAACCAGAGACTTATTGCAACGTTATTCCATTATGTGACTTTTCATTCTTGTTTGAATTGTGGTGTTTTCCTGAAATAAATCAGCAGGTCTACTCCTTCATAATTTAACTAAGGTAAAGCTGGTGACATGGCAAACGCTTCAAAAATCACAGAGGATCTATTAAAGTTATTAACAGCAAAACTGTGCCTGCACATGACATCTATAAATTCCATTCATGCCAAGACAGCTGGTGATTTGGGCACTGAAATGGAAACTCTTTTATCACTTTGCACATCTGACCCTTACGCACACCTGCACCTTAGAACAATACGCCTTCGTATGCTGTGTTTGTGAATGTAGCAATGCCTCGGTATCAGATATTAGAGAGACCATTTTCATTACATGTTGTTGCTATTGGAGAGCCAGGAAACAGTAATGCTATTCACAAACTTGATCTCCAGCAACATTGAACAAACAAAACCACAGAGATTTCTGTAATTATATATAGCAAAACATTCCATGGTATAAGGAAATTTTTGAAGAAAAGAAACCAAAATAAACACTACATTTAGGAAGATTCAAGTCAGTTCAAAATATACCAACATTGTTATCACAAAGCAGTGTTATATATGTTTGGTGGAAATTTCTATATTAATTAGTCTCCTCCACAAAGGTCACTGCATTTGCCTCAGTGCTTTTTTGTGATTAGACACATATTAAGGTTTTATACCTTCCGACACAGTAAACATTTCCTCTAAGGATGAATAATGGGTTGATTACATTTTCGTGTAAGTACAAATAATTTGAATTGAAAGTGCCCAGAATTGTCATCTTTAGAATGCAAACCTTAAAGTCCTGATGGCGTAGGTGATTTTTTTTGCCCAGTTTGGTGCTAATTCATGCACAGATTGCAAAGTTCCCAGGCAAGGCCATTTCTATCATGTAGGATACCACTACCACTTAAAAAGAATGGGAGAAGATGAAGTGACTCCTCTTGTTGACTTGTGTTGGAATATGATTTCACTTGTACTGGCCATACACCAGATCTTGATTCTCAGTTCTTTATAGGTGACATTATAAGACATTTAATCATACTACCATCAGCAATAATTCCAATACTCGTGTAGTATTCATCTATACATTTTTCATGGGAGTCATTGAATAGTGATCAAAATTTCAGACTCTGGCTGATTTTTCTCTTAACCCAAGGGTCAGTGTCCAATGTTGACTGACATTTACCAATAATACCATGGTCATAGGTTTACTGACCCTTTGCCTCTTGTTCCCTTTACGCTCCATGTATGCTATCATAATATGTGTCATTCTCATTTCCTGCATTCTTTGCGTTTAATTTTTTAAAAAAACACCTAAAATTGGCACCACCCTCCCATTACGTCTTGAGGGAAGGAGAGAAAATTAACACAGAAAAGGGAAAATTGCTTGAAGAAATTTTTGGTCTGTGCAGATGTGGGTCAACATGCCAGTATATGGTGGATGTTGATGGCATTGGAGCTATAACGAAATGTGTATGTGTGTGTGTCTCTGTGATTTCACAAACCTGGAACATAATGGGAAATACTTTGATTTCAGCACACATTCCCAATCCAATGGAGTTTCCAACTCACTGCAGCAATTGAAGAAGTTTTCTTCCATCTGGGAAATCTCTGGTGAGTTCAGAAATGTTCACTAGTTACCGAGAGGTCTTCTGTTTAAATGCATTTACCAGCAATAAGAAAGCATAGCACTGGCTCTGTCTATATCTAACCATCTCTCTCGAAATAAAAAGTTCGCTTCTGCAAAATACTATTTCCATGAGCTTAAGTTCTGCCACAAATGTAAGTTTGTGAGCAACAAATGTGGTGAGTTGAACAAAGTCAAAATGGCCTGGAATTTCATGGAGTTTCTCCTGTTCTCCTGTTCCACCACTGCAGTCCCCCACCCCCACCAGATTAATTTTTAAATCATAAACTTAATATCTGGTGCATTGTTTTAGCTAATGACACTTTTTATAAATTATTGGTTCCATTTCTATTTCTTAAAAAAGTACACAAGTTTTATAATGCATCTGATTTTCATTGCAAGTTTCTGAAAAACAACCAGGGTCAATACCCATTAATATTAGGACAGTGCTAGAATTGTCAAATTATCTAGTAAACTGGCAAGACTTCTCACCATCTCAAAAAACCCAGAAGAATGAATGCTATTCATCAATGTGCTATCAATCTCTATAATCACGGTGGTAGGTGCCTTGAATGAGCTTTTAAATGCCAAAGTTATGCCTTTACTTTAAAAGTGCTAATGAACTTCATTGCTTCATAATGTCCTGAGATCACGAAAGATGCTAATAAACTTCCTCTTTTGAACAATCATCACACTGTCTTACAGTATTTCTTTCTCATCTTATGCAGACTTTTGAAATCTACAAGTTTTTAAAATTCTATCCCTGTTGCCAGTACTTCAGTCCTTACCTTGCCTTACGTCTGACTGTTTCAGTCTAGGTGTCATCCTGTACACCTGGATCTAATATCTCATCTATGATTCTAAAAGATTTTATTTTAATTTTATTTTATTTTTTATTAGATTCCTACAGTGTGGAAACAAGCCCTTCGGCCCAGCAAGTCCACACCGAACCTCCAAATATTTATAATTATTAATGGAAATGAACGCAGCTTCCAGAGCTGCTGTCGCTTGAACAGTTTTCAAATTTCTCTGTTCAGCCAAATATAACAGAACAACAAAAAACAGAACTTCTTTGTCTGAAAGTGGCTCACAACAGTTCCAGAACGATAATTTGTGGAAAAAAAGCAAGTTCTGTCAAAACCCAATGGGATTGTAAGTCCTTTTAAAATCAGCTTCTTTGTCTCTAAACGCCTTAATTGCAAAACATTTTCTGGACATAAACACCTAATTATTCCTGTCTAACAAAAATGGACTTATGCATCTTGAATTTCATTTAACTTGTGTATTACTTGGCATTTAAGTTTAAATCTCAGTTGGTCAGCCTGTTAAAATATTTTAAAATAAATTCTAAAAAGTCCATAAAGTGTAATAGCAAAAAGGGCTATTGGTTCAGCACAGCTGGTGTCATAGTAATGGTTTTGAAATGTGATTTTTCTTTTCTTTATCTTTCCAATTTTCTCCTTCCTCCCATTCATTAGAATGGCTTCACAATTTGGGAACTCTTACATTTTCTGCATTTAGCTAGCTAACCAAAGAAACAACATGATCAGTCAAGGATATATTTAAAAAGTGTTTCCATGCACCCACCTCATGCCTGGCTGTGGCCTACTTTGTCCCCCTCTCTCGCCCCCAGTAACTCTCATTATACTGCACCACTCCGAAAGCTTTCTATAAACCCTACAAATGCTGTTATTTCCCACTCTCACAGCCTCATGTCTTTAACCATTTTTTTTTGGCTACATCTCCTCACTTAGCATTGTTCAAAAGCATTACTCACACCTATCATTTTTTGCATTATTTCCTTAACTGCTAAAATCCGGATTGAAAAAAGCTTTGATATGGTGAAAGTTGACACAGCTGTCTAAGATACAAAGTCACTAGCTTGCCATTTGATATCAGAATGGACAACAAATAAACTTTCCAAAAACTATTCCAGCCAAATAAAACAATTCAATTCAGAACCCACACACATTTGAAATAATAGGACAGCTCATAAGGAATTAAACATACGGGTTCTGTAACTTGTTTTATTCTTTTGCTTTATTCTTTTCCCACTTCTCCCCACCTAAATTAGATTTTGTTGCCCCAGAGAATTGGTTTATTGCATTTACTGCCAATTGCTTTGAAGCAATGTTACTCACTAACTTGTTGCCAAGGGCTAAAATCCCAAGCATAATCTTGCTGGAGGGTCACCTTGGGAATGCACTGTGGAGCAATGGCACATTGTATCTGTCCCTGTGATTCTCCCACACAGTGAGCTCCTGATTTCAATCATGCCATCTCCAGCATTGCCAAGTGCTAGCTGGTCTCATCCCAAAGGGAACAAGAAAAATAGCTGTAAGATTAATAGCTCTAGTTCGATGAAGTCCTTTTACTTGACACCTTTTACTGAAGAGCATGAAGTAAAGGAGAACCACACCAAAACTTAATTATTTCAGCATTGTAAAGGCTGTCAATGGAAATTCAAAGGCATAACAAGTAATCAGTCTGCTGATGGCAAAAGATGGTGGAGTGGAGCTCAGAAGTGTAATAATAAGCCTGAATTAAATCATGATTTAATGTTTTTTGCTATTGTGCAGGTCACTATAACCTCTATTCAAGCTGTGACAGGAAATGAAATGAGCGTCGATGAACAGCAATCTCATGAAGATTGCCACTCTGAACCTTCTTCATGAAAGAAGGGAACCCCACCTTTCGAACAGGAGATTCTGTTCAGAGTTAGCTCAGAAATGTGAAGCTGTACTTAACGTTCTGAGAGCTCTTTCATGACACAACACTAACTGTCAGAGGAAGGCAAACTGCATTCTCCCCCACCCTCCATATTCTGAAATTTGAAGGTCTCGACATTCACTTTGACAACTGCTGTCAAGCTGTAAGTACATATGAAAATTGTGATGTTAGGGTGATGGAGAGAGTAGAATGCCTGATGGGTAGAGTGAAATAGGGTGCCAGGTGGGTGGGCATGGTAGCAGGTGGGAAGGATGGCTAGTGGACAGAGTGCCAGTGCGCAAGTTAGCAAGTTATGTTTAAAGGTAGGAGGGTAGGTCTGGTTGGGAGAAATTGTGTCAGTTCCAGCAGCAAGGGGATTTCAGACAGACCCAGTGCGGGAAAGGAGGTGTGAGCACTTTGTGGGGGATGTTGGATTAGATCTTGTGTAAACGGTCTGAGGAAAATGTGGTTTGGGTGTCTGATGTAACTTTGTGGCCAGTTGAATGGTTTCTCAAAAGTGGTAGACTATGTGTTTAATTGGCTAACTTTTCACGAATAATTATTTTAATTTGTTTCACCAGAACTCTCCAAAGTCTCAAATTTAAATGGAGATTTTCAGAGGATCCCAGATGGAATGGAATTACCAGCATTAAATTCTATTGCCCCAGAAATTCCTTCTGAGTGTGCAGTGATGGGGATTCCACAGATTCCCCAGGCGCTCCTCCTGTCAATGTTGGAATAATGACAGTCAGAAGAATGGAAAATTCAAGTCATCCCTCAGCCTCCAACATTCAAGTGAAAACAAACCAAGTTTGTCCAATCTGTCCTCCAGCTAATACTTTCCATACCCAGCAACATCTGGTAGACCTTCTCTGTACTCTCTCCAAAGCCTCTACCTCCTTCTGTACAGCTAGAACATGATTTGTTAGTTTTTATCCTCTGTGCTCTGACCAATGAAGGCAAGTATGCTATAAGCCTTCTTGACCACCTCATCCATTGCATGGCCACTTTCAGGGAACTGTGCACCTGTATGTTAATGCTTCCAGAGGTTGTCATTTATTCTATACTTCCTGCATTATACTTTCTGAAATGCATCACCTCGTTCTTGTCTGAATTAAAATCCATCTGCCATTTGGCCGCCCAGTTTCCAGCCTATCTATATCCTCCCGTATCCTCTGGTAATCCGACTCACTATCTTCAGCTCTCCCAATTTTTGCATTATCTGCAAACTTACTAATCAGACTCGCTATATTCTCCTCAAAATCATTTATTATATATATATATATATATAGTTACAAACAATAGGGGTTCCAGCACTGATCCCTGCAGAACTCCATTGCCACAGATCTCCAGTCAGTAAAACATCCTTCCACCACTGTTCGCTGTCTTCTATGACCAAGCCAATTCTATATCCATCTTAACAGCTCACTGTGGATCCCATGTGACTTCACCTTCTGTATCAGCCTGCCATGAGGCCCCTTGTTAAAGACCCTCCTAAAAACCATTTAGACAACATCCACTACCTTGCCCTCAATCATCTTTGTCACTTCCTCAAAAAATTCAGTCAAGTTTGTGAAGGCACGACCTTCCCCACACATGCTGCCTATTGCTACTAAGTCCATATTTTTCCAAATGTGAGTAAATTCTGTCCCTAAGAACCTTTTGTAATAATTTCCTTACCACTAACATAAGACTCAGTGGGCTGAAATTTACCAGATTATCCCTATTGCCCTTCTTAAACAAAGAAAGAACATTAGCTATTCTCCAGTCCTCTGGATAATAGGATACAAAGATTTCAAAGGCCCCAAGGCTCCTTCACCTTTCTTAGTATCCTGGGTTAGATCCTGTCAAGTTCTTGGGCATTGTCCACCTTAATGCTTTTCAAAACACCCAACACCTTTTGTTATATCAGCATGCCCTAAACTATCAACATATCCCTCGCTACACTCACCATCCACTGCTTCCTTCACTTTTGTGAATTCTGATGCACAGTATTTATCAAGAATTTCACCTACTTCCTCCAGCTCCACACATAAACTCCCCCCTCCCTTTGTCCTTGAGTGGAATTACCTTTTTGACCTGCTGCGCTGTTCCAGCAACACATTTTCAGCTCTGATCTCCAGCATCTGCAGACCTCACTTTCTCCTGGAATTACCTTTTCCCGAGCTGTGTTCTTGCTCCTTATATACATAGAAAACACATTGGGATTTTCCTTAATCCTGTTTACCCAGGGCATTTCATGGTCCCTTTCAACCCTCCTAACTCCTTGTTAGTACTTTCCTACTTTCTTTACATACTTTATGTTCTTCAGCAGCTTTACCTGTCTTCAGTTTCCTATGTGTAACCTAACACCATTACAGAGATATGGTTTTACATGAGAGAGATATATGGTTTTACAGTGACCAATGCTAGGACTGTATTATGGAAGAATAGTTGACATTTCAAAAAGATAGAAAGCTAAGAAAGGGTGGGGTGGTCAATTAACTTATATAACAAGTTTGGGTGGAACTAAGTTAAAAAAGAAACAATCACTTGTATAAGTGACTTACAGCTATCCTAACAGTAATTAGACTACAGGACAGAGTATATGTGAACAGTGAAATGGGATGCTTGCAATAATCATGGGTGCTTCATATATAAATGGGGATGAATCAGATTGGTAAATGTGACTGGATTAATTAGTTCATAAAGTGTATTTCGGTCAATTTCTTAGAGCAGTACAATAAACTGCCAACCCAGCAAGGGTACACTAGACGGAGTTCTGAGAAACCAGATAGGATTAATCAATAACCTCATGATGAAAAGCCTTGAGTGACTGATCATAATATGGTAGAATTTTGTGTTCAGTTTGAAGGGGACAAATGTGGGTCTAAGACTAGAATGAAGGTTAATGACCTTCTACCTTCCACAAGCTTATGTGTCATTTTCTCTCTGTCACCTAATACTCACTCTAACTCTGCTAATGAACCAACTTCCCATCAAATTTCATTGCCTGCCAGTCTCACTAATGCATCTTTCCTCAGAGGCAGTGACCAGCCCCTTCCTACCAAATTACCAACCCTTCCTGCCCACTGTGGTTCCTACTCGCCTTCCTCACCACCATTCTTGATTGAGGACAGAACTGCCTCCTGACTGACTAAAGTTGCCCTTGACTGAAATAAGGACTATTCCACTTACACTTTCAGCTATGGCTATTCAGTTGAAGCAACTGCAATGAGTTTGTCACAAAAGCTGCTGCCATATATTTTAGCTGTGACACCAATATACCATGATGCAAATCACCAAAATGTCTGCTTCTTTGCCTGTTCATCACTGTCAAGCATGACAAGCTAGGAGACAGTAAGGATGCTGGAAATCAAAGTCAATAGAGGTGAAGCTGGAAGAACACAGCAGGTCAAACAGAATCTGAGAGGCAGAAAAGTCAACATTTCAGGCAGAAACCCTTCATCAGGACTACCTGACTTTCTTTCTGCATTATAAGGTAAGGCAGAGATGCTGTGTGTATCTAAGGAAGCACAAAGTGAATAAGTGTTAAGCATGCAAGCTAAGGGTCCTGAGATGTGTCTTGTTCCAGTGCTTGAAATGGGTGCCCATCTCTGTCTCTACCACCAATACCTCTGGCCTGGCAGAAGTATTACAATTTAGGGTGAACTCTAATGTATAATGTTGAAATGCTGAACTGTATCAGACATTAGACCATGCTGTGCCATGATGATGTAGTAGGAATGTTGGGGGGGGGGGGCGGTTGTGCGGGTGGGGTGGTAACTTTGGCAATGCTTAATTCCACAGACAGAGAGTGCAGGCAGTCACGGTCCATGTAGAATGCTCTGAGATGTTGGGGAATGCTAGCCAACACGGAGGCTGACGAAGACACTTGCAAGCTACAGTCACCACGTTATCAATCTGACTTCAAGTCGGGAATTGGCATCGGCTAGCTTCTCAGCAACCTTTGGAGAGTAGCAACCTGCATGTAAATGGGGCAAGATTAGCTAATACTATGATGTTGGCACATGCACATTATGCCTTCACCACTTCTTAATTAGATCATCATCTAGACATTGAAACCTTAATTAGAAAATCTGACTTCTTTTCTTAACATTGGGAAACTCATTTTTCTGATTTTGCCACATTTTCCCAACTGACTCTAACTTTCGGAGTCTGGTAAAATTCCATCCCATGTTCCTGGCTCAGTAAAACTGAGTGTCCGACTATACACACCATTAGTTGGCATTGGACACACACCAGCCTCACCACATCTTGGCACATCTCCAACTCACTCAGAAGACAGTTTTCCACCTCAATGCTGCACTTTGGAGTGCCCTGTTAACCAAGATTGTAATACTGCTGCCAAGCCACTTTGCACACAAGGACAGGCACCTATCTCATGGGATTGGAGCTTGTTGCATCTCAGGACTCCTCACTTGTGCACCTACTTGGATACTCACAACATCCACAGCAAGCTTCAAATGCATGCACCAACCCCCATTAATTAAATGGGGGAACTGGGGAACAGAGCACCCTGGTAAAGGAACAATGGAATCCCAGCATGGAAAAAGACTTTTGTGGTAGTTTTCTTGGGGAAGTTGTGACTTCTTTTTTCTACCTGCAAATCTGTTTTGGATTAAAAATGTATGAATTGGCACACAATAAATCAGCTCACCATTTTTAAAACAAACTACCTCTCACCATGCATGGAAAAATTAAATTGGGAGAGGTTGCATTTGAAAGTATGGATTGTTTAAAATATTCCATTCGGTAACCAATTAAGAACCTTTGTATCATTTTGGATATCTCAACTATGAATCTAAAACTTTTCAAAAGCTTCCTAGAAATCCCCTAGTGTTTTTAAGGAGTTGAATGTCAGTGGGATCAATCTTCCTTTAGTAATTCTGCAAAGCAAGATATGGTAGAATGAGTTGATCAAAGGTATTAATTGGTCTCTTCTTCACTCGTTAAATTAGTAACATTTTCAGCTGCTTGCCATTTCCTGCCTGCAGCTTATTGCCTCCCTCTTAACATTCACATCATTGTTGGTTGCATTTACTGCCTCTGTCCTCCTTCCCTCCTCTTGCCACCAAACTTCTTAAACGTTATTTCTGTTTCTTTTTATACATATATTGCTAGACTTGCTGACTTCCTCCAGCACTCTGTTTTTATTTTAGTTTTCACAGTCACAGATTCATACAGCACAGACACAGACCCTTCAGTCCAACACGTCCAAACTGAGGCCAGGTTTCCTAAACTGAATTTGTCCCATTTGCCTGTGTTTGACCTAGATCCCTCTAAACCTTTCCCATCCATGTACGTGTCCAAACGTCTTTTAAGTACTGTAATTGTACTGCCTCTACCACTTCCTCTGGCAGCTCGTTCCAAATACGCACCACACTGTGAAATGTTGCCCCTCGGGTCCTTTTAAATCTTTCCCCTCTCACCCTAAACCTATTCCCTCTAGTTTTGGAGTCCCCTAGCCAGGGGGAAAAGACCTTGGCTATTCACCTTATCTATGTTCCAAATAGTTTGGTTTTTTTATGCTCTCCTTACCCTGTTCCGAGGTTCCAGTGGAGACTGCAACAAGTAGTAAAGTTAGTAAGAGATCAGCATTATTCCTTTCTGAGCTTTAGATTTGAGAATTGGTCCCTGAACAGCCTGTCCAAGATATGGTCTCCTCCTCCTCCTCCTCCTCGTCAGCCTACGTACTACGTAACAGAGTGTGCAGCATCAGATGGTGACAATGAAGGGGGTGTGGGGGGGGGTGCTCAGCAAGGGAGCTTAAGCACTCAAGTGGACTATGTCAGCAGGAAAGGGTGGCTTTATCAGAAAGAGGCTTCACAGAGAGAGGGAGAGACAGAAAAAGGTTTTCTACAACCAGATGTGATTCGCAGGTGTAATGCCATGTAAATACTCTGTAAGTAGAGCCACAATATAGTTAGGGAAGGAACACCAGGATTTTGACCCAATGATATTGAAGAACCAACAATCTATTTCCAAATCAGGATGGTGAGTGGTTTGAAGGGGGAACTTGTGGGCGGTGATATTCCTAACAGTTCTGCTTCCCTTGTCCCTCTGGATGGAAATGGTGCAGGTTTTGAAATTGCTTCTAGGAGCTTTGGTGAATTTTTGAAGTGCATCTTATAGATGGTACTGACTGCTGCCACTGAGTGCCAGTGCTAGAGGTAGTGAATGCGGTATCAATGAAGTGGACTACTTTGTCCTGGATGGTGTCAAGCTTTTTGAGTGCAATTGGAGCTGCACCCATCCAGGCAAGTGGGGAGTATTCCATCACACTCCTGACTTGTGCCTTGTGGGCAGGCTTTGACAAGATGTTAGGCCAGCCTGGACATTAGGGAAACAGTAGCACTCCCTTAGCCAGGGTTTTAAGAGAGAAGATATTTAGGATGGGTAACCTGCACAGCTTGCTTCTTAAATAGCAATACTTTAATAATTGTGCACTGGTATTAGCAATGAAGTGCCAGAAATGCCACCTATGTACCTCCAGAAGCATTCCTTTTTTTGTTCCCCTCCCTCTTTGGAGGGCAACTCCTGGCTGGCAGTGCTCCTTGAGCTGATGCATGTCTGGGATTTAAAAATGGCGCCAGCCCCAGGACTCCTGGGGGTTCCCAACAATAGTGAATACAACTACCATTGCTGAGCAGAAAATAGTGTGAGCTGGTCTCACAGCGAATTGGCTCATGGCTTATGAGGCATGTTGCAGAAAAGTATGGGAAAACTCATTAGGGCTCACGTAGAGAAACACTCAATGAAACTCACCAAAATTGACACTTTGTCAATTTCTGGTAAAATTCAGCCAAGGGGTGACCGTCACTCAGGTGGGGTGCTGCTTAATATCCAGGCCGTCCTGTTGCCCAAGAAAACTGGAGCGCCACTAAAAAGTGAAGGGACCATTTTTGAATATGACAACTTAAAGGCTCTTTTAAGTATGGCAGCACGGTGGCACATGGTTAGCACTGCTGCCTCAAAGCACCAGGGACCTGGGTTTGATTCCAGCCTCCACTGTGTGGAGTCTCCCCATGTCTCCTCCCACAATCCAAAGATGTGCAGGTTAGGTGAATTGGACATGCTAAATTGCCCATAGTGTTCAGGGTGTTCAGTAGATTAGGTGCATTAGTCAGGGATAAATGTAGAGTAATAGGGTTGGGGAATGCGTCTGGGTGGGTTACCCTTCGAAGTGTCGACGTAGACTTGTTAGGCCAAATGGCTTGTTTCCACACTGTTGGGGATTCTATGATTTCTATGATTCTGTGAATGTAAAGGGGTATAGCTTTACTAAAAGGGCAAACAGTATAATGTTGGAAAATATGCATTTGTCGACTTTGACAGGAAGAACGGAAAAGCAGCATACTTAAATGAAGTGCGATTACAGAATTGTGTGGTAGAGAAGGATCAAGGTTTCCTGTTATATAAATCACATGAAGTTAGTTTGCAGGTAAAAAGTAATTAGAAAGGCAAATGGAGTGTTGTTGTTTATTGCAAGGAAAATGAAATATACATTGAGGGATGTTTCATTACAGTTGTCTTGGATATTGGTGAAACCACATCTGGAGAACTGTGTACAATTTTGCTGTCCTTATGTAAGAAATGATATCTTGTGAATATGTTAGAAGCATTTCGGAGAAGGTTTATTAGAATAATACCAGTTGAGAAGTTATTTTATGAGGAAAGGCTTTACCTGTATCTATTGAAGTTTAGAAGAACAACATGTGATCACATTCGTTGACAAATATATGATTTTGAGAGGAATTGAGAGGATGAATGCTGAAAATATGCTTCCCCTGTAAGAGAGATGAGAACTAGCAGGACACACTTTAAAATTAGGAGTCTTCCATTCAAGATGGAGATGAGGAGAAATATTTTCTCTCAGAGAGTCATGACTCTTTGGAACTCTCTTCCCCAGAGAATGACGGAGACAGAGTCATTGAATATATTTATAGCAGAGGCAGATAGATTCTTCACTAATAAGAGTGCCAGGTTATTGGTGGTAAGTGGGAATATGGAATAATCAGATCAGCCACAATCTTGATGCCTGCTGAAGCTGAATGGCCTGCTCCTGCTCTTCATATGTCCTTATGTATTTCTATAAATTATTTATACAGCATCTTCTTTTAGAGTTGGAATGCTCAAATGTATTCATTCTTTCAATAAATCTCAATCCTGGGAATGAGTTTGTGTCTCCTCTCTGCATCACTCCAGTATTAGATTGTCTTCCCGGTATCCCATCAGCTAGAAGCTGACACAGTGCTGAGGAGTAACCTAATCACTTAAGTTAATCTGAGTACTGAACTGCTGATCACGACTTCCTCAAAATCATATTCTACTGTTTTGGCTAACTAAACCAATGCACGACTAACCCCTTCAGGGAGTCTCAGGCTGTCTCTGTCTGGACTCTGGATTTACACTGCAACTTCATTATTTCTGCAAGGCAGAAAGACTTGTTCTCAGTCTCGAATAAAAACAGTAAAATCTCAAAATAAAATCAAATAACTAACCATTTATTTAGTCTTAAAAAGGCAGTGGCAATTTGCTGAAATTAAATATCTGTGGTGTTGTAGCTGGGTTTTGATTTAATTTGTACAGATTGCTGTATTGGGTTGTATAAAAATGTAAATTCCACCAGACTTATGTAGGCAAGTGATTTTCTGTACTGACAATATTTATGCCATTCCTTGGATTTTGTGGTTTTAGCTTCAGAACTGATTGCCAGAGCCATAACTGAGCCAGTGGCTGCTGCCATACTTGTTTCTTTTAGGATATTGTTAAACTTATTACATGCATGAACAAAAACCTCACTTGTTTTTGCTCCTCTTGCCAAACCGAGTGTAGTATGGCTATACAGGATGAAGTCTATTAAATTGAAGTGTTTACTAGTTTGCAATTTTTTTTAGGATCATGTTATGATTTTGGCTGAATGCAACTATCAGTTCTTCTAGTATTGCTTAATAATAAAAAAAATTGACCCAGCAGAAGGTACATCACATAAAGATTGCTTACAATATAAATTCAATAGGATAAACTCAAATCAGGAGATCCCAGAAGCCAGGGATTTTGGGCCCATGACTTCACTGTCATGCATATGGTGTAAGGGTAGGAAACACTATCAGGTACCAATGGGGTAAGATCATGGGTATTTGATAAAACAATGTTTGAACACCAAAATATGATTGGGTGGTGGATCTGATGAGGTCAGCAAAGAAAATTGCAGGGGTTCACTGTATTGTCAGCTGGACCTCAGAATAATCAAAAGAAGGCACATCCAATTGAGGCTATGGGCAGGTCAGCCTGGAGGTCAAAGCTGGGAGTGAGGTCAGAAATCTTGAGACCAGGAGTATTGGAATTTAAGCTGAGTACAACTTTATTCCCATGTTGATTTTCCCTGATGCATAGTGAACAGGTGGCGGCTTTCTAAGGTGTTTTATGAAAATTGTAAAGGAGGAAGGAATTCAGCTGTGCATGGAAGGTGCGACAAAAGAGGATAGGTACAGAAATCTTAAAAGATCTAAAGGGTGCAGCAAGGTCATGAGGTTTACGGAAAGTATAAAATGGCGTGAGAAGAGGTAGAAGAAATAATGGAGAGTTGAAGTTGAGGGTTGGACTTTAAATTAGCTGGGTAAGACTTTTAACTGACAGCAACACATTTCTCAGCTGATAAACAAGCAAATGACCATTTAATAATCTGGTGGAGGGAAATAAACATCTACACTACACACTAGACCCACTTTCTTCAAGCATTGAGAAGCCCAATTATTGATCCTAAAGGTGAAACCTCTCCAAAAGTTAAACTTATGTTTTCCAAAGAGTTATTTTTATTTAAACAAAAATTTCAAAGCCCTCTGTTCATCCATGCTCAATGCGAAATCCTACTCAGCCTTAGCTCCTTGCTGGCTAAGTACAGAAAGATGGCCAATTTTCCTCTGCGTCAGACCAGTTAGTTGCAACAGATACAAACAAGAGCATCAAGAAAGGACCTGAAATACATTCTGCTCTGCTGATGGTCATGGCAGGAAACATGGCAAGCAAAGTAATTAAGTGGCAAATGGTTGAGTGTGAAGATTTGAAGGAATAATTGGAATGAATGACATTGTCGAGATGGAGTAGAAACTGCAATGATAGGAGCAAAGGTTGGGATGGGTGATAGGGAAAGAGAAAAGCTGAAGGCAAAGGTGACAAAACAGCAGCACAGCCTCAATCTTACATATAAGGAAATCCATAAACTCTTTGCACTATAAGAAGTTGATATTCTCCAAATATGTTTACTCACTGCTTGGTTGTCCACCCAGCTGGTTGGGTGGAACGGGGCTGCATTTTCCTCCCACTGTAATAAAGCATAAGCCAACCAAGCTGCATGATTTAAAACTACTTTTCTTTTGGTCATATCTTAGAAATATTAACAATCTTGGCAAATACCTTACAGCCTACTAGCAGAAGTGATGAGAAAATTTAACCTCCTTGTCTCCTACAATTCAGATTCAATCCTTTCTCTATGATCTGGTTTTGCAGAGTTACACAAACTACAATTAACAATTAGCCCACCCTCACTAATTTTTGCAATAGATAGAACATATTCAACTGCCGTACTGCAGTACTCACTTCAGATTGGCAGATATAAAACACATAGGATTTTACAGATGAAAGCAGTTATATGATAAATAAATTTACAATCAAATGAGTATCCACCAATTTATCCAGATGTAAAGAGCTTTGCAATCTGCATTAATTTTGTAAGTAGCAATTTAAATCAGTAATCCAAGAAAGACTCTAAATGACTCATTTTAATGTGTTGAAGAGAAACCAAAATCTGAATTCTAATTCTGCTTCAATATCCATGGGGAAAGCAGAAAAACAAAAATAGCTAAATTTACTGAATGATCCCCCAAAGGAAAGACTTGCGAACACAATTTCACTTTTTTGTATTTTTTACCCTAACATGAATCAGAATTAATTGTTAACGTGTAAATCAGAGTTGGCGCAAAATACAAATCACATAAGGAGTAGCAGATTCAGCAGAGATAAGGGGCTGCTTACACCTCCTGTAGCTCCCTGATACAGCTACAGATGTTGTCCAAGCCAAATTCTAGTCGCTGTCCTTCCAGGATATAACCAGATCCCCGTCCTTCCAGGACATAACCAGATCCCCACAGTCAGCAGGGTTCTACCCATGTAAACCTTGGTACCTCGCTAAATTCTTTCCAGAATCTTCTCAACGCCTGCCCATCTCTTCTGTTTTTCTTTCTGCCTGTAGCTGTGCGCTGATTCCTTCTGCTACTAGATGTCTGATTGTTTAGCGCTGTGTCTGGCCTTACGGCATCCCTAACTGTCTGATCATGTAGGTCTCCTTTATGTCTGGCCTAATAGCATCCTTAGCTTCCTCTTAGAGCTATTTTTATGTCAAGCACCACCAGTCTCATGGGTTAGCATTTCTTATTATCCAAAGAAAATACAATTGATCCTTTTGCAATCTATACAAAGTCTTAAAAGTTCTTTTCAAATATTTTTGAAACAACTCTAATTCCCTAAGCATGTTAAGTAATGGCATATTCTCCTACCTACTGCTTCCGAGTCAAAGACTGACACGATTTAAATGAAACAAGCTAAACTTATCTTTAGCAGGCTCAGAGAGTGATTGCAACAATGCTGCCCATAGACTAACAAAGATTGACAAACTCACCACAGATTATAGATTGAACCTAAGGCTTGCTGGTCTATATGGTTTATTGCACACAATCAATTGACCTGTTGAAACTTTTTTGGAGCCCATTCCCTACTGTGCTCAGCCTTGCCCAATTACCTCGCATACTCAATTACTTCTCTGACAAACCACTCTAGAGTAAAAGTTATTTAAGACATTCATCAGTCGAGTAATGTTTGTTATGGTGCAGTAAGCAGCCTCTGGCAATTTAAACAAATGCTTCGAGTCAATGATATATATAATTGATTGTTGATATTTGACAATATTACAGCAAAATCTGTGTTATCAGATAATAAATGTCTAAAAATGTCAGTCCTTGTTGCTAAGGAAATGATGATGTAACTGACATTGATGTGAAGGAATTATGTCATAATCAGCCATGTTAAGTCACCAAGGAAACTCCACGTCTTCAGCTGTACTAAAGCCATTAGAGTAAGTAAAATGTGTTTATAATATCTATGATTGAATATTAAATTACACTTTTCTCAAATAGAAATCTGGCTTTATACTCTAACGTCACAGAATTTTATTGACACAGAATACACAGTCGTTCTTGTCCAGCAATTACGCAGACTCTGAGATAGATGGGTGGAGGGTAGGTCAATTTTAATTGCTTTCAAGGCTTCAATCTTACAGACACATTGGTACACAACCAGACAAACAGACTCTCGTAACAACGTTTTCGACTATCAGGTGTTTTGAAAAACAAGTGGAAGATGAATTGTTAAAATATCAGATTTATACGATTGAAAGCACACACCATAGCAAAGGTTATGAAAACTTTGAGGAAATAGCATCAGTTGCAGCATCATAATTGGCCTGGGCAGTGGAGATAATAGGCGAAAGTGAGGACGACAGATGCTGGAAATCAGTCACAATTAGAGTGGTGCTGGAAAAGCACAGCAGATCAGGCAGCATCCGAGGAGCAAGAAAATTGATGTTTCAGGCTTAGGAGCCCTTCATCAGGAATGAGGCTGGGAGCCTCCAGGGTGGAGAGATAAATGGGAGGGGGTTAGGGCTGGGGGGAGGTAGCTAAGAGTGCAAAAGGTGGAAGGAGGTAGGGATAAAGGTTTTAGGTGGAGAGGAGGGTGGAGCGGATAGGTGGGAAGGAAGATTGACAGGTGGGACAGGTCATGAGGATGGTGCTGAGCTGACAGCTCCTTCCCATCTGTCTGCTCCATTCTCCTTTTGACCTAAAACCTTCATCCCCACCTCCATCCACCTATTGCACTCTTAGCTACTTTCTCCCCAGCCCCACCCCTCTTTCCATTTATCTCTCCACCCCGGGAGGCTCCCTGCCTTCATTCCTGATGAAGGGCTCCTGCCCGAAACATCGATTTTCCTGCTCCTCGGATGCTGCCTGACCTGCTGTGTCTTTCCAGCACCACTCTAATCTGTGGAGATAATACTTAGCAATCTTAACAGCTGCTGATTTGCACTTTCAAGAAACTATTCACAGGCAATGTCTTTGACCCGAAACAGCTAATCAGATGAAAGGCATGTTTTATTTGGGTCAAATAAACACAGCGAGTATTGGCACTTATTGGGAGAACATGAGGCTACCTTGGGAACTGGCATTCAGGAGGAAGGAAGGTACTTCCCATCCAGCACCTGTTTCATTGGAGCATTGCGAAATTCAAATACTGCTCCAATACAACATTTATTTAAATACATTTCAAGGATACAATATGCTGAGCAACAGATGCACTGGCCTTGAGTAGTACAAGAGATTCTGGGATACAATCTCACATGTCACTAGCATCAGATGCTCATTAGGTTTCAGTGATCCACAATCTGGAGTGTCAAATGGTGCTTCATTGTACATCGACTTAATATATTCGCATGAAAGTATTTCACCCACTATTTTAGCAGAGGCATGGAAGACTGAACAAGCTGAGACTGTTTTCCTCAATAAAGAGAAGGCTTAGCAATGATCTGATGGATGTTTATCAGACAATAGGGGGTTTGATATGATAGTTGCAGAAAGAATATTTCCACTTATGAAGGGTAGTCACTAATAAATCCACCCACATAAAACCGAGTTCCTCCAATTTCTGGTGCCAGAATTCTAACCCGTGCCAAGTCCCAATTCCCTATGCTCACTGACCCATTTTGGCCCTTAGCACCTCAACTGAATACTCGCTTCCTTTTTTTCAAATCATTCAATAGCGCCTTCTAACTTCATCACCTTCACAAGTCCAATAGAGATCTGTGTTACTCCAATTCTGGCCTCTTGTCCATCACAATTTTAGTTTTTATTTCTTCTCATTCATGGGATTTGGGCATTGTTGGCTAGGCAAGCCTACCCTAGTTGTCCATGTGAAAGTGGTGGTGAGCTGCTTTCTTGAACCACTGCAGTCCACAATGATGCGGTGGAGGTAGTTCCAGGATTTTGACCAAGTATCACTGAGAGAACAGTGATATAGTTCCAAGTCAGAATGGTGAGTAACTTGGAAGGGAACTGTCATCTGATAGTATTTTCATGCATTTGTTGCCCTCATCCTTTTAAAGGATAGTGGTTGTGGGTTTCAAAGGTACTGCGTATGGAGCCTTAGTGAATTTCTGCACTGCACACTGATGGTACACACTACTGATTTATGCCTTGTAAATGGAAGACAGGTTTTAGGGTGTCACTACAAATTTCCTAACCTCTGACGTTTTCCTGTAGCCATAGTATTTATGTGACTCACCCATTTGAATTTCTAATCAATGGTGACCCAAGGTTTTGATAGTGTGGTATTGATTGAAGCCATAGCCATTGAATATCAAAGAGTGATTGTTAGATTCTCTCTTCTTGGAGATGGTCATTGCTTGGCACTTGTGTAGTGTGAATATCACTTGCCACTTGTCAGCTCAAACCTGGATATTGTCCAGATCTTGAAGCATTTGGATGTGAACCACTTACTATCTGAGGAGCTGCAAATTATGCTGAACATTGTTTTCTGATGGTTGCACATTCTCATTTCTGATTTATGATAAAGCAACTGAAGAACTTTGGGCTTAGGCCATTATCCTGAGGAACTTCTGCAGAGATGTTCTGGAACTGACATGTCTGACCATCAACAACCATAACTATCAATCTTTGTGCTAGGTATCATTCCAACTAGGGCAGAGTTTTGGTCAGGTTGGAGTTGTCCTCCTTTTTGTCCATAGGACAGAGTTGGACACTTTTCTATTTTTTTGGGTAGGTTCTAGTGGTGTACGTATTGATTTGGGTCAAGGCAGGATTCTGGAGCACACATCTCCAGTACTGTTGTCTCTGTGTAGTCAGGGCCCGTAATGTTTGCAGTTTCCAGTGCTTCCAACCATTTCTTGATATTATATGGAGTAAGTCAAATTGATTGAAGACTGGAATCTATGATGCTGGGGACCTGGGAGTTGAACTTCCAGCTATCTAGACTCAAAGCTCTGGCATTTCTATCCTAAACGTCTCTACCTCTCTGCTCTCTCTTCTGCTTTGAGAATCTTCTTAAAATCTAGCTATTGGTTTTTGCTATGCATGTATATTTGTGGAGTCTGTTGAACATTTCTTGTTTCAATCTTAGTTCGGCTCTCTCCCTCATCTATTTCTGTGGTACCAAAACTGTATCAAAGTCATCTTCTGCTCTCAACATGAACCAGAAAATGTCATTGACTCAAACTTCTACTCTTCACTCACCTTCACCTTCATCTCTGACACTTGCCTTCCTAAACTTCTCCATCTTTATTTCTGGGGGTTGGCTGCCAACTAATTATCACTACTCCAGTAGATTTCCAAAGCTACCTCAATTACAGTTCTTCACCCTCTGTTTCATGAAAGGACACTATGGTATTTTCCTAATCTCTTTACCTCCATTGCACCGTATTCTGATGATACAGCCTTCCACACCAGCGCTCTGATATGTGTTCCTTTTTACTCAACCAGGGATTCTCACTCAAAACAGTTACAGGACCTTCCGCTGTGCCTGATCTGTTCCAGGCACCTTTTTTCTCACCTCTTCCCCTAATTTACTGAATCTCAACAAAGGTTAACCTTGTCCTCAACTACCATCCAATCAGCATCCATATTCAAAGGATCATCTTCCACCATTTTTGCCAGTTGCAGTGCGATTCCATCACCATACACATCTTCCCCTACCTCCATTTTCAGCATTGCAAAAGGATCATTCCCTCCACAATACTTTGATCCACTCTGTCGTCATGACAAACACCCCCTTCCCTCCCTCTGGATCATTCAGTGCAAGCACAAGAAATTCAGTATGTCCTTTCATCTTCTTGCTTTTTACTATCCAAGGCACCAAACCTTCCTTCCAAATAAAACAGAGATTTACTTCTACATCTTACAATTTAGTCTGTTATATTCATTGTTCACAATGTGGTGCCATCTACACAGGGAGATTAAATGCAGACTTAGTGACCACTTTGTGGAAAACCCCCTGTTTAGCCTACAAGCATACCCCAAGCTTGTCAATTTGATTCTCAACATTGTTCTTTCTGTAACTTTATTGTTCCTAGCCTGTTGGGTCAATGAAGGTCAGTGCAAACTCAAGAAACAATATATTTCCTCTCAGCATGCTATAGCTCCCTAGACTCAACACTTGAGTTCTACAACTTTAAGTCATAGCCTTTGCCTTGATATGTTCCTTTGCTTTTTTTTGCTGGCTTGTTTCTTTCTTTATCCCTCAAGCTGCATTAAATGGCTGTTCTATAATTATTCAATCATCTTCACATTTATTTCTTTCCTATATGCATGGCCTTCGTTTCTTTATCATATCCACTGCCTCTCTTTAGTTTTTGTATGATGAAATTTTTTGTTAGTTAAATCTCTCCTGCCCTCCAACCTAGCATAGACTTTCCCTTTGATTTTTCTTGTCCCCTCTCCCTTTCTAATGGATCTAACCCATTTCTATCTTTCTCCAGTTCTGATGAAAGCCTGACACTCTGAAATGTTATGAGTTCAGTTTCTCTCCAGAGAGCTTGCCTGACCTTTGAGTATTTCCAGCATTTTATTTGGTTACTCCTTACCTCTTTGATCAATTGTTTGGTCACCTGTCCATTGTCACCGATATGGATCGGCATCAAATTTTGTTACATAATATTCATGTGAAGGGCCTTGGGACATTTTGCTGGATTAAAGCTTCTGTATTATTGCCATCTATTGTTATTAAGGGCAATATGATAGAAGAATATGCTGATCGATACAGTTAGTTAAAATAGCATTGAAGAATAATTATGCAGAGTACAACCACTGACTAAATGGCTAGTCTCTATGCTGTGCACCAAGTAACAGTGTAATCTAGCACATGGTGGGATTTCAGTTGTTGTAACAAATTTGCTAATACCACAAGGCACAATTTCACCATGCAACTGCAAAAGGACAAGAACCCAAGATAACAAATGTATAAATCTACAATAATAAAAATCTAGCCAACTGTTGCAAAGATTTGTGAGAATGCCAAGAGCTCAATGAGTTTGTTAGCTAAATAAGCCTTTCTTGTGCCTACATTCTTATGTTCTTGTGTCTATAACTAACTATGTTTCTGGATCTGATTCCAGTATTGGTTAGCTGGAAAGTCTGCACAACACTGAAGGGAAAATATTTTAGAAGGTTTTGTTTTCTATCTGTAAATCAACAAGTTTTTAACTTTAAAACCTGTTCTATTTCTGAATCAGCTCCAAATAGCCACTCAGTTTTAAGATTCTGCAAGAGCTTGCAATTCTTGACAATGATTCAAAACATTTTTTAAAAAGTTTTATAATTTTGGCATTTGTAGAGCTTTAAAATAAAATATTTTCTACTTTTGGTCATACTGAGAATATTCATAGTGAGAATAAAGTTCTGAAATATTTTTGATTATGTTCAGTTTTGTAAAATCCCCTTGTGAGGTGAAAATAGTAAATGGAAGTATTAATGTGAAACTGGCTGTTACTGTGCAACTCAAAATAACTGTAAGATTATCAGAAATATCTGAAAAAATATCAAGGTTTATCTAGGAATTGAAATGTTTATATCAACATAATTTAAGAGAAATTATCTGAGCTCCCCCTAATGTCTCAATTGGTAAATGCACTGATTGGTCTGGAAAAGAGCCATACAATTCCCAAAAGGCCTACCGCCTATTCACATGCAGCTAGCGGAGGTCAAACGGGCACTCTAAGGCTCAAAACAAGTTAGCAACTAATGCACCTTTGCTATAGAGGGGAAAAAATAAGTCAGAGCTTTAACTCACAATTACTATCTGAGATTTCCGGCTTCATGGTGAGAACTGTGACTAAAAGACAATAAAGATATAATTACATAGCATCTTTCATAATTATGGGACACCTCAAAGTAAGCTAATGAAGTACTTCTGGTGTAGTCACTGTTGTAATATAGAAAATACAATCAATTTATGTACAGCAAGCCCTCACAAAAGGTAAGGAGACAAATTACTTTTACTTTCTGACTTATGTTGGGGAATAAATATTGATCATGTCATGTGCAACCTCATGATTTATATACAACATCCCCTATTTTATATACAAACCTCATCATTTGTACACAATGCTCATCATTGATACAGACCACACCCTCTTTTATATACAACACTCATCATTTATATACATCACACCTTCTTTTATACACAACACCCTTTATTTATATACAACTTTCCCCTTTTTGATATTGCACCCACCACTTATATATAAAACACCTCTATATTTTACAATATCCCTATTTTAGATATAGCATCTATCATTTATATAGAATATCCATCTTTTAATCATTGCATCCCTTTGCATATGTACACCACTACCCCACACAGCAAGCCTCAATTACATGCAGCACAGATTAATTTGTTCACAACATGTCCTCATGTATATACAAATTTCCCTCATATAAATATAGTTCTAACACAGTGTCTTCTCATTTATAAATTTTATTTTCTTCTATTATCTTGCCTCATAACATACATATAGTATCTTGTTTATATACCTCTTCTTCTTTATATACATTATGTCCTTTTCTTTATTGTATTTTTCATTATATTACTGTGCTATGTCTAGAAGTGGGTAATAAATTTGCACAAGATACCTAAAAGAAACAACATTATGTTTAACATTGAAAGAAAGGTTAGAGCTTGATGATTTCCCAGCAGGAAAGAAATAAAGAAATCAAAGTTTCTATGAAATAAATGCATTGCACTTCATGTTAGACAATGAATAGTGAAGGCATTCTGCAACATATGGAAAATAAAATGAAAGTGAAAAATATCCTAAAACACAACAAGCTTTGGTTTATCACTACAAACTGCATTACATAAAAAGGGCTTCAGAAATCCTAAGTCATGATTTTTTCTCTACTAAAGTAGGATACTCACAATTCCATATCACTTCAAAATTATGAAGAATCATTAAGATACAAATTATTTTTAAAATTTAAAATGTATCACTATTAAGAAATGTATACCTCACTGCAAATTGGCTTTCTGATCCAATATGCAACTTTTAAATATTTTATCGTTTGAACTGGGAATTAAAACGAGTTTGTAGGATATCATCAAAACACTCCAAAGTTTTCTACTTGTCATATATGCCAAAGATAGCAAACCTGTGACAACTAACAATGGCAACCATTTACAGATTTAGTAAGTGTTTTTATGCTGCCAAAATACTGCTTGTTCAATGAAACCATGTGAAGCTGTTCAAACTGAACATGGACTGAGATATGACCACAAAGTTTCCTCGATTTCTATATATTATCAATTACATGGATGCAAGTTCAGCGGAAAGACAATAACACCAACATCTATGAAACAAAAGTTTTTAAATCCATTTTTTTGCTCCAGCTTCCTGGTGCAAATTTCACACATAGAACAGCAAGCTACATCTCTCAATTTTTCTGTGATTCTGTGACTCATTATTCATGGCTGCCTTGTGCATCATTGACCATGCATAGGATGCCAGCTTACAGGGGAATGCACAATATCCAGCCATAAATTTTAAAGTAACGTTTACATTTAAAAGGTAAGTGGCTGCAAATATTGTTTTGGTCATTAAAGAGCATCAGAGTGAATTTTACATATTTATTAGTATTTGTCAAGGGTCAATTCATGTTACCCACTGGTGAAGGAAATAGCATCAGGCAATCCAATGTGAAGGTTGGTAAGAATTTGATGGATAAGTAGTGGAGCTGTGTAATATCAACCAACTGATGGCTGGCAAAGTAAATATGAGTTTTTCATGCAATGGATGTGAGGGAACCACTTAATTTGTCATGGGCAGTTCCCTCTCCAGCGGGCAGGCATCCTGGCTGTAAGTAGTGCTGAGGTGTCTGGACGAGCTGTATAAAAAGATCTTGAAGTAAAACAAGCTGAAAAAGCCTTGTACTGGGTCAACAGCTCAAAATTTCTTGCCACATTGTGTTTCAAATCTGCCATCAGCTCCATTCTGTTTTACTCCTTCCCACTCCCACGAACACAAAGAAGAAATATTGGAACTTACCTTCAATGTATTTCATTAGTCAATTCTAAGCAGAAAAAAAGCATCCCACTAATAACTTAATATGTAACATGCATGCATGTTAACAGCCAAATTTGTAGTGGAGAAGGAAAACTGAAGAGATTTGGAAATGGGAGTGGTAGGAGAGATAGTAGAAGGGTAAATTACAGAAGATCTTGCAAGAACCTTAGAAAGGACCTGTTTTTTGTAGCTTCTTTGTTTCTTTGTACATAACGAACATGCTTAATGTTTTCATCTACTTTTTGAAATAAAGTAAGAGAATTTCAGTCGGGGGGAGGGCGGTGCGTGGAATCTGTATCTCTTTGCAGGTTCCTTATGTCTTGCTTTCCTAACTATTTTCAGCCATCAGCAAATTTAGCAACCATATAATTGATCCCTTTATCTAAGACATTGATATAGATTGCAAATCATTGAGACCCCAGTATTGATCTCTGTAGTACTCCACTTGTTACATCTTGTCAACCCAACAATGACCCATATATATCTACTATCTGTTTCTTGTTAGCTCATCAATCTGGCATATTTTGGAAAATTAAAGTCAATGCATCTAATAATCTCAGCGGAAACTTCTTATAAAACTCTAGAATGAAGACCATCAGGACCTTGTCACTTCTTAGTTCTGATAATGTTCTGAACGGTCTTTCCAAGGTGTTCGTAATTGTTTTAAGTTCCTCCTTTCCTTTCAGCCCCTGATTTACAATTATAACTTGGATGTTATTTGAAACCTCCACAGTGAAGACAGATTTAAAAATGGCTTAATTTATCTACCATTTCTTTATTTCCATTATTAATTCCCAGATTCACTCATTAAAAAGCCAATGCTCATGTTACTTCTTTTTATTTTTGAATAGCTATAGAATCTCTAACCATCTGTTTTTATATTTATAGCTATTTTTCCTCTTTGTTTAGATTAGATTCTCAACAGTGTGGAAACAGGCCCTTCAGCCCAACAAGTACACACCAACCTTCCGAAGAGTAACCCACCCAGACCCCATCCCCCTACCCTATATTTACCCATGACTAATGCACCTAACACTACGGGCAATTTAGTCTGGCCAATTCATCTGACCCACACATCCTTGGTTTGTGGGAGGAAACCGGAGCACCGAGAGGAAACCCACACAGACGCGGGGAGAATGTGCAAACTCCACACAGGCAGTTGCCCAAGGCAGGAATTGAACCTAGGTCCCTGGCACTGTGAGGTAGCAGTACTAACCACTGAGCCACTGTGCCACCCCTCTTGTACTCTAGTTTCTCCAATTTATTTTAGAAATTCCAACAACATTTCTTTCAAACAAATCAAATTATTCAAAAATGTTGCTCAAAGTTATGAAATATCAAATATTGTTTGTACCTTTTGCTTTCTCTCAATATTGCTCCTCTTTCAATATCTATGGTGGGGTAAGCATATTTGAGGAAGTGGCCCTAGAAATAATGGATGTGTTGGTGGTCATCTTCCAAGATTCTATAGATCCTGGAACAGTTCTTACAAATTGGAGGACAGCTAATGCAACCCTTCTGTTTAAAAAAGGAGTCAAAAAGAAAATCTGGAATTATAGACCAGTCAACCTGATATCGGTAATAGGGAAAATGCTAGAGACCATAAGAAAGATTTAAGAGCTGAGCAGTTGGAAAACTGTGGCAGGGTTGGAGAGAGTCAGCAGCTATTCATGAAAGGGAATCGTGCTTGACAAATCTACTGTAATTCTTCAAGGTGTAACTCCAAAAGTTGATTGCGGTGAGTCAGTGGATCTGGTTTATTTGGACTTTTAGAAAGCCTTTGGCAAGAGATCAGTGTGTAAAATTAAAGCAATGGGTTTGGGGGTAGAGTATTGAAATGAGCAGACAACTGGTTGGCAGACAGTAAACAAAGATTTAGAATAAGCAGGTCTTTTACCAAATGGCAGGCAATGACTAGTGGGTACCCCAGGGACTTGTGCTAGGACCCCAGCTATTCACAATATATATTAATGATTTAGATGAGGAAACTGAATGTAATATCTACAAATTTGGAGATTTGTAGAATTGGAGATTCAAAGCTGAGTAGGAGTGAGATATGAGGAGGCTGCAGAGATGCTTCAATGTGGTTTGGACAGGCTGAGTGAGTGAACAAATGCATAGCAGATGAAACATAATGTGGATAAATGTGAGGTTATCCACTTTGGAAGCAAAAGCAGGAAGGCAGATTACTATTTCAACAGCTACAAACTGAGCAAGGAGAATGTGAAACAAGATCTGGATGTGCTGTACACCAGTCACTGAAAGTAAGCATGCAGGTGCTGCACACTGTCAAGAAGGCAAATGGTATGTTAGCTTTCATAACGAGAAGATTCACTTACAGGAACAGGGATGTCTTGCTGCAATTATACACAGCCTAGGTGAGTCCACAGCCACAATAGTGTGTGTAGTTTTGGTCTCCTTAGTCAAGGAAGGATGTTCTTGCTCTGGAGGGAGACCTTCAAAGAGTCATCAGATTGAGTCCTGTGCTGACAAGACTGACATATGAGGAGAGGTTGAATCAGTTAGGATTATATCTGTTAGAGTTTAGAAGAATGAGTGGAATCGCTTAAATACCGATAATATTCCAACAAGACTAGGCAGGGTAGATGCAGGAAGGATGTTCCTGATGACTTTCCAGAACTGCGGCACGGTGGCACAGTGGTTAGCACTGCTGCCTCACAGCGCCAGAGACCCGGGTTCAATTCCCGCCTCAGGCGACTGACTGTGTGGAGTTTGCACGTTCTCCCCGTGTCTGCGTGGGTTTCCTCCGGGTGCTCCGGTTTCCTCCCACAGTCCAAAAGATGTGCAGGTCAGGTGAATTGGCCATGCTAAATTGCCCGTAGTGTTAGGTAAGGGGTAAATGTAGAGGTATGGGTGGGTTGCGCTTCGGCGGATCGGTGTGGACTTGTTGGGCCGAAGGGCCTGTTTCCACGCTGTAATGTAATGTAATCTAATCTAATCTAAACTGGGATCACCAATCTAAGGATACGGGGTAAACCACTTAGGACTGAAATGAGAAGAAATTTCTTCACGCAGAGAATAGTGAGCCTAAGGAATTCACTACCACAGAATGCAATCCTGCGCCAAAACACTGTATGACTTGAAGGAGTTGGATATAGCACTTGGGGCTAAAGGAATCAAAGAATATGGGGGAAAGGCAGATACAGGCTACTGAGTTGAATAATCAGCCATGATGATAAATGAATGGCGGAGCAGGCTCAACGGGCCAAATGGCCTGCTCCTCCTCCTATCCTTTATGTTTCAATATTCTGCATCCACCTGGGAGGGCAGACTGTACCTCAGCTTAACATTTGACCTGAACAATGCATGCAAACCATCAGTATTGCTCTGGAATGTCAAACTTGGAAAGTAGTCTTTCAAAATTAATTACCTGAATGGTGACCAAGAGCAAGAACAGAATACAGGAATACAGAAGGCAGTTGTAATGTTCAACTGGTACATATCCTGAAAACTACTAGGTCAGTACAGATGAGGAAATTGACTTGATACCAGTTGACCTTGTAGAGCATAGTAATGTCACCACATACTGTTTCTAATGAACCACCAGCGAGCTCACTTTACCAGCAATCTTGAAGCCGGCAAAATCGCCCTTTTAAATATATAAGCAGAAATAGAATATGGAAGTAGTGGAGAGAAAGAATCAGAAAGGAAGCATAAACAGAGAATGTGAGATGCAGACAGTATAGTGACACAGGAGGGACCAAAATAAAAGCAGCAGAAGCAAAGACAGCCGGAAACGATGACAACAAAGACCATTGATGGGGTTGAAAATCAGAAAAAGAAGAATGATAGAAATACTCAGCAGAGAGTAGTAAATTTAGAGGCAGAACTAGGGCAGTACAGGGTGGTGAAGTGCACAAAGAACTATGTAAAACAAAATCACGCAGGCTGAGGAAAACCTTCAGAGAAACCCAGAATGAACGTGACATAATCAGATCTGTTTTGAAGTTTCAACACTTCAAACGCTTGCCAGTGACAGTTTAGTCATCCTTAAGAAATGCTGATTTGAAGTTAACAAATTGCCTTTTCATCTCATGTTGAAACCACAGTACCACTCACCTTTCACTATGAGAGACAGGTTAGTTGCAGCTTCATATGGGGCGTTTTTTGAATCCTAGACCAAAGCAAATACCCAAATCGCAAAGCTTTGGAAATGATGTCACCATCTAACTCCTTCAGATTAAAATAATTTATTCAGGGCTATCAGTAAAGTAACTTTCTGATTTTTAAAAACATTATTTAGCCAGAGGGAGACCCAGTGCAGTATCTGACAGGAGATGGAGGGAAAAAGCAAACCAGGATTGAATGGTGCAGATGTGTTGCATGTAATGGGATTTTTACATATAATCTTTGGGAGTCAGGGATTTTCTGTACAGAACTTTCCCTCAGGAAAAGTAGAATATAGTCCACAAATTAAAGAGAGTGAGGTATTGAGGAAAATTATAGAAAGAAGTTCAGTTGGATAGTTAAAGGGAGAGACAGAATTAATCACAGGCAAGACAGACCAGCAGTGGACTTTCTGTTCTTCATTTTCCAAAGCGATATTTCACATTTTTTACATTATTCATTCACAGGATGAGAGCATCGCTGGTTAGGCCAGCATTTATTGCTCATCCCAGAGGGGAGTTGAGAGTCAATCACATTGCTGTAAGTCAGGAGTCACATGTAGGCCAGACCAGGTAAGGATGGCAGTTTCCTTCCATAAAGGACATTAGTGAATCAGATGGGTTTTTCCTGACAATCAGCCATGGTTTCATGGTCATCATTACACTCTTAATTCCAGATACTTCTTGAAGTCAAATGCTACCATCTGCCATGGTAGAATTTTAACCCAGGTTCCCAAAACATTACCTGGGTCTCTGGAATAACAGAGCAACAAATAATACCACTAGGCCACTGCCTCCCCTTTGTAAGAATTATTACGTCTAATGATTTAAAACCCCAAATATTTCAATGCTCTTTCTCTCTTGTGTTGTCTTCACAAATAGGGATGAGTGAGAAAGAGTTGTGCTTATCTCCACAACAAGACTTCCCAAAAGCATTCCATGATCAAAGTGCTTTTGAAGCATGGAATTAGTGCAATTAAGGCAAACCAATTTATGGTCAGCAAGATCCCACAAATAGCAATGAAATAAATAAGGATGTAATCTTAATTTTTATTGATATCGGTTGAGGGACACATATTGACCAGAACGTGAGAAGGACTCGGTTTGAATTCTCACTCTTTACTGCCCACCCAAGTGATTGAAAGATTTTCTCACTAAGCTCTCTTCCCTGTTTTTGTCCCTCAGTTTCTCCATTAAGGAACTCCTCCTCCTCAATGATTTCAACCCAAAAAGGGGCAACCTAGGAAAGTGTATGTGCATCTTTCTTGAACTGGTTCCAGTCTTTGACATCACTAGTCACTTCATCCTTGACCAAGACTTCTGCGTCATTGTAATGGCTAGGTGGCATTGCACATGCCTGGTTCTATCCTTACCTATCCAGTTGGATCCAGACAAGCAGAAGCAATTGTTTCTCTTCCCCATCTGACATTGTTATCACTCGTATCCTGGAGGGCCCCTCCTATTAGTCATCTACACACTGCCCCTTGGCAAAATCACCTGAAAACAAAGTGTCAATTTAGACACATATTGATAAACCTAGCTCCACCTCACAACGACCTCCCTTCACTTTTCCACTGTCTCTAAATTATCAGAATGCTTCTCCAACATCCAGTACTGGATGGACAGAAATTTCTTCATTGGTAGAGGGATGGAGTATAAAAATAGGGAGGTTATGCTGAGGCTGTATAGGTGCTGGTGTGATAACACCTGGAGTACTGTGTACAGTTTTGGTCTCCTTACTCGAGACAGGATGTACTGGCACTGGAGGGGGTGTAGAGGAGGTTCACTGGGTTGATTCTGGAGTTGAGAGGGTTGGCTTATGAGGAGAGATTGCATAGACTGGGACTGTACTCTTTGGAGAAAAATGAGAGAGGATCTTATAGAAACATACAAAATTATGAAGGAAATTGATGACATAGAAGCAGGGAGGTTGTTTCCACTGGTGGCTGAAACTAGAACTAGGGACATAGTCTTAAAATAAGGGGAAACAGACTTAGAACGGAGTTGCGGAGGAACTCCTTCATTCAAAGGGTTGTGAATTTGTGAAATTCCCTGCTCGGTGAAACAGTTGAGTGTTGCTCATTGCATGTTTTTAAGGCAAGATAGATTTTTGAACACTAAAGAAATTAAGGATTATGTTGAGCAGGCGGGTAAGTGGTGCTGAGTCCCAAAACATCAGACATGATCTTATTGAATGGCAGAGCAGGGTCAATGGGTCAGATGGCTTACTCCTGCTCCTAGTTCTCAAATATTGGGAGGACAGTTGCAATTTTCTTCAGTCCCTACCAAAAATCTACTTCCAAGCTGCCACCTCCACCTCTGACCCCAGCAACCACCTGAGATTGGAATTTGGCAATCTTGGATCATTTGTGATTTTGAGATGAACTTTTATCCACATACTCGTGCCATCATTAATAC